>NC_143548.1:6855882-7159810 GCF_031878675.1 Megascapheus bottae
TTGTTGGTTTGTGATTTTTCCAATTTGTTAGTGTAGGCACTCAGAGCTGTAAATTTTTCTCTGAGTACTGCCTTTGCCATGCCCCAAAGGAGCTAATATTTTGTGCTTCTTATTGTTAATTTTCATAAACTGTTGGATTTCTTTTCTGATCTCTTCGATGACCCATTGGTGATTCAACAATGTGTTGTACAATCTCCATGTGTTACAAGGTTTTCATTGCTGCAGATTGTGTTCAGTTCCAATTTGATGCCCTTGTGATCTGAGAGAGTGCATGGAATAATTTCAGTGTTTCTGAATCTGTCCAGGTTTGTTTTATGGCCTAAGATGATTTTGGAAAATGTTCCATGTGCAGCTGAAAAAAATATATTGTGTTGTTGCTGGGTGGAATATTCTGTAGATGTCTGTTAAATCTAGTTGGTCTACATCATTGTTCAGTTCTAAGGTTTCTGTTGAGTTTTTGCCTTGTTGATCTGTGTATAGGTGAGAGTGGTGTGTTAAAGTCAGCAACAATCACTGTGTTTCGATCTATGTATGTTTTCAGTGAAAGTAAAGTTTGCTTGGTGAAGTTTGGAGCTCCAGCATTAGGTGTGTAGATATTTAGGATTATTATGTCCTCCTGGAAGAAAGATCCATTTAGTAGTATGTAGTAACCTTCTTTGTCTTTTTTCATTAATTTTAGTTTGAAGTCTGATATGAAATTGGCAACTCCAGCCTGTTTATGGGGGTCATTAGCTTGATAGAGTTTATTCCAACCTGTCACTTTCAAAAAATATTTGTTTTTTGGGCTAAGTTTTGTCTCTTGAAGACAGCAGAATGATGGATCTTGCTTTTTGATCCAACTAGACCTTCTATGCTGTTTAATTGGAGAATTAAGTCCATTGATATTGAGAGTTAGGACTGAGAAATATTTATTAGTTTCTACCATTTTTAAAAGCTTTCATTATGGTCTGTGTCTTGAATGTCCTTGTGGTACTTAGATGGCATGATGTTTAGATGCCATTTCTTTCTCTGTATTGCATTCGTATTGGTTTTCTATGTGTAGAACATCTTTGAGAATTTTTTGTAGTGTTGGTTTGGTTGCTACATAATCTTGTAGCTTTTCCTTGGAATGGAATATTTTTATTGCTCCCTCAGTCATGAATGAGAGCTTAGCTTGGTACAGTATTCTTGGTTGGTAGTTATTTGGCTTCGGGGCATGACATATATCGTTCCAATCTCTTCTTGCTAGCATGGTCTCTGCTGAGAAATTGGGGACTATTCTGATTGGTTTGCCTTTATAGGTGATTGATTCCTTCCCTCTGGCTGCCTTTAGCATCCTTTCTTTGGACTCTATTGATCCAGTTCAGATTACGATGTTGCAGTGGGATGTTCTTTTCTGGTCAGATCTGTTTGGGGTTCTAAAAGCTTCTTGTATCTGGATGGGCCTGCCCTTCTGGATATTTGGGAAAATCTCTGAGATGATTCCCTGAAGTATATTTCCAATACCATTGATCTCTTTCTCCAGGCCCTCCTCAATACCAATTAGCCTTAAATTAGGCTTCCTAATTGTATCTTGGACCTCCTGTAGTGCTCTCTTAGATTTCCTAGATTTGGATTGACTCATTTTCTGTTCTTTCTGTATAACAACTAAATTATCTTCATTCCCCCAAGTTCTCTCTTCTGCGTTGTCTAACCTGTTATCAAAGCTATCTACTTTATTCTTCATTTCCCTTCCTTCTAATTGCTCATTTTTGATGCCTTGCATCTCTTCTTTTAGATCATGTATGGATTTCTTTAGCTCCTTGATTTCCATTTGAGTGGTTAGCTCAGTAGCTGTATTCTCTTTTGATATTTGCTGGACTTTGGTCACCTTTTTGTTTGTATATTCTATGAATTCATCCATTTTTCTTTGAAAAACCTTTATTTTGTCCTCCAATATGGCTTCTCCTTTTTCACAAATCACCTTGTTTATGGTTTCCTCTTGTTTAGCTGTGGCTTCCTCCCTTATCTCTAAATTTTTTCCACATTTTTTATTAATGTGTATCAATTGCATTTGTATAGCACTTGGAAGACTCTCCTCTAGGTTTGCCAGTGACTGTTCCATTGTCTGTTTATATTGGGTGGGAGATGCTATTCCTTGATTTGCCATTTTTATTGAGTTTCCTGTTATGCCCTTAAAATGGGAGGAAGATTGATACTAAACAAGATTATAAGTTTTCAGATATAACCAATTTAGACCTCTGTAGCTGGCAGTCATTAGATGTTCACAATTTGTAATTGGTATTATCACTCTCTGTTTTTGTGCTCTTACAGACCAGTCTAATACCACCACTGATGACCGATTTATGACCAAAACAGTAAGTCTCTCAATCCAATCTCTATTGTATTTAAGTCCCTCAGGACCTAGAGTATAATTTAACACCTAGAAATACAGTATTTCTCAACAACCATCAAATGTAGATCCATGCATTATAAGAGTTGAAAGATGAACAGATGTTCAGAGTTAGAAAAATAAAATGAGAGAGAACAGGGGATGCATGAAAGTAATATCATAGGAGTGTAAGATTATTATAGTAATGAAGAATAGGTATAGCATAACGATAAATGACCTAGGTTGAGAAGCAAGTAGTGTATTTGAGTACATACTTTCGAAAGGATTGGATAAAAATTATGAAAGTAAGAAGGGTAATAAGAAGAATATATCAAGAAAAGAGGGAGGTATTTATAGGAGATTTCAATGATGAAAAATTTTAAAAAGAAAGTAAGGAATAAAAATCAAAGTAAGACAAAAACAACAACAATCACAAAAACCAAAAAAAAAATACAGAACGAAAAATACAGAAACAAAAAAGCAAAAAGAACAACTACAACAACAAAAACAGAACCCAAAGAAAAGAAAAGAAAAAAAAAAGGTTGTGGGGGATTCCTCACTATTGTGAGCTCTTACTTAAGAAATACTAGGTTTGAAACCAGGAGATTAAAAAGCAGGTGTCTGTATCAATATAGATATCATTTGTATTCAGATTGTACGCAGAGTTGTCACTATGTTTCCAGGAACAACCACAGTAACAGATGGATGCGGGAAAGGAAAGAGAAAAAAAAAGGTGTAGGTAAGATGCTAAAGAGAAAATTAGAACACCTAAATGCAAATAAAAAAAGGTGTGGAAAAAAAGAAAGAAAAAAAACCCAAACAAAGTAAAAGAATAAAAAAAATAAAAATAAATAAAAAAGGGCATTCTTTAGGGTTTTTTTGGTGGAGGGCAGGGCAGGATAAGAAACTTTTTTTCCCCAGTAAATTCGGGATCCGAACACTTCAGAAAGTCTTTTTTTGTTGTGATTTGGTTTTGAGGTTTTTTGGATCTGATTGCTTGTTTGGTAAAACGAAGATCTGAGGGAGGGTTTTTGCTTACCAGGCTTGTGGCTGGCACAGGGGATGGACTTCAGCAGGTCTGGGACCAGATTTCCAGCTAAGGGATCTCTGGGAAATACTTTGCTCTATAGAATGATGGCACTGTCAGCAACACCTCTCAGGTTACAATTGCTTTGGCCGGGTCCTTGCCAGAAGTCAAGATGGCGCTGCTCTCAGCTTGTGGGGGAGGGGCTCCCTCCCAATGCAAATCCAGGAGTAGAAGTGGAACTAGGAGTAGAAGTAGAAGTGTAAACTTCTCCTCGGAGGTACTCACAAATTGCTGGATTCTCCAGTTCTGTGAAGCTGGCAGGTCCGTGCATGGCTGGGTGTCGGCTCTGGGGTTGTGCAGGCTCTATGTGGCTCTGTCTTCAGCTGGCTGGTTGGGGCACTGAGGTGCCCTGTATGCTCAGATTCAGAAGAGCCGCTTTGTCTCCGCAGCTGCTAAGTATGTGTGGGCTCATGTAGTCCCCTATACTTAGTGCAAAATTCATTGAAATTTGAAATTTTCTGATTCAGGTTTTAGTGCATGATTCATGACTGAACCACAATCAAAAATATTAAAAATAAAAGCATTGATTATTGTTTTCTTAGTACCTTCTCATATGAAATCCCTTTCATTATTAAAGTGCAAGAATGGATTTTGTGTAATGTCATGATATCTTCAGCAGACTTCATTACTCATATATTAGGAGACATTCTGAGCAACAGCATAGCCATAGTATTAATATTGCATTTTTTATTTCTATTTTCTTTTTATTTTTTTATTGTTAGAGTAATTATACAGGAGTTAAAGTTACATTCACAAGGGCATTACTTCTCACGCATTGATACACCTTCTCATGTTTTTGTCCATATTTCCTCTTCCCATCCCCTCTCAATAATCTTGTTTTGGTCCATTCAATTTCTTATTTCAAATAAAAAGAAAAACATATGTAATATACCAAGTAACAAAGTCAGATTTACTAACCATGAGATTAATCAAAAGAGCAAAAACAAGAAGAGAAATAACATAGTACCTTAAGAACAAAAATCATAGAATATAAAGATCTTGTTTCCATATCCTAGAGATCCTTCCAGTTAGTCTCATCCTATAAAACCTATGTACCTAGGTTCTGCACTATTGAAATCTTCTGCTAGGAGAGTCCTACATGTGTAATAATTATTACTAAGGTGGGACACGATTGAGCCTACATTCTTTGGGTGTGATTTACTTTAGTTAATATGAATTTTCCCTATTCTTTCCACTTCCTTACAAATGGCTTAATGTCATTTTTCTATGGAATTATATGGCAGGGTTTGTATAAGTACCATATCTTCTATCCAATCATCTAATGAGAGGCATCTGGATTGGTTACATGTCTTTGCTATGGTAAATAGTGCTGCAATGAACATTGTTGTGCTTGTGGCTTTAGTATATCCTTGCTTATGTAGATTACAGTAAGTGCAATCAGTGGAATTGCTGTATCATAGGGGAGCTCTATCTTTAATCTTCTGAGAAATCACCATAATCTTTTTAAAATGGTTCAATGGTTTGATTCTCACCAACAATGTACTACATTGTCCACATCCTGCCAGTGTCTGTTGTTATTAGATTTCATGATCATGGTCATTCTAACTGGAGGGAGGTTGAATGTCAATTTTTTTTGAGTTGTATTTCTTTTATGGGCAGAAATAAAGTGCATTTCTTCTTGTTTTCTCTTCAGAGAGGTCTCTAAGTGTTTATCCCACTTTAATGGGTGGGTTGTTTGAGGATTTCTTTTGAAGAGATTCAATTTTTTGAGCTCCAGATATATTTTAGGTATGCAGACTTGGTCTGTTGTATGATTACAGAAGATGTTCTCCCGCTCATTGGGCATTTTACTTAAATTCCTAGCTGTGTCCTTTGCCATGCTGCTCTGCAGTTTAATGCAGTCCCAACTTTCTTTAATTTCTTGTGTTTCTGGGGGTTTACTAAGAAAGTTTTAACCCATACCAAGGAGACCTAGTGTATTTGCTATTCTTTCTTGTAAAGTTTTCAGGGTATTTACATTTACCACATGGCCTTTGATTTATTGAGAAATAATTCTTGTGTATGGTGTCATAAAGGGATCTAACTTTTTCTACAAGTGGGATTGGAGTTGGTTAAATTCATCAACAACCACTGTGTTTGGATCTATGTGTGATTTTGTTGTAAACTTTGATGAAATTGGGTGCTATGTCATTACATGTGTAGATATTTGGGATGGTTATATCCTCCTGAAAGAGAGATCTCTTTAGTAATATGTAATAACCTTCTTTGACTCTTGTCATTAATTTTAGTTTGAAGTCTATTTTATTTGATATGAGGATGGCAACTCCAGTTTGTTTTGGGGCATTTAGGTTAATAGATTTTATTCCAGCATCTCACTCTAAAAATATGTTTGCTTGGGGTGCAAATTGTATTTCTTGAAAAAAGCAGAAAGATGCTGTTTGCTTTTTGAACCAACTTAACAGTCTTTGCTACTTAATTGGGGAGTTAAGTCCAAAGATATTGAGGATTAGGATTGCCAGTGGATATTTTTTTCATTTTGATAGGGCCTGTAGCTTGTCAGTTCTTGAGGTAATTACCTGCTATAGTTTAGCCGGTATAGTTTTTAGGTGCCATTTCTCCAACAATAACGTATTCGTGTTGATTTTTCTATCTATAGACTATCTTTTAGAATTTTCTATAATGGTGGTTTGGTTGCTAGATAGTGTTTCAGCTTTTCCTTGGTATGTAAGGTTTTTGTTGATCCCTCAGATATCAATTAGAGCTTAGATGGGTAAAGAATTCCTGGTTGGTAGATATTTGTCTTTAGGGCATGACATATATCATTCCAAGATATTCGTTCTTGTAAATCCATGTTTATTCTGCTTAGCTTCCTTTGCAAATGATTGTTCCCTTTTCTCTGGACCCATTAAAGATCTTTCCCTTGGTCTCTATTGATCCTAAACAGAATATAATGTGTCAGTATGATGACCTGTTCTGGTCAGGTCTGTTTGGGGTCCCTGTATCTGAATGGACCTGCCCTTCTGGATATTTGTGAAATTCTCTGAGATGATTCTTGAAATATATTTCTAATTCCAGTGACCTCCTTCTCCAGGCCCTCCTCTATTGTATCTTGGAACCCCTGAAGAGATATGTCATAGTACTTAGAATTAGTTTGAGTCATTTATAACTTCTAGGGTATCTTCAGCTGTGAAGATTCTCTCTTCTGCAGTGAACCTTCTATCAATATTTTCTAATTTGTTCTTCTCCCTTCCTTCTAGTTGATGCATTGAATCTCTTGTTTTAGGTCATTTATAGACTTTGTTACCCCTTTGATTTTGATTTGAGTGCTTTCTATGAAGTCCTTTAACTCAGAAGCTTTACTCTCACAGAACTTTTGTTGGAATTCATTCAGCTGTTTGTGGATTCTTTGAATTTCTCCATTGTTCTTTGACTGGCTTCATTATGTTCATGTACATAGTTATGTTTTCAAATTTTTCACTTATCAGGTTCACCAGTTGCATTTGTAAGAGCATTTAGAGGAGTCTCCTGGAGGTTTCACATTGTCTTCTTTGTTGCCTGTTTAATTTGAACAGAAGATGCATTTTTTGATTTGCCATTTTCCTTGAATTTTTGTCTTCTTCATTTCAAAGGGGGAAAATGAGTAATAGCACACAATGTTTCAATTTTAAAATAATAACCACGGTACTGCTCTATGTGTGTCCAGAATATACTGGTTCACAATTTTAGACTATTTTCACTTTCTCTCTCCTCTTGTGCAGTTATAAACAAATCCTACACCACCAGCAAACATAGTTTAATGACCCAAAAAATACCCCTCATAATCCAATCACTAGGATATTTAAATCACTGCAGTATAATTGTACCATCTTGGTGTACTCACAAACAACTGTAGATCCATGCATTTGGAGATTTAAGATGCAACAAAGGTCCAGATGTAGAATATGTAAAACAGTGGGGGGAGAAAAAGGAGTAATACAAGAATTTTAGAGTAATGAAGGAAAGGAATAGAATGAATAAAACTGTAACCAGAAGTGACAGAAAGGGAAAATAAATAAATAAAAAATGTAAAAATTTTAATGTAAAAAAGTAAAGTATATGAAAAATAATTCTGGCAAGTTTCCATTTGGGATCTCCAAATTAAATAATAGTAAAATATAATTGAAAACCTGAATGGCAGGAATAAACAGGTTTGATCGATCTATCAAGAGGTAATGGAGGAATTTCTTCCTTTTGAATAGAAAGGAGAAATTTGAGGAAAATTTTGTCTTTCTAAAACAAGCTGTTTTCAGTTCAATTAAATTATAACCTTTTGTTTCCTAAGAAAATCTGTGGAATTTCACTGTCAACAACTTTCCCATTTACAAGATGAAGTTACTATTTGGCTTGAATTTTGGGAGAATTAAATGATGCAATCTAGAGTAAATATTGAATGCCATGTATGATGATTATATGAGCTTAAAAATAGTATCTTACTTTCCTTTGTCTTCATTAATGAGTGATATCATTACAGAGAATATGAAAATATTTCTTTTTCTATAGGAAAAGAATATATAAAAAAGAGAAGAAAATATATGGGAGAGAACAATAATTAAAAGACACCTCACAGGCCAGGAGTTTGGCCTAGTGATAGATTCCTTGCCTAGTATGCATGATGTTTTGTGTTGGATTCCTTGATACTGCATACACTAGAAAACAAACAGAAATGGTGCTGCAGCTCAAGTGGTACAGCATTGGCCTTGACAAAATCCCCAGGACGGTGTTCAGTCCATTAGTTCAACATCCACGAGGGAGCAAAAAAAAAAAAAAAAAACAAAAACCACCTCAAAATTTTGAGTTCTTAAAGAAGAAACATTAAGGTTAAAACAGTAAAAATTTAAAAGCAGCAGATTGATTCAATAAAAATATAATTTGAAACAAGTCTGTACAGAATGAAGGAGGACTGCTAATTGCTGCTACTATCTTTCTGGGAATGAACACAGTGACAGGATAAAGGAGGGGGAGAGGATGGAGGGAAAATGGGAAAAAGTGATAAGTAAAAATGTTCTTATAATCTGTAGGACTTCTAATTACTTGCAAACTATGCCTTTGCTATACAGAAGCTATTCAGTTAATTGTAGTAGGATTTGTCTAACATTTCTTTGATTAGTTTTGATTCTGGCACTTTTTCAAAAAAAGTTACAATTCCAAAGAGCCTTATGGTAAAACCTATTCGGTTAGATAAGTATGCATTTGCCATAATGAAAAATTCACAGGCATTGGGAAATTAGGTGTGGTTAATGGCCTAAGATCACTCCTAATTCCTTACCAGGGCCTCATTTGCATATTTAGGTGTGTAGGGTATTGGATTATAACTGTCAGGGTTTCTGAATATCAGTTAAAAAAAGAACAACCTCTGGGAAACACTTGTTGAAAGCTGATTTTGCATTCAAATACACCATGTTCATTAACACTTCCATGAAGTTATGTGAGGAATGTCAAATAAAAAATTCACTGCTTGCAAAAATAAACCATAGGTTGATTTTCTCTTTGTACCAATTTCCCACATATAACCCCTAAAACTACAAACAAACCCCACGGTCTCAGAGACTTGACTTGATTTTCTCTCAGTAGGATCCAATTGTTAACACACATTGAAATATCTCTGTTCCACTGGTTGTGTGTGTGTGTGACTGAGGGGATCTGTGTTTCCATTTTTTGTTTGTGTTCATCTCATTCTTCTCTTGTATTCTCAAATTACACATGCAAGAGGAAAAGTATGCAATACTTTCTTCTCCTGGATGGATGGATATCATAGACACATACAAGATTTCTTGTCATGTTAAAGGTTCTAAACGATGGAAATTGAAAACTTTGCCTTTGTGACTCACCCTGAGTGTTAGAACTCTTTTTTATATATTTTATTGTAGTTAATAAAAGGGTTACATGATATTTGCCAGATAGAAGGTGCATTAATTCACATACATTGATACCTTTTCACATGTCTTGGTACCCATTACCCCACACCACCACCCAGCCCCCGTCTTGGTTTTCTCCCCTTCCCTATCAAATTTCAAATAACCAAATACAAATAAATTCAATACATCAGATAGCAAAGTGAGATACTGTAACAATATCAGATACCCAAGGGACAGCAAAAGAGATGAGAGATAACATAGTACATTAAGGACAACAGTCATTCGTTATATGGGTTTGTTTCAATATCCTGGAGGTCCTTTCAATTAGGTTCATACTATATGGCCTTATGTATCAAGGCTCTATTGAAGATCTCTGGTAGTAGAGCACAAAGTTTCTACTGATTATGACAAATGAGGGAAACCATTGAGCTTAAGTTCCTTTGAGTCTGGCTTACATCACTTAATATGATTTTTTCTAAGTCTTTCCATTTCCTAACAAATGGGGCAATGTCGTTTTTTCTGAGAGCAGCCTAGAATTCCATTGTGTACAATACCACAACCTGTTGATCCACTCATCAACTGAGGACATCTAGGTTGGTTCCATATCTTTGCTGTGGTGAATAATGTTGCAAGGAATATTGTTGGGCTAGTGGATTTAGTACGCCCAAGATTCTGGATGGTTGGGTAAATGCCAAGTAGTGGAATTGCTGGGTCAGAGGAGAGTTCTATGTTTAGCCTTTTGAGGCACTGCCATACTGCTTTCCATAGTGGTTGAATGAGTTTGCACTCGCATCAACAGTGTAGTAGTAACCCCTCCTGGCCACATCCCCTCCAGCATCTGTTGTTATTACATTTCCTGATCCTGGTCATGCTAACTGGAATGAGGGGGAATCTTAGAGTTGTTTTGATTTGCATTTCTTTTATGACCAGAGATGTTGAGCATTTCTTCATGTGTCTATAGGCCATATTTGTTTCTTCTTCAAGAAGACTCTCTTTAAGTCTTTGGCCCATTTTTTAATGGGATGGTTGGTACTTTGGAGAGATTCAATTTTTTGAGATATGGATATATTTTAGATATGAGGCCTTTGTCCGTTGTTTGATTGGTGAAGATCTTCTCCCACACTGTAGGCTTCCTAATTAATTAACTAGCTTTGTCCTTTGCCATATAAAAGCTCCGCGGTTTAATGCAGTCCCACTTATCCAGCCTTTCTCTGATTTGTTGTGATTCTTGGAAAGGATAAGAAAGTTTCAACCTCTGCCAAGGAGGCCTAGTGTATCTCCTATTCCTTCTTGTAAAGGTTTCAGTGTGTCAGCTTTTAACTCCAGGTCTTTGATCCATTTGGAGTTAATTCTACTGCAAGGTGACAAAGAAGGTTCCAACTTTATTTTTCTGCAGGTGCTTAACCAGTTCTGCCAGCACAACTTGTTGAAGAGGCTGCCTTTCTTCCATTCTATTTTTTTGGCTCCCTTGTCAAAGATTAGGTGGCCATAGGTCTCTGGTTTAATATCTGGGTCCTCAGTTCTATTCCATTGGTCTTCAGGCCTGTTCTTGTGCCAGTACCAAGGTGTTTAGATAACTATAGTTCTGTAATAGAGTCTAAAGTTTTGTATTGAAATTCCTCCAGCGCTGTTCTTTCTGCTAAGGAGTGTTTTTGCTATACGGGGTCTTTTATTGTTCCATATGAAATTTTGGATTGCTTCTTCTATTTCTTTAAAGAATGCCATGGGGATATTGATGGGTATTGCATTGAATTTGTAGATAGCCTTAGGCAAGATTGTCATTTTCACAATGTTGATTCTACCCATCCAGGTGCATGGGAGGTTTTTCTATTTCCTCAGTTCTGCTTTCATTTCCTTTTTTAGGGTTTTAAAATTTTCATCAAAAAGTCCTTTACATTCTTAGTTAAGCTAATTCAGTGGTACTTTATTTTCTTTGAGGGTATTGTGAAAGTAGTTGCTTTCCTCATTATTGCCTTGTTCCTCTCACTGCTGGCGTAAAGGAAGGGAGTTGATTTTTGAGGGTTAATTTTATAGCCTGCTACTCTTCCAAAGTTTTGAATCAGCTCATGGAGCTTGGGAGGAGAGTCTATAGGATTCTTTATATACAGAATCATGTCATCTGCAAAGAGGGATAGTTTTATTTCCTCTTTCCCTACTTGGATCACCTTTATGCCTTATTGCACTGGCTAGGAAGTCTAGTACTATGTTAAAGAGTAGTGGAGAGAGTGGGCAGACTTGTCTCATTACTGGTTTTAGAGGGAATGGCTTTAGATTTTCACCATTAAGTGTAATACTTGCTATGGGTTTCTCATACACAGTCTTTATTACATTGGGGAATGTTCCACTGATTCCTAGTTTCTCAATAGCTTTTAACATAAAGGGGTGTTGGATCTTGTCAAATGCCTTTTCTGCAACTATTGAGACAATCATGTGATTTTTTGTCCTTTCTCCTGTTGATGTGTTGAATTATATTAATTGATTTGTGCATGTTGACCCTGCTTTGCTTCCCTGTGATGAATCCTGTTTGATCATAGTGTATAATTTTTTTCATGAGTTGTTGTAGATGGTTGGCCAGTATTTTGTTGAGAAGTTTTGCATCGATGCTCATCAGAGAAATAGGTCTATAATTCTCTTTCTTTGATGAATCTCTGTCTGGTTTGGGGATGAGGATTATACTGGCTTCATAGAATGAGTTTGGTAAAGAACCTTCATTTTCAATTTCGTTGAAGAGCTTGAGGAGTACTGGTGTGAGCTCTGCTCTGAAGACCTTATAGAATTCAGCTGTGAATCCATCTGGCCCTGGGCCTTTCTTAAGTGGAAGTTCTCTAATTGACATTCCTATTTCAGTACTTGAAATAGGCCTGTTGAGTTGGCTTAGTTCTTCTTGGTTCAGTGTGGGTATGTTAATATTGGCTAGGAATCCATCCATTTCTTCTAGATTCTCAAATTTGTTGGCGTAAAGTTTTGAGAAGTATTCCCTTATGATATTCTGGATCTTGGTAATTACTGTTGTGATTTTACCATTTTTGTCTATTTTGTTTATTTCAATATGATCTCTTCTCTTTTGGGTAAGATTTGCTAAGGGTTTGTCAATTTTGTTAATTCTTTGAAAGACCCAACTCCTTGTTTTGTTGAATCTTTCTATAGTTTTTTTGAATTCCAAATCATTTAATTCTCCTTTGATTTTAATAATTTGCTTCCTTCTACTGGGATTAGGGTTGGTTTGTTGCTCTTTTTCCAGGAGCTTAAGGTGAGACATCAACTTGTTGGTTTGCGATTTTTTCCAACTTGTTGTTGTAGGCACTCCGAGGTATAAATTTTCCTCTGAGTACTGCCTTTGCTGATTCCCAAAGGAGTTGGTATTTTGGGTGCTCCTTATTGTTAAATTTCATAAACTGTTGGATTTCTGTTCTGATCTCTCCCATGACCCATTGGTGATTCAACAATGTGTTGTTCAGTCTCCATGAGTTACAGGGTTTTCGTTGGTGGAGATGTGTGTTCAGTTCCAATTTGATGCTTTTGTGGTCTGAGAGTGGGCATGGAATAATTTCCGTGTTTCTGAATCTGTCCAAGTTTGTTTTCTGGCCTAAGATGTGGTCTATTTTGAAAAATGTTCTATGTGCTGCTGAGAAAAACGTATATTGTGTTGTTGCTGGGTGGAATATTCTGCAGATGTTTGTTACATCTAGTTGGTCTATATAGTTGTTCAGTTCTAAGGTTTCTCTGTTGAGTTTTTGCCTTGTTGATCTGTCCATAGGTTAGAGTGGTGTGTTAAAGTCACCTACAATCACTGTATTTCGATCTATATATGGTTTCAGTGTAAGTAAAGTTTGCTTGATGAAGTTCGGAGCTCCGGGATTGGGTGTGTAAATATTTAGGATCATTATGTCTTCCTGGAGGAAAGATCCCTTTAGTAGTATGTAGTAACCTTCTTTGTCTTTTCTTACTAATTTTAGTTTGAAGTCTATTTTATCTGATATGAGGATGGGAACTCCAGCCTGTTTATGGGTGCCATTAGCTTGATAGAGTTTAATCCAACCTCTCACTTTCAAAAGATGATTGTTTTGTTTTGTTTTTTGGTAAGATGTGTCTCTTGAAAACAGCAGAACAATGGCTCTTGCTTTTTGATCCAACTAGACAGCCTATGCCATTTAATTGGAGAATTAATTCCATTGATATTGAGAGTTAGGATTGAGAGATATTTATTAGTTCCTACCATTTTTGAAAAGTTTTTCTTAGGGCCTGTGTCTTGACAGTTCTTGTGGTCCTTAGATGGTATGCTGTTTAGGTGCCATTTCTTTCCCTATATTGCATTTATTTTGGATTTCTATATATAGAATTCTCTGTAGTGTTGGTTTTGTTGCGACATATTGTTGCAGCTTTTCCCTGGAATGGAATGTTTTTATTGTTCCCTCAGTTATGAGTGAGAGCTTAGCTGTATACAGGATTCTTGGTTGGTAGTTATTTGACTTCAGAGCATGACATATGTGCTTCCAGTCACTTCTTGCTTGCATGGTCTCTGCTGAGAAATCTGGGGTTATTCTGATTGGTTTTCCTTTATAGGTTACTGAACCCTTTTCTCTGGCTTCCTTTAGGATCCTTTCTTTGGTTTCTATTGATCCAGTTCAGATTATGATGTGGCGGTGGGATGTTCTTTTTTGGTCAGGTCTGTTTGGGATTCTAAAGTTTCTTGTATCTGGATGGGTCTGCCCTTCTGGATATTTGGGAAAATCTCTGAGATGATTCACTGAAGTATATTTCCAATACTACTGACCTCTCCAGGCCATCCTCAATACCAATTAGCTTTAAATTAGGCTTCCCAATTGTATCTTGGACCTCCTGATATGCTCTCTCGTATTTGGATTGACTCATTTTCTGTTCTTTCTCTATAATAACTAAATTATCTTCAGCCCTGGAAATTCTCTTCTCTTCTTTGTCTAACCTGCTATCAAAGCTATCTACTTTATTTTTCATCTCCCTTGCTTCTAATTGCTCATTTTTAATGCCTTGCATCTCTTCTTTTAGATCTTGTATGGATTTCTTTAGCTCCTTGATTTCCATTTGAGTGGTTAGCTCAGTAGCTTTATTTTCTTGGGACATTTGGTGGAGTTTGTTCAGTTTTTTCTTTGTGGATTCTATGAATTCATCCCTCTTTCTTTGAAAAACCTTTATTATGGCCTCCTTTATGGCTTCTTCTTTTTCACTTATCACCTTGTTTATGGTTTCCTCTTGTTCAGCTATGGCTTCCTCCCTTATCTCTTTCTTTATATTTTCACATTTTTCATTAATGATGTTTATCAATTGAATTTGTATAGCATTTGAAAGACTCTCCTCTAGGTTTGCCAGTGACTGTTCCATTGTCTGTTTACATTGGGTGGGGGATGTTGTTTCTTGATTTGATGTTTTTCTTGAGTTTCTTGTTCTGCCCATTTGAAAATGGAAGCAAGATTAATAATAAACACAATTATAGTTTTTCAGTTATAACCAACCTAGACCTCTGTAGCTGGCAGACACTAGTTGTTCACAAGTTTTGATTGGTGTTATCACTCTTTCTTTTTGTGCACTTGCAGACCAGTCTAATACAACCACTGATAAGCGATTTATTCCCCAACAATAAGCCTTCTCAATCCAATCTCTATTGTCTTTAAATCCCTCTATGCCTAGAGAATAATTAAACACCTACATATACACTATTGCTCAACAGCCATCAAGTGTAGGTCCGTGTATTATAAGGATTGAAAGATGAACAGAGGTCCAGAGATAGAAAAATAGAATGAGAGAGGTCAGGGGAGGTACAAGAGGATTAACATTGGAGTGTATGAATATTGTAGTAATGAAGAAACGTATAGTGTAATGATAAGTGACCTAAGTTGGTAAGTAGGTAGCGTATTTGGGTACAAAGTTTGGAAAGTATTAGAATAAAACTTATGTGTTGCTGCATGACTAGCTCTTAGCCCAACCAGTGGCCTCACAGTGGACCATGGGATGGATCTGTGAACTTCATTCTGAGTGAGTTGGGCAGATGTTTTCCTGTGCTGCTTCCAGGGGCGGCCCCCAGCCAAGGGTCTGGGGTTTGAGAGTTTCCAGGGGCTCTCAGTAGGACCAGCAGGAGATTGCTCTGTTCCCGGGGGGCTTGGCCCACCTGAGGATGTAGGCTCCAAGGGTGGAGCTGCGCCTTTTTGATTCTCAGAAGCTGAGCTTGGCTGCTAGTCAGCCCTTTAGGACCCTGCTGTGTTTCCACTGCTTTGTCAGAGAGTCTGTGACTGTGGGGGGCCCCTGGGTGCTGTCTTGCTCAGGACTCCCAGCTGGAGGATGCCCCACTCAGAATTGAGTCGGGGCAGATGCTGGCTCCTATTTTCCCGCACACCCTACCCGCTGTTGTAAGGTAGGGTCCCAGAGCCCTCCACTCTACAGATCCAGTGGCCTGGGGGTTGAGCCCGTTGGGCGGGTGGGAGTTGGGACAACTCTGACTCCCTTGGTGGGATGCTGGGTCTTAGCACCACCCGCCTGTCAATCTCCAGTCAATTGCCTGAGGGAGGGGGTTGTTAAGGGAAGGGACAGGATTCTAAATTCCTTGCCCCCCTGCTCCCACCAGTCTTTCTTGGGCGGGGTGCAGGGGGCCGAGTTAAGTTCTATTGCTTGGCACCACTCTGCTTTCCCTATGTGTTTGGGGATACGCTGTATTACTCACACCTCAGCATTCTGTTTGCGGGTGTTCCACTGTGGTGGGGAGTCTTTCACTCCCCTCGGGTCTCCGCCGCTGCCTGTGTTCTGCATCTGGGTTCTGCTGCTTGCTGTTTTGGTTCCGCCTCTGGGTTCCGCTGTTCCCGCTGCTTGCTGGCCCAGTTCTATGCTGCTTTCTGCAGAGGTGAGGCTGGTGGGCCTCTGCCAGCTTGGAGCTGGTGGAGAGAGTGGGGGAGGGGTTCTCGCGTTCCTAATTCTTTGAAAAAGTTGAATGTGAGCTTTATCTGGATGTCTTTTCCAGTTTGAGTCCTTCTCCATTGCTTTTTGAGTTTGTTGTTGTGGATTTCTTAAGATAATTGGCTCATGGGACTCCCTGGTTCTCTCTTTTTGTGAGAGAGAGCTAGGCAGCGTCCCTACTGTCTCGGTGCCATCTTCCTTCTCCTCTAGAGCTCTTTTATTTACTGTACCACATAAAACAGGCTGATTATGGTCATGAGCCTTCTAAGTGCAGATTGAATTTTGACCAAGAATATACTTTGTGTATGTGAATATGGCCAGTGTTAGTTTTTTCCTTATATCAGAGAGTTGTTTATAGTTTACATCACTAAATGGACCTTGGTCTTCCTGGCCATGTGAACCCAATGTGATGCTTTATGAGAAACACAAACAAGAATATTGGCTTAACTGCTTTCTTTCACGAGTGACTCTAAACACTATCTTGTAAAGGAACTGGGAGTTAACAATCATGATAATCCTTACATTTTAGGGGGTGTAGGAAAGACAAAGCATTTGCCTTAGCTCTGAAGAAAGGAAGAATAAACCACAGTTTTTTTTTTTTACCAACATTGAGGAAACTCTTTTTCCATTTACCGTATTCACCAGTCCATCTTAGTGAAGGCTTCTGTAATGCTCTGAAGTCCTTACATATGAGGGAAATAATGAGTAATGTAAATTTAGGAAATTTGATGAAGCAGGTAACCTGCTTCAGGCTGGGGCCAGATTTCCATGCCTTAGCACTCTCTTGATATTTTCTTAATGCCGGAGATTTTCCACATGAGAAAGAGCAACACATGTCAGATTTTTTATGCATATGGGGAATGCACAATTGCACCAGTGCCTTGGAGCATCCTAGACAAGCACTCTATTAAAAGCCAAATTCTTGACACAGAGATTGCTACAAGACGTTCTCATGATATACTATGTTAAGCGGTAACATGGAAAGGATTTGATAATTGCTGCTCCTATAATCTTCGGAACTTATGTGAATATATTTATTCCACGTTAGTGGGACTTTGTGTGCGTGTGTGTCTGTGTGTGTGTGTGTGAATATTTGTGTTTTGTTTTGATTGTCTTGGAAAAAATGTCATGAGGGACACAATCATATAACCTCCTTAAGTTATTGATGTCAAGGTACAGTATTCCAAAAAGAGAAGACACTTTATGAAGCTTACCAGAATTTACATTCATTCTGTTCTACACTTTGGATAAATGGGTCCAGACCATTGGTTTAGAATAGCAGATAAAAGAAACAGCAGTGAGGATCCAGAAATGAACCCTCAAACCTAGGATAAAGTAAACCTTGAGAAGGGAGCCACATACTGAAAGGAATAGAGCTTCTTCAACATGTGACTCTGGCTCTATAGTTTATCCACCTGTAGAAAAATGCAGTTAGAGCCTCATCAACCAGAATGAACACCAAATGAATGAAACACTTTGAGAAAACATGCAGGTTCCTTGAAAAGTTTCCACGGAGGGAAAAGTCGCACATTAGAGCTGCTTGGCACTGGAAATGCCTTTAATTCCTATTTTTATAGTTATTTATTTTTATTTATTTTCCAGCACTGGCTTTCTGCCCAGTTCCTGATCACTGTCCTTCAGATTTCTCAAGGCTCGATTCCTACCAGTTCTGACACAACAGCACTTCTGATGTTTTTTATTTGAATTTGGTGCTGAACCTGGGTCCTCAAGCATGCTAGGCAACTAGCACAACCTCCTTCCCAGGAAGCCACTTCCTTCACAGTGATCCAGAAAGAAGAAAATTCAAAGAAATTAGGAAGAAATGCTACCACATTTGTCAAATGCATTGACAAATGCTACAGTTGAGTTTCCATATGGTGAGGACATAGCTAGCAAGAGAATCAGAAAACCCAAAGGTGGTGAGCACATTTTCTGTAGTTGTATCAGAAACAGAGATCCTCATATCTCATAAATGTCTACAACTCAACAATTAAATCTTTCAGAAACAAATACTCAAGACACTACCATCTCATGTACAGGCAGCTGCACTGGGAACTTAGATGAAGGGTGCTCCGTTTCACTTGCCATCAAAGAAATGCACTTGAAAACAAGTATGAAATTCCAGCTCCCTGCAGTTTGAATGGTCAAGAAATGTAATAATAACAGATGCTGGTGGGGTTGTGGCCAGAAAGAGTCACTATATTACAATGTTGGTGGGAAGGAACACTCATTCAAATACTTGGAAAGTAGAACAGAGTTTCCTCCCAAGAATAAACACAGAAAACCAACTCCTGTACATTTACCCCATTTCTCACCCAAAGGGCCACACTAAATCTACCGGCACAAACGTAATCATTGAAGACTTAGTGATCATAGCTGAGGTATGGAACCAACACTGGTGCTCAGTCCACTTTTGGATGCAGAAAATGTTGAATACACAATGTAATTCTGTATTGTCAAGTCAAAGGAAGGCATTGTTCTGTTTCTAAGGCATTGTAAAGAAATAGAAAGAATCCTATTGAGCACAGTCAAGTCAGTCCAAAAGGAACATTAGCTCCATGATTTCTCTCATTTGCAGTGGTGAGTATGTGTTCATGGATTTCTCCCAGTTGCTGAGATCTCAAATGTCACTTTCATAGCATTTTACCTCATATGGTACTCAGAATGTTTACTCTGAGAAAACCCAGTGAGAAAAGGTGTTCCTTACGCTGCCATTTCGCTGTGCTTTCTTCCTTGTAACAAGAATTAAGTGCCAAGGAGATTTGGGGTTAAATACACTTTTTTAAATAAGCAACTCTATTGATCTGTCTATCTGTTCCTTGATCAATGTCAGTTTCTATTCCTATCTAGCTGTCTAGGCCCCGATGTATTTATCAATGTTGCCCTTTGTTTCTTTATTCCAGGCCTGGGCTTGAGGTCAGGGCTTGATCACTGTCCTTGAACTTTCTCCACACTAGAGCTCTACCACCTGTGCCTCAGCAACACTCCCAGGTTTTCTCTATGGATGTGGTATGCAGGAATCGAACCTAGGCTTCGTGCATACTGAGCAAGCACTCTATCACTAAACCAAACCCAAGCACTATCCTATACCATTATTTGGAGTAGATATGGGTGTGTTTTGTATTCTTTCTATATCTCCCATTTAGATTCAAGAACAGGGTATATGAATGCCTGTGTTTTGCACTTATGTATTAGTGTACCTTTTCAGTCATTGAACTGGGATTTGCTTTCATTCCCTTCCTGATGCAAAACCTATTTTTGGACTCTTAGAAACAAAGCTATACTTACTTGTGTATGTTCTTGTCATTCTTTTCAGGTTGGTGTGCATACAGGAAATGTTTCAATGTAGAAATCTGAAATCAGGAGAATCCTATTACCAATGAAAATATGTCCATATTGATAGGCCCCAAATATCCTTTTGTGCAGGATGATTGTGAAGATATTCTGGAGTTTATTTAATTTGACCAATTACCATGTTAGAAAATGTAGTGAGGACTAGAAAAATGACATCTACATGGAAACTATCTTACATATTTCTAAGCAATTGTATCATAGGTGGAAAATATTTTGAACAATCATTTGGTATCTTTCACTTCTTTCTTACCCAGTTCAACAAATGCTATGTAAGCATCTAAATTGCCTTTATTATAGGAAACACCACAATCCTAATCTATGGATAAAATAGTAGGCCACAAAAAATATGAGAGTACACATAAAGCTAGGCCTGTTGGTTCATGCTGGTAATTCAAGCGGCTGAAGGGGCTGAGATCTGAGGAATGCAGTTCAATGGCATCCCTGGCATTGAAGACTGAGAGACTCTTACTTCCCTTAATCAGTAGATAAGCAGAAAATGGGGTTGTGACTCTAGGTGCAAGATGGTAGCCCTGAGCTGAAGAGATCGAGGACAATACAAAAGCCAGCGGCAGTGTATGGCAGAAGTCTGGAGCTAGAGATCAGGAACAGCACCCAGATCCACAGTATACCCTAGGAAATACACAGAACAACAACAGTAACAAAAAGCAGATGGGGGCAGGGGGAGGGAGAGAGAGATAAACAGAGAGAGGGGGGAGAGAAAGAGGGACAGAGACAGAGAGACAGAGACATAATGACATAGAGAGACACATATTTGACATATATATGTGGGCCCGGTTTTCAGCATGATGTGAGCTTCTCTTGTATTAGAAAGCTCATGGTGAGACTCGTTTGGATATACTTATTTACTTTACTATTACATTACATGATAGAGAATCCAAGATTGGTTATAGGAAGATATGAACAAATAACTGGGAAATAGGCAGGTAAGGCAAAACAAGGTTCTGCTGAAGATTGCACATATAAACTTCATCTTGAAACCCAGTACATCATTATCCCAACATAATCTTTCATGGTATGGTATGTTTTGGACTTGTACTAAGATTGTAGTTAAGTAGGCACGTTTCAAGATCCAGAGAAATTTCCTAATGCATAATTAATTCATACATCAACTTCTTTACTTATTGAATTTTCAAATTTTCCTAGCTATGTTTCTTTGAAGGCTGACGTAAGTAATTAGGAATAAGCAGTGAATAATCTGACAACCTATGCTGCATAGAAAACAATGAGATATTGCCAGAAGTAATTAGAAATAATGGATTGAGGGATGCAAAAATGAGTCATAGCTATCCTTTACCTAATTCTTGCCTATTTCTACTAATGTGTAGCCAACTAATGGACGGTAAGTGTAAGAAGAGCCTGTTATCCACTTTTGGATGGGGAAGTTGTGTGTCTGTGGACATTGGTGGAAGTGGGGTGTAACTTCCTGGATTGGCACACGGGAAGTGAGGAGGGTGACCTGCGTCAGAATGGTAAGGACCCTCTAAGCTGCGGCCCAACACAGAAGGAAAGGTTGCCTAGGGAAAGTTGCCTGCTTGGTCTTTTGCCTTTGCAGTGAAGAAGGGATCCCACACTACAAGGTAAGTGGTGAGTCCAGGGAACTTTCAAGGCCCATTAGACTCCTCGCTTTTGGTCCTTCATTCAACTCCACCAGTTGTATGTTAACTGCTAGTCACTTGGATATTTCCTTGAATATTACTCTCTAAACAATAGCTTACTTCCTTCTTTGCTAATGTCTCCCCAGGTACTCCTCAGAGTTTCCTTAAAGTAGGCTCTATGATCCATGGACAAACTTATCAGAACCCATTTCTCTTCAGACTTCAGAAAAATGTCCATTTTCATCCTCCCTCCCATAATCTTTTTTTCCTTTATCAGACATGATTTAGTGGATAACAGCAAACACAGGACTACTAGGATCTGGCTCTAGTTCATATTCCAAAGGCATATAAATTATGCTGCAATGGACTGAGCTTGACAAATTCAATAACTGATGCTACAAAAAGCATGGAAAAAATTATTGTGCAGCTTTAGGAAATATGCAGAAGAGGGATCTTCTCCCCTCTTACACCGAATTACTTACCTGTTGTGAACAATGCAAATAAATATAAACACCTTTGTGCCTCAAAGAATTAATCAGAAAACTTTTATAGATACATGCAAACAAAATGCCAGTTATGTGGTGCAAAGAAAGAAAACTCACAGAAAGGCAAGCAAAGTCACCTTCTCACTAGCAGAAAAAAATGGCCAAAGTATTTTGATATAACTTCCAAGAATATAAGCAGAATCATTTTGAGAAGGTACTCATTAATATGAATTTGATCTCAAACCACAGAGGCTTCTTCACAAATGGTCTCTTGCATAGGAGAATTTTTTTTATTAGTGTAGGCTTCAATGTAAATGATGCCCAGTTTGAACATCAATGTCAAAGAAAATCGTGTACTTCTACCTTTTTTTTTACTGCTAAAGTTTTCTTTGCCACTTACCCTATTAGAGATGCACAGCAACAGATGGATATATGTCATACAGAAGTTGAAACTCTTGCAAATGGGACAAGTTCCCATACTATGCAATATTTTCCTGGGATTTTAGAAATTCAGAAATCTGAGAAATTGTAGTAGTTGTAGAAACTGTGGTAGCTTTGAATCATTTGCAAGTTCGAAGCAATATGTTCATTTCCATGTTGATCATTTATATAGGGAATGATATATAAAACAAACAATCCTGTTGTGATGTATTACATTGATAGATTTGCTGATGTTAAACCAGCCTTGCATCTGTGGGAAGAAGCCTACTTGATCATACTGTATAATGTTTTAAATTTGTTTCTGGATTCTGTTGGCTAATTTTAATTGAGGAGTTTTCCATCTGTGTTCATTAGAGAGATAAGTCTATAGGTTTCTTTTTTTGTTGGGTCTTTCCCTGGTTTGGGGATGAGTGTAATATTATTAGCTTCATAAAATGAGTTTGGTATTGCTCCTTCTGCTTTAATTTTTCAGAAGAGTTTCAAGAGTATAAGTGTTACTTCATCTTAAATATCTTGTAGAATTCCCCATTTTCCTGATTACTTCAACAATTTCATTGTATGAGTTGGGTTTGTTCAGTTTGTTTATCTATTCATTGTTCAGTGTGGGTAGCCTATATTTATTTAAGAAATCATCCATTTCTACTAGATTTTTCTTGTTTCTTTGAATATAGGCCCTGGTAGCACTTATTCATTATGGACTGAATTTCTTGGATATCAGTTGTGATTGTTCCCGTGGGGTCTCTGATTTTGTTTATTTGAGTCTCCCCTCTCCTTTTTTTTGATTAATCTTGCCAGGGGTCTGTCTGCTTTGCTGACTCTTTCAAAGAACCAACTTTTTGATTTATTAATTTTGTGTATAGTAGATCTTATTTCAATCTCTGATATTTCTGATTTTATTTTTGTTATTTCTGTCCTTCCAGTTGTTTTAGAAATAACATTTTCTTTCTCCTCTGTCTGTTTCAGTTCCTCTTTTAGGTTATTTACGTGCTCTTCCTCTGTCTTTTTAATATGGGCTCCTAGGAGATAAATTGGCCCCTTAGAACTGCCTTTGCTGTATCCCATATGTTCCTTTGTGATGTTTCTTGATTGTCATTACATTCAAGGAAGTTTTTAATCTCATTTCTGATCTGATCTGTTACCTAGGAGGTATTCAGAAGTGTGTTGTTCAGTTTCCCAGTTATTGAATATTTTTTGACTTTGACTGCATTGTTCAGAACTAGTCTGACCCCACTGTGGTCAGACAGAATGCATGGGATTAAATAAGTCCTCTTATATTTGCTTAAGTTTTCTGTATGAACTATTACATGATCTATTTTGGAGTGTGTTCCATGTGTTTCTGAGAAAAAGGTAAAAAGTTTCATCATTGGGTTGAAGACTCTGTGTATATCTGTTAAGCCCAGGGCTAAGGATAAGAATCATATCATAATTTCTCTGGATACAGAAAAGGCATTCAACAAAATGAAGCATCCATTCTGGTTGAAAGCACTAGAAAAAATAGGAATAGGAGCTACATTCCTTAAAATAATTAAAGCCATATATGAAAGACATACAACTAGTATTATACTAGATCGTGAAAGACTAGAACCATTTACCTTAAGTTTAGGAACTAGATAGGTATGCCCACTCTCTCCAATTCTCTTCAATATACTGCTGTAACCCTTACCCAGAGCTATAATGCAAGGAAAGGACATCAAAAGGATCCACATAGGAAAAGAAGAAATTAAACCATCCCTGTTCACAGATGACATGGTCCTTTGCTTGAGTGACCCAATAAGCTCCACTCCCAAACTCCTAGAATTAATAAACTATTTTTGAAAAGTGGCAGGATACAAAATTAACCTTCAAAAGTCAGTAGCGTTCTTCTACACAAACAGAAGGCCAAATCAAGAAAATGATCCCATTTGCAATATCTTCCAAAAGAATAAAATACATAGGAATTAACTTAACCAAAGATGTAAAGGAATTATTTAATGAAAAGTATAAAAGCCAAACAAAAGAAATTAAAGAGGACACTGGGAAATGGAAATACATCCAATGCTCATGGCTAGGGAGAAACAACATAGTGAAAGTGGCTACACTACAAAAATTGATATACAGATTCAACGCAATCTCCATCAAACTCCCAAGGACATTCTTTACTGAAATAGACGATACAATCCAAAGGTTCATATGGAATAAAAAAACATAGCAAAAATAATTCTAGGAAAAAGGAGCAATGCTGGTGGTGTTACAATACCAGACTTCAAACTCTACTATTGAGTCATAATAACAAAAA
This sequence comes from Megascapheus bottae, assembly GCF_031878675.1. NCBI lineage: Eukaryota > Metazoa > Chordata > Mammalia > Rodentia > Geomyidae > Megascapheus > Megascapheus bottae. The sequence continues at coordinate 6,880,267 of NC_143548.1, forward strand.
AATGCATGGTATTGGCACAAAAACAGACCAGAAGATCAGTGGAACAGAATAGAAGACCCAGAAATAGTACCACCTACCTATGCTCAACTTGTATTTGACAAAGGAGCCAAAGATATAGAGTAAAAAAAAAACCCCACAGTCTATTCAATTATTGGTACTGGCAAAACAGGGCAGCCTCATGCAGGAAACTAAAAATTGACCATAGCTTTTTGCTTGCACAAGCAAGCAAAGTGGATCAGACACCTCAATGTCAGACCAGAAATAATGAACTGCTACATGATAGAGTAGGAGAGATACTGGAACTCATAGGCACAGGCAATAGATTCCTGTACAGAATCCCAGGGTCACAACAGATTGGAGAGAGACTCAATAAATGGGACTCCCTAAAAATAAAAATTTTCAGCATAGATAAAAACATAGTTGCAAAAGTAGAGAGATAGACAACCAACTGGGAAGAGATATTTACCAATGATACTTCTGTCAAATGCTTAATATCCAGTAACTACAGGGAACTCAAGAAATTAATCGCCTCCAAACCCAACAAACCATTCACTAAATGGGCAAGGGAACTAAAGAAAGATTTATCAGAAAAAGATTAAAATGGCAGAAAAGCATTTGAGAAAATGTTCATCATTCATGGTCAGAAAGGAAATACAAATAAAAACCACCCTAAGATAACACCTTACCCCAACAAGAATGGCCAAGATTTTGAACTCAAACAATGATAGTTACTGGCGGGGTTGTGGATAAAAAGGAACCCTACTATACTGCTGGTAGGATTGTAAACTAGTTCAGCCACTCTGGAAAGCAGTGTGGAGGTTTCTTAAAGAACTGAAAATTGCCCTTCCCTATGATCTCTGTATACCACTCCTAGAATTTACCCTGAACATCATGATAAGGTATGTCCTTATCAAGATATGATAAGGACACCTGCTCAGCTATGTTTATCTAAGCACTACTCACAATAGCCAGGCTATAAAAACAATCCTGATGCTACACTGCAGATGAATGGTATAGAAAATGTGATACACACACACACACACACACACACACACACACACACACAATGGAATTCTACATAGTCAACACACAAGATAAAATAATGGCACTTGCAGGGAAGTGGATGAATCTAGAACGAATCATGTTGAGTGAGACAAGTAAAGACCAAAGGAACAAAAGGCACATGGAATCCTTATTATCTGGCTATTGGATCCAAACAGTACAAGAGCAAGTACTCAATATTTGCATACCCAATGCTATGGACATGATATTGGAAATATAAATATAACTTCATAGACATAAAAACCTATGACTCTATAGACATAATGTTTTATTTCATAAATTAATATGTACCTATGGTAAACAAATCTTTAGTCTAATTTTGATTATGTTATAAAAACTAAGTGCCAGTGATTGTATATAGAGATTCCCTTCTTGAACATTTGTTTGTTAAATATGTCATTTGAAATATGATGTAAAATCAATGTTAATAAATTCTTTGATTAAAAAAAAGGAAAAAGCCACAAACAATCCTGGTTTGCTCTTGGAAAATTTTCTTTGTCCATAATAGTGAAACCAGAAATGATGTCTAAAGAAAACAATTCAAGCACTCTCACTACTAATCCCAAGCACACAAATTTTCTCTTCCTCAGAAATGATGTCTCTACACTTCACATCAACATTTTAGACATGACAAGGACTCATGTTGGTTGACCATACATTCTGTCCTACTGGTTTTGCTTTTCTTTAACCTGTAAAGGCTGCACATTGGATGTAGTTTGTTAATTAAGAGGGAGAGTGAAAGTATATTTGGACAATCTGATCATGGCCAAATTCAGTGTAAATTTTTGGAAAATATGTTCTGAAGTGAATCTTCTTATAGGAGAGTAATGATAATAAGCAGCATTTTTCCTGTCATACTGAAAATAGAGGATATCTAACATTCAGGGTAGGGTAAACACTTTTTTCAAACTTTGGATCCTTATTTTGTTTCTTTCAAATCCTGGGGCATGAACCCAGAGTCTAAGCATTATCATTGGGAAGGCTAATGCTATTCCACTTGAGACCTAGCACCACTTCTGGATTCTCCTATTATGTGATGTATGTGGTATTGAGGAATCAAAGTCATGTCTTTAAGCATGCCAGGCAAGAACTCTACCAGCAGGCCAAACTCCCAATCCCATAAACTTTGGATTCTTTAACATGGAACTAAATATTTTATGTTTCTCTAAATACCATCAAAGAATTGAAATTATTGTACACATTTCCTATTATATTTGCAGTTCAATCAAGGAAGAAGAGGAGATCAAGACATTGAGAGAAAGGAGGAGAGAAAAAGAGAAATAGACAGAGGCTCCCTCACAGACACATACACAGTAAGAGAAATCTTTCTATGTGGGATTTCTACTTAAATGCTACATACAGAAAATCAAGTCATGAAACTATTGAAGTGTTTTCTTGTGTGATTTGAGGACTAATTGGTTCTCATAAGAAAATAAGACTATATTTACATACAAGCATGTGAATGCTTTCTTTATTAATGTGAACATGGAAGTGTCATTGAGAAATTTTTTTGAATGGAAATGCTAATTTCAGCAAGTGTTGCCTAGCTATTTTTTTTTACTGATTTTCAGAATGCCAATAATTACAATCCACATTTGAACATTCAATTATGAAGTGACCTTAGGCGTTCCAAGCACTTTACTAAAGAAACCATGCATATTTAATTGAGGTTCTAGATGAGATTAATTCAATGTTATATGTAGATATACGTTTAAAAGAAACAGACTCATAACATTCACCAATTTGATTGGAAAAAGAACATCTAAAAGGAAAGCTTCTTAAATTTTCAGTTTAAAAATCATTTAATGTTTTGTTAATGGATTTTACTAACATTGATGTTTTACATCATATTTCCTATGTCATGTTTAATAAACAAGTATTCAAGAGGGGAATCTCTATATGCAATCAGTGGCACATTAATTTTAGAACATAGAGTTCATATGTCAGAGATATATATTAATCTATATAATATTATGTCTAGACACAATATATCCCATCATAAATTTTTATGTCTTTGTAGTTATATTTATATCTCCAAGATCATGTCACTGACCTAAGTATTGAGTCATTGTTTTTGTACAGTTTGGATGTGATCTCCACATACCAAGAAGATCATGTACCTTTCTCTCTTTGGTGTTCATGTATCTCACTCAACATGTTTTGTTATACTTTTATCCACTTCACAGTGAATGCCACTATTTTATCTTATCTGTTGGCAATGTGGAATTCTATTGTATATGTACCACAATTTTTGAATCCTTTCATCTGTAATGGGACATCTGGGCTGTTTCCTTCCTGTGGATATTTTGAGTAGTGCAGCTATAAATATGTCTGTTCAGGTGTCCTTATCATATTCTGGGATATGATGCACAGGGTAGATGCTCAGGTGACCCAACAATTTCAGTCATAGAGAAGTCTATTTTCAGTTCATTTGAGAAACATCCAAACTGCCTTTAGTCTTCTCATTTTTTGACCTGTACTTTCAGTTAATTTTAGGACTGCATTATTTTTTTCTCCACACAAGAGAAATACTTTTCAAAACAGTTTACATGTTACTCTTCCAGGAAAGAACACAATGTATTAACCTTAGTATAATTGGGACTCTGGCAATGCTAAAATAAAGATATATCATATCCTAACAATGTTTTAGGTTTAACTGGCACACAATGTTTTGAATTATGTTTTAAATATCAAGCTTACCTAGGTCATATACCTTCTTGTGAGTCCAGTGTAATTTCAGAGATTTGAAACAGGCCCTTCCCTTCTTTTTCTTCTTCCACTGCCTTGATATGTATATTCATTACTTGGTCCTTTGAGCTTAAGCTGGCTATTTCCTTCTAAAGAAAAGCTTTGTCCTTTCTATCACTAAAGTACAACCAGGTAGTATGGAGTTTAATAAAAAAGGTGCTGTTTTTCAAAGGACAGAATAAGTGGAATCCATAACTTCTCCAGATTTTAGAAAATACCAATTCCCATCCTCCTAGATGTGATATTTATTACTCTATGGCATGATCTCTTATTCTATGCCTAAAACTTTTTATATGATGCCTATTCAAGGGCATAATTAAATCCATATTTTGAGATAAGTATCGAATATAAAGTAGTAGTAATATGGGAGTGGATTCCATTTTCCTTCTAAATATATTTTATATTTCATACACTGAAGGTAACCTTACTTTATATGAATGACATGGGCGGTCTTACTTCACTTATCCTGCATAGTTTCTAAGCAAACTATTAAATAGAGAAATAAATATATTTCACAAAGATGTTGATTGGGCCAGGCTTGTGGCATTGAGATAGAGGGATAGGAAAATATGCACCAAACCCAGAGTTCTACTTATTCAGAGCTCTATACTCAGAAAAAGCCTGAAGTGGTGCTTTGGTTCAAATGTGAGAATTTTATAGACTTCAGAAGACTTAAGGACAATGGCTAGGAATTGGAAACAATCTCTAATTCTAGCCATGAAAGAAATTAAGAGTGAAAACTGAAATTTCATAAGGTGAATGTGCTACCAATATTTGATTTTGAAGTAGATAGTCATTTTATTTAACAAGAAAATTCTACACACAGAATTGTTGGAAATAATCTGCCTGTCAAAATGGAAGAAGGTAATATGTTTCCAGTTTAATTTATGGAAAACTTTTCAGTTTATATAATTAATTTGTTTCCTTTTGCCTAAATATATAATTTGTGTTGTCAGGAAAATATATTATAAGGTGATGGTACTTGAAATTTTAAAAGTTTTAGTAATGAATTTAAACTTCATATGTGGTTTTGGAAATTGAAAAAGATGGCAAACTGTGAGCTTTTTTGAACATTATAAGCTAAATTCAGTGAAAGAATTTATAGAACTATAAATTATCAAATAACAAATGTGTGTAATAATGTATATTTGAAATACAGTTATCTGCTGCCAAACTAACTACTTCTCCCAACAGTTGTTTTTGGTTTATATAAGATCAAGTTCTGTGGACAAAATGACAGTTGAAGATTTCCTAGGAAAGCTTGATATCAAAAACATCATTGAAATATGTGTGGGGAAGTTAAGCCTACAACCTAGACTTTAAGTGATCTATCTTGTTTTTAATAGTGAACATCATTTGGATTAGGGGAGACAGCTAGTCCTCTCAAAATATGGAGCAATTTATTTCCTCTGAGGAAGACTGGATTAGTACAATAAATTTGTTCTTTTCTTTTTGGTACATTTTTGTCATGACATATTCCTAACTTAAGTAGAACCTAGACACTGTGGATTTTCTTAGAGACTTACATATCATTATTCTGACATCATTTTCTCTATGCTTTAATATGGAAAAATTCAGAGTTTAAGAATTAAAAATACATCTCAACAACCCATTTTACCCCTTATTGCTACAGAGCCTTTTCTATTATATGTTCATTTTCATTCAAATATTTTTTTCCACTAAGGACTTCAAGGGTAAAACATTACACACGTCTGTGTTTCTCTTATTATCTAAAACTTGCAAATCATTCTCTTCTAGAAATGCACTTAAATATATATATATATATATATATATATATATATATATATATGGTTTCTTTTGTTACTTTTTCTTGGAACATCCTAGCCTAAGTGGAATTTGGAGAACAATGATATCCAGAAAACAAAAAGTAAAGAATCACTTACTTTACCTGACACATTTTATTGGGTCATAATTAAAATAAACACACGGGACAAATGAACATAGGAATTTTTTCCTAAATATCCATAAAATTTCCACTGGAAATGCTCCGTGTTTCTTGATCTCTCACACTGTGGTTAGTGAAATGATACACTTGTGGATTTAAATCTTCACTAAGCAACATCTTTGACAGAATTGAAAACTAGAATAGCCAGGATCCAATGTCTTCTTGATTGTCTATCATTCAGTTGGAGTTGAGGCAATAGTTGGATAATGTCCATTCCTTCAGATACACTGGGGGTTTTTCAATTTCCATCCTATCATAAACAGTAATTGTACAAAAGTTCTGTCACTATTCATTCTCTTCCATTTGAAATCTGGAGCTTGTCGTTGTAATTGAGTTCCTCAGGCAGAGGATGGGTCTAACATGTGAGCCAAAGAGCCAATTCCTGTTTTCTGGAACCAATTCCAGTTTTCTTATTTCGAGATAAGAATCTTATGGATTTTCCTACTTGGACTGGCTTTGACCCACTGATCTTCATATTTGAGCACATTGAGTAGCTAAGATTTGAGAAGGGAACCACTAACTCTCAGGTCATCACAAAGACTATGAATGTAGAAATTATTGAAAACATGGCCTATTATGGCCTATGGATCTTCTCAATTCCAGAAATGATTGAAGAAATATAACAAGATGAAATGAATTGTAAGTTCTTCAATAAGAAATCATGTTTGTCAAATAGCCGTCTTCTTGCTAGATACATGATGACCAATAATTCATCACTCTGATATTGATTTTCTTAGCAGTGTTTCAAATTATGTTTTTACATCCATGAATAGTGTGACTGAAATGTCTCAATCTTTAAGGTAAGTGAGAATTGCAAAATTCAGCTAGTGTAATTGTTGAAAGCCACATATTTTTCTCCTTTTTTTTGGTGCATCAAGCATTCATTTTCCCACAGCTTCCGGGGTTGGTTTGTAAACAGGAAACATTTACATGTAGAAATCTGAAAGCAGGCAAACCTTAGGAAGAAACCGATAAGTTCTTCTCCATATTCCTATATTTCTCTTTATGTAATATCATTTAAAAGAAATTCATTTTATTTCATTTGATTGATTACCATGTCAGAAATTTATACTCAGAAGAATAACTTAATCAAGGCAACTTCTGGTGCATATTTCTCAGCAAAATTTGTTTCAAATTTGGAGAATTCTTTGAATAATCATTTTGTATTATTCAATTCTTCCTTACATAATTCAAAATGTATGCAATAAATCTTTCAATAACCTTTCTAATTGACAGTATCATAATGATAATGTGCATATTGACATGCATTTATCACTCCAAAATCTTTAAATCATGCCTAGCATGGTTGGAATTGTAATCCCTCTCTGTGATACACTGACAATAAAAAAAACAAAGATACCCTAATTTCCTAAAGGCACATCATCATTCATTCATTGCTTTTTTTAGCATGTTTTTTAATTTAACAATATTAAAACTGGCCAGATTTCAAATACGAATCATGTAGTTTAACTTTCAAATATTTTTTCTTCATGCATATTGATATAAATCAGTGAGAATACAAGAACATTTCTGACCCTTTAGTAATATTTTTTTTCTTTGCATATATCAATATGTGTTTCACAGTGCATACCGGATTGAATGACTATGCATCTGGTCTTCATTCAGCACACATTCCAAACATCTATGTCCTCCTTTAATTATTACAAGAAGGGTTTATGTTAGAAAAAGTAGTCTTTAACAGACAACTGTGGATTATTCCACCCAATCACATTAGAATATAGGTTTATTTCAGCAGCACATGGAAAATTTTCTAAAATAGACTGCATTTTAGGGTATAAAGCAAACCTTTACAGATTCAATAACAATGAAATTATTCCGTACATTCTTTCAGACCAAAAGGCCATCCAACTGGAACTGAACACCAGTCTCCACCAAGAAAAACCCTACAACACGTGGATTGAACAATGCATTGTTGAATCAATAATGGGTCATCAAGATCAGAATAGAAATTCAACACTTTACAGAATTCAACAACAAAGAAAAAGAGCACACAAAATACCAGGTGCTTTGGGACACAGCAAAGGCACTTGTTAGAGGAAAATTTATAGCTCTGAGTGCCTAGGATCTTGCCATACCACTCCTGGAAATGTATTGTGATAAGGACAGCTGCTCAGCAATGTTCATATCTGCACTGTTCACAAGAGCTAAGCAATGGAAACAATCCAGATGCCCTAAAGCATATGAATGGATACAAAAATTGTTATATATATATTTATATATGTATATATATATAAAATTCTACATAGCCAAGAGACAAGATAAAATAATGGCATTTACAGGGTAGTGGTTGAATCTAGAGCAAATCATGTTAGGGGTAAGATAAATCAAGACCAAGGGAAAAAAGACACATGGTATCCTTAATATGTTGGTATTAGATTCAAACAGGACAAGAGCAAGGACTCGATATTTGCATACCCAATACTATGGAAATGGTACTGAAAATATTAACAACATAGACAAAACTTTATGACTCTATAGACATAATCTTTTATTACATATATTAATGTGTATCTATGACATACATACCCTCAGCCTAATTTTAATTATGCCCTGAAATCTAAGTGCCAATGATTGTATAAAGAGATCATCTTTTGGAATACTTGTTTTTTAAAAAACATCATTTGAAATGTGATGTAAAAGCAATGTTAATAAATTCCTTAACTAAAAAATACCTTTAAAAAACAATTTGAAAATCACAAACCAACAATTTAATGTACACTTTAAACTCTTTGAAAAACAGCACCCAGGATGAGTTCATTCCCAATGACCCACAAAAATAAAAATGAGAAGGGGTAGCAATGAGTGAGAGTTAATGCACCTACTACCTGGCAAATATAGCTGTAACCCAACTATACATTACACAGACAATAAAAAATAAAATAAAAAAATAAAAGGAAAATATGTACCCCAAATTCCAAGTATGTCACATACATCTGCAAGCCTAATTCATGAATATCTACATAGTGAAAATTCTTCCTGATTCATATTGGAATAAGTCATTTGTATATGTTCAGAATAGGAATCTATCACGTGGTGGTTTCAAACTGCCACTGCTCTTACAATTGGCATATTTGGCATATTTGTTTTCTCTATTTTTTACTTCCAACAGTGAAAGTAATCTTTACAGAAGATCTTGAATAGCTGTACAGGGAACGCTGATTAATGGTGCATAAAATCTGATGTGCTATCCTAGAAAATTGTCATCAATTCCCAAATTTCCTTCTCTGTTGTGATGGTGAAGAGAAGGTAAAATAATCAAAAAGCCTAAATATGTAGAAGAAAACTGTGAGGCAATCTATGAAAAAAGAAAATTTTGATAATACAAATTAAAATATTTTGTGTATTTTGCACTCAATTACAGAGTTAAACCCAGAAATACAGCATTTCATAGTGTTGTGCCAAAATTTGGGGTCCCCAAAGACCACCAAAGATCTGAATCCTATGTTAGAGCACAAGTCTTTATTGCAAGCTTGAGCCTAGACTCACGACTAACACCAGCACATCAGGTCTGAGTTGAGGACCCCAACCCTTCAGCTAGTCAGGTCCTGGGTGTTTCCAGCTGAGTTACTAAATGATTGGTTAACATTTAAACTAATCAGCTCACAATCTTATTGACCATGGGCACAATTTTAAATGAAGGAGTGAAAAAACATTTACTATTTTTGTCACCTGGTGACTAATTGTTGGTGAATTTAATGGAGTCTGAATTCAAAATGGCTTCACTGACTTGGGTCTACATTAAAATTTTTCTGATTTTCTAAGTGTTTGTGTCACGAAATATAATCAGCATTTCATCAGTGCACCTATTATCAAGATCAATGTTTTCTTACACTGGGCCAAAGTTTTCTAAAGATGGGGAACACCACGAGACTAAGTATGTGGAAGAAGTAGAGTTTGAAGTACAATCTGAGCTCTTTCCCTCATTTGTAATAATTAGACAAATCTAGGAATCTTCTAGCAGTAGATTACAATAACTCAAAGCTTAGGTATGTAAGGTCATATAGGATGAAACTAAAAGGATCTCTAAGATTTGTAATCATGAGGTTTATCTTGTGATATTGTTGTACTTAATGTATTATGGTATTACTCTTTTTTTGCCCTTTGGTTAATCTAATATTATAACTATGTCTGACTTTGTTATATGTTTATAAAAGATATATATATATATATTCTTTATATTTTTTATTTGAAATAGGAATGGGAAGGGGGAAAGCTAGATGATTGGGAGGGGTTTGATGAAGGGAAACATGAGACTGGTTATCAATGTGTGAATATAACTGGAGAATATAAATGTAACGCCTCTATACCTTATCCCTGTTAAGTCAACGTGTAAGATAAGGCTTCTCCCTTGGCTCTGTCCTCCTATACTCTGGAAGTCTCTACCAAGCACCTGTAACCCTGGCATCTGACATTCCTGAGGAGGTTCCCTAGTCTGAGGTATTTGCCCATTGTCTTAGATCACATACACCTCTGCCATTGCCTCATGCCTTGTACTATATAATCTCTCATTAATCACCATAAGCCCTCTTTCTCTGCTGACTCCCTTTTGGGTGGCAGGAAGTCTACTCTCTCCTCACACTATTAACCATCTTCACCTGAAGTGTGTGAAGTTTCCTTTGGCAGACCTTACATTTGATGCTGAGACTCAGATGGGGAGTGGGTCAGGAGTCACTGGATCCCTTCCAGTATGCCGAGGGTCAATCCACACTTTCTTCTCCTGCTTCAAACCAGAGAAAGAAAACTATACTCCTGGACGTGTGCCTTTCCCATTGCTGGCCATGCATACTGTACAATGTTTCCAGACCTCTTTATTCCTCAGACACTAAATATATGTTCAGCACTGGGAAACATCTGTCAGAAGTCTTCCCCTGTGTTCTGAGGCACTAACAGGTCTTTCCAAGAACCTAGGGCAAATATCTTCAGAGATAGGGCCTCCAATATTTGCAGCACAGGCTGGTCATATTGTACCGATCCCTTCTCCTTGGTGATCCTCTGCCGACTTTTCCAATGGTTCACACCACTATGCAGGCCTTCAGATAGGTTTACTCTCATATTCTTCCCATTGTTTCTCTCTCCACCTGCCTTTCTCTTTCATCTCTCAAAACTGTTTCACCTCCTATAGCTTCCTCTCCAAAGGGAGATTTTTGCCACCTGCAACTCCAGTTCCCCTACATTAGTGCCAAATAATAACATCAGTTTTGTTGGGTTTTCTTGCCTTCTGATTTTTGCAAATGTGTTTTTTCTCTTTTTTTTAAGTGTACACAGTGTTCCATTTGAATTGGTTATATACCACTCTACTCAACAATGAGTCAGGCTCGAACATCAGCATAGGGCAAGGTCTTTCATTTCCTCTGCTTATCATACTGCTGCAAGAATGACTAAGAATGACTTCAGTGAAATACTCACAGTTTCCCTCAGCTTTGGGGATACTCTGTGATGTGTATCTGACTCTAGCAACAGCATGGGCATTTCTGATTGTAGTCACCCCATCTCCATTGCAGGTATGTTGAGAGCTGTGGATTCAACCTCTGAAGTGTTTGTCCAGTAGGGTTGCTCTGGGGAAGGTCACCACTACCAATGCCAGAACTGGAGGTGGCTTCACCTCAGGAAGTGCTCAAAAACTCTTCTTAAGCAGACTGTTGAACTTCTTCTCTGGACCTAATCACTGTCATATTATGGCTCAATAGATGTGGTTCTTTATCTGTGAACTTCTCACTAGAATGCTATAACTGGTTTTGGGAGAGAATTTGGATTGGCTCAACCTGCAGTTTTTCCATACTGCTTACTATAAATTCCTGACACGGTGTTTTGTATTTTTACAAATGCTTTTCCTAATGTCAAAAACATAGAACTTGATAATAAATCTACTGATGAAATACTGATTATATTCCATGCTGAACATTTAGAAAATAAGAGACTAATTTGTATGATATGCTTCATTTCTTGGTTTATATTTATGGGTTAAAGGGAACAATCACAAAAAAATTCTGCCAGTTTGTATTTTCACACATTGCCATTGTCATACATCATCTGAGGTTCCTTCTCCCTATTTATAATTTTTCATAATACTACCTTCTCTTCACATTAATGCAGTATCAATAATCTGTCCCTTTACAAATGTTCAAATTCCATTGTAAGCATTCCATTCAATGTTGGAATTCAAACCAAAAAGAAAAACAGAGACTGAATAAACCAATTGTAAGATAAAAGACTGTTCAAAGCAACCAAAAATTTGCGAATAGAAAAATCTCAAATTATGCACACAGATGAGTATCATTTTACATTAGGAATGATAACAACATGTTTTATTTGAAGTCAAAGTAAAGTATTTATGTACTCTGTCACATTGGAAATCTTTATCAGTTATAACATTTTTGTATGTCTCTGATACTACACAGAAAAAGAGGAAGCAATTGGTGTATGCCTTTAGGTAACTGGCATCTATTAATTCAATTTTGTCAGGATATTACACAGAATGGTTACAATTCACATCAGGATATAACTGTTACAAAAACCTTCAAAAATTATAATATGTAGAAAGAGGATCCCCTGCAGTCTTAGAGCAGAGGAATCATATGTTCTTTATGAGTTGAAATAGTAAGAAAAGTTATCAGGATATGTGCAAGGAAATGTATATGGTATATCTGGCAAAATACCAAGTATGTGGGTGCAATGAAAATCAGCTTGAAGAATGGCAAGCAAATTCACCTCACTTGCACAGTGACAGAGGGAATATTTTGAGATACCAGCCAGGAACTTAGGCTAAACTATTTCATAAAGACCTACTGTTATATGAAATTGATCTTAAGTCTCTATACTTCTGAAAAATGGTCTTGTGAATGTTTCAAGGTAAAGATATCCAAGATGCACAACATGATCAAAACTTCCTGTGCTTTTCAAAGAGAATTTGCCTTTAGTGACAGTTTTCTCTTTAGTGGAAAGCAAAAGTTTTCTTTGCCATCTGCTCTAGAGGGTTGCACAACAAAAGTATGGTATGTGTAGTGCAGAAGTTGAAACTCTTGCACATGTGACAAGATCTGGCACTGTACAATATTGTTCTGTGATTTTATGAATTCAGAAATTTGAGAAGCCACAAAGCTTAGTATCAATTGCAATTTGAATGTGATATGGTCATTTCACATGTTGATAATTAGTGTATACACAGTTCTGGACTGTCCTTGGAGAGTTTGCCCTGGCTATAATAGTGAACCCAGAAATAGTGTCCTTGGAAGACAATTCAAACAATCCCACTTCTGCACATTCCAGTCTTGGAAGATGTCTCTTCCATTGAAATGATGTGTTTCTGCACTTCATTTTAAAATTTTAGACCTGAGAAGAACTCAGGTTGATTGAACATATGTTGGGGCCTACAAGTTCTATTATTCTACACATGGTATCTACTTTGTGAGTGAAGAGAGACAGTGAAAGTATACATATGTGGAATCATTCCAAAGTTTTATACATAAACTGCTTTGGACCATAATTTTTGTAAATTTAGATAGTTTAGGAGGTATCTTCCCTGTTTGGAACTTTGTTAACTTGCCACCAACAACTTGGGAAGGTATATACTATTGTTCATATTTTTCTATCACTAGTGACTTTATTTCAAAACAATACATATATACCAAGATGCTTTAAACCATTAAAATGTAAACATTAGCAAAAATATTGAAGAATATGCAAAAAGTACTGAAGTTACTCCATTATTGCATTGGTATATAATAGGCCAATGAAGATTTCAAGCTGTCATTGTGTTTCCTCTTTTCATTTATTGAAGATCAAATCAAATTGATCAAAATATTGGAGATTAACAATTGTCACTGAAATTACAATTAGGTTAGGCTAGAATTCAAGATTATTTGGCTTACATGGCAAAGATATTCATTAATATTCCTGGCAATTAGATTTTTTCCTATCATTTGTTAATAACAATGACTGAGCATTGAAACACTGACCATATATGTGTAAGGAAAACATTGGTGTGGTCAGAAGCAATTAGAAATAATTGGTGGTTTGGGGATGCAATGTGGTTGCACACTGTGTGAAAACCGTTCATAACATTTCTCCACTGAATTCTGGCACATGTGTAATAAATGGTTCCCAAGAAAGGAGAGTCAGGCCCTTCTATTCTGCCTTCACAGCAGAAATAACTGTCCACGGAGTTATGCGGGAGTGGGCCAAACTTCCTAGCTGGGTGCACCGGAAGTGAGGATGATGACCTTCATCACAATCACAGTGACCTCAGGCAGAGGCGGCAGGACAGAGAAGGAAAGGTTGCTAGGGAAAAGCCTCCTTCTGGATCTTCTGCCTTGGCGGTGAAAAAGGGGCCTCAACTTCCTTAGTGAATCCAATGAACACTCAGGGGCTTACAGCAGGCTTATTCCTCCACCTCTATGTGTATGTTAACTACTTGGCACTTGGTTATTAAGTTGTATATTTCTCTCTATATAATATCATTTTCCTTTCAATATTTAAAAATCCCAACCGTGTTTACTGGCTTATGCAATGGACTAACTAAACCCAGATCCATTTTCTTCCTCTCTGACATGATGTAATTCTTTCTGATATGATTATGTGGTCACATCAAACACATTCTTACAGTTCTGGTTCATGCGGAGGAGATTCATTATATCTCAGTTCAGTAAGGTTCCAGGAGAACATCAAATTAATCCAAGTTTTGAGATAAATAGATATTTGATGTAGAAGTGGGTGTTGTTTCCATTTCAATTCTCAATATATTTTTTTATTATATTCCATTTCCTTCATAGAGTTATTTCTAATTTTATCAACATCCTTAAAGAACTGCAACAAATCAAAATTTGGGGAAGAAACCTCTCAGTTTATGTATGAAAATGGAATGTTTGAACAAACAAACTATTACAATGTGTTTGTTATTGTAGTCTGTCACCCACAAAATTAAACCAAGAAATTAAGCTTTTATACAAATTACTCTCTTATTTTCTAAACATTAAGTGCAGAAAAATATAATCAGTATTACAACAGTAGAGCCATTATCAAGGTCTAGGTTTTCAGCATTAGGAAGAGCTTTGTAAACATAAAAACAAATTGAGCATATTGAGCCAATCTGAACTTGCTACAAAAACCAGTTATAACACTCTAGTGAAAAGTTCACACATTAAGAACTATATCTAGTGAACCATAATAATACAAAGAGTCTGGGCTGAGAAGAAAAATCAAAAAGTCTGCTTAAGAAGAGAGTTTGAGCACTACTTGAGGATAAACCAGCTCCAGTCCTGGCACCAGTGGTGGAAGGCTTCCCCAAAGCAACCCAACTGGGACAAATACTTCAGAGGCCAAGCCCCAGCTCTCAATTTACCTGCAGTAGGTATGAGATGGCTACCATCAGAAATGTCCATGCTGTTGGCTAGAGACACATTACAGGCACATCACACAGTGTCCCCAAAGCAAGGTAAAGTGTGAGTTTTGCACAAATGTTATTCTCACAGCAGTGTAGTAAGCTGAGAAAATGAAATATCTTGTCTTGTGTTGCTGTCAGGACCGGGTCATTGCTAAGCATAGTGACACATGCTCGTCATCCATTCAACTGGAAAATTGTGTGCAACTCTAAAAAAAAGAGATAAATTTTATTTGGAAAAACTAGAAGGAAATTAAGACATAAAACACGGATTTCCTTATTTGACTCTAAGGTTGGGCGATCAGCATCTACTGGAGTTGCTGAAAGGAAAAATGATGTTCAGAAAGTAAGCTGGTAGAGGTGAAATAGTTTGGAGAAAGCTAACAGAGAAAGGGAGGTGGAGAGAGGAACAATGTAAAGAATGTGATAGTGGAGCACTGTAGAGGCCTGCTTAGTGGTAGGAATGCTTCCGAGAAGCCTGCATAGAATAACAAAGCACCAAGGGGAAGAGATAAGTAAATTGTGACCTAATTGTGCTTCCTTCATAGTGCTTCATCCCATCTGTGGTCGGCATATGACACTTGCCCTACATTGCTGGGAGAACTACTCATAGCGAATGCCTCAGCACTCAGGATAAGGCTGTTGAGAGATGTTTCTCAGCCTTAAGGTTCACTGAGCATATTTCAAGTATCTGTATCCTGAGGAACAAGGATGTCTGGAATTATTTGGAGAGAAACCTAAAAAATATCCACAAGAAACACTGCAAATACTCTTGAAAATTCATCATGAAAGAAAAGATGGAAAGGATAAATAATTGTATAACTGAGGCTACTCATAGAACAACAGAGGAATTCAATTAAAGTGTAGGCACTGAGTTGAAGCATGTGAGGGAGTGCACATGTAAACTAATCAAGGAAGCAAAAAGTGCATGCAAGGTATAAAAAATATGCACAACAAAAATGATCAACTAAAAGGCTGGGTGATAAAAAAATAAAATGAAACTGCAAGGATTGAGAATTGGTTAGATTATGCAAAAGAATGAATCTGTAGAACTGAACATAGTCAAGATGATATAAAGACCAGAATATTAATGTAAGCAAATTTAAGACATATGGTGGATCTTAAGTACTTCAAGATAAAATTAGAAAACATAATTTTATTGCTAATCATTAAGGAGTGCCTCCAGAGGGATATTAATTTAATTCAAATTATTATATGTATGAATATATTACATGAAATTATTGATGAAAACTACCAAAATATCCAAAAGCCTAGGCCCATCCAGATAAAAGAAGCCCAAAGAGCAGAACACAAGAACATATCCCATTGCCCTGAAAGAGACCAGGGAGAAGAAAACGACCATCTACAAAAGAAAACTAAGGAGAATAACCACAAAGTTCTCAAAGATACCATTTAAATAAGAAGATCAAGGACTGATACGTGACATACCTTAAGAAACATAACTACTAACCAAGAATCCTGGTAACTTCTTACTGATAGATGAGGGAAGAATAAAACCTTCCACAAAACCTGCATTACAGAAAATTCTCAAAGATGTTTTACACTTTGAAAACCAAGACAATCATGATACTGACAGAGAAATGCTACCTAAACAGGATACCAAATAATTAAAGCAAAAATTGACATCACACAGTCAATAATGAAATACAGATAATGGCAGAAGCTTACAAAAGCCTTACAAACATAACCCTCATATCAATAGAAGTAACACTCCAATGACTAGTTAGACAAACTCAAGATACATTCTCTGCTGTCTTCAAGGAACATAAGCACCCCTTCACCCGAAAAAGTAAAAAAAAAACCTGAAAACAAATACAACTATGAACAAAGTGGGTCATGTCCTTAATCCTAATAACTAAGGATGCTGAGATCTGAGGATCTGAGTTCAAAGCAATCCTGAGCAATAAAGCTGCTGAGACACTTATTTCTAACCACAAGAAACCTAGAAATTGTGTTGTGGGTCAAGAGGTAGAGCTCACAAACAATGCTCACACCTAGAGATGAAATTCCAGAGTCAGATAAAAAAAATGGAAAAAATTTGGATCCCAAAATTGAAATTCAATGTCCCACCAAGAAAAGGTAGAGTTGCCATCCTCATATCAGATAAAAGTCTTGAAATGAAAAATTAATAAAATCTTTAGGAGGATATAATCATTCTAGACATCTGTACCTAGAATCCTACTGTGAAAATGGCAATCCTGTCAAGGGCTATCTACAAATTCAATGCAATATCGATTAGTAGTTCAATATCATTCTTTAAGTAAATAGAGTGAAGTAAGCCAGTCCCAAAGAAACACAGGATCTATTATTTGCTTCATTTTCTTGAACATCCATACCACTTCCATGTTCTTCTCCCAGCTTCCTTTCCAACAACTCCTCCCACTCATCCTTTTTTTGCTTTTACTTTCCATTTTCAAATTCATAAAGATTTAATGGTGTATTTGAAAATGAGCCTTAATTAAGAAAGTTTCAACCTGTGACACAGAGCCCTACTGTATCTGCATTTCCTTCCTCTATCATTTTCAGAGTATCTGCACTAATTGCAACATGTTTGATACATTTATTATTAAAACTGGTGCAGTGTGACATGTAAAGATTCAACTTATTATTCTACAGGTGCTTAACCAGTTCTGTGGCACTATTTACTAAAGAGGCTTTCTTTCTTCTATCCTTTTTTTTGTGGGGGAGGTCTCCCTTTTTGGAAATGAATTATATGTGGGTTTGTCAATTCATTTCTGGGTCTTCCTTTCTTTTCCATTGTACTTAAGTGCTATTCTGCTGCCAGAATCTTTACATCTACAGTTGTGTAATAAAGTCGGCCTGTTTGTATTGATATTCCTCCAACACTGTTCTTCCTGCTAAGGGTTTTTTTTAACTACATAGGGTCCTTTATTATCCCATGGAAATTTTTCACTTGCTTCTTCTATTTCAGTAATAAAATGAGATTGGGATATTGATGTATAGTGCATTAAATTTGTAGATAGCCCTTAGTGCATTTCCATTTTCAAGATGTTAAAGTTCCCAATCCTGGAGCACTAGTGATTTTTTCCACTTTTTAATTTGCCTTTAATCTGTATTGAGGAGGACCTGGAGAAGGCAGCTAATGGAATTGGCAGTATACTTAATAGAATCCTTGGAGAGATATTCCCAGATATGCAGAAGGACTTTACCATTTAGATGCTCCAAACTCAGAGCAGATTACATCCCACTGTCAAATTCAAATCCACAAGAGTCAATAGAACTTGAGAATGAAATCCTTAAAGCATCCAAGTTGAAGAAAACAAAAATCTATAAAGGTTATTACCATAGATTTTTCAGCAGAGGAGAAGGAAGCAATAAGAATTTCAATTAATTGAACCAATGCCCTCAAGACAAATAATCACAAAGTAAGAATAATTAATGTACCCATCAGAATTCTCATTCATAGTTGAAGGAAAAATAAAAATCATCTACAGCAATTGAAACTGTATTTATTCAACAAGCAAGCATTACAGAAAATTCTCAGAGATTTTATAGTTAGAAAATCACCATAAACATATCGAAAGAGAAGTGATACCTTAAATAGGTATCAGAAGGCAGGTAATAATAATAGGTAATTAGAAGAAGAATTGACAAGCTATGTTCCTTAGAAAATAGATAAAATGAGTAAAACTAAGAAACATCTTTAATCTTAGCTCTCCATGTCCACTAAATTATCCAATTAAATGACACAGACTTATGAATAAAAAAGCAAGATCCTGCTTCCTGCTGTTTTCAAGAATTATGTCTTGTTCAAAAAGAACATTCTGAAATGACAGTATGGAATATACTCTATCAAGCAGGCAGCCCCCATACACATGCTGGAGATGCCCTCTTTACATTAAATAAACTTTGAACTAAAATTGGTGAGAAGAGACAAAGAACATTATTACATATTTCACAAGGGATCACTTTTTCTAGTAATAACCTACATCAGTTTTGGAAACAAAGATAATTATACTACATGTCCCATATGAACAATGTCTAAAATTTCATCAAGTCTCTCCAGATGCAGGAGAGATGGCCTGACCAGACTCACTCCTGGAGGGATTCCAAAGGATTCCTGTCTATTTTGGTCCCCAGGAAGCAGACCCAAAATATGCTCAAGGAATCTCAGTGCTGATAAAATTCCTTAGATAATTGGAAATACTCACGTATAAGATTGCCCAATGACCTCTGCCCACAAACTTAGGTCTTTCAATGTAGTAAGCACAGGCTTGTCATGGTGTATTGGTCTATCCTCCTTCATACTCTTCCATTATCTGGAGGATTCTCAGAAGACTTCCCACATTTATGCAGACAACTAAAGAGTTTCACTCATACAGCCTTTACTTTTGTTCCTCTCTCCATCTGTCTTTCTCTTTTGGTGTCCTCCTCACTCCTATTCCTCAGGCAGCTTCCCCTCTCAGAACTGTCTTTTACCTCAGGAGCCTTCAGCCATTATTTATAGAATGATTCCCCTCCCCTCCGCTGACCTCTGTGTGGCATGAGGCCTGCTTCTTCTAAGGTTATTCCCAATATATTTTATCTCTTGGTTTTGTTCTGCTGCACATAATTTATCTTTTCCATTGACATAATTGACAGTATAGGCTACTCTGCTCAACTGCACCCTGGTGTTGAAATCATCTAGGAAAGATCTGCCATTTCATCTGGTAATTATACTTGGGAGAGAAGGAGTAGGAGTGAGAATGACATTTGTGGGGGACTCACACCTCACTTGGTTTTGGAAACTGTGATGTGTGACCAACTGCATCCGACTTGTAGTCATCTGATCAAATGGCAGTTAAGTTGAAAGCTGGCCACTCAATCCTTGATACAATTGTCAAAGTGGTATTGCTCCAGTCATGGCCATGAAGGCCCTACCAGAACAGGAACCAGCCTCATGTCAGGCTGTGCTCAAAACTGTCTTTTTAAGTAGACTGTTTAACCTTTTCATCTGTGGCCCAAATACATGTACTCTTATGGCTCACTTGGTGTGAAGCTTTAGCTGTGAACTTATCACTAGAATGCTAAAATTACTTTTTGAAAAGAGCTCAGATTAGTTCAACCTGCACTTCTTCCATTTCCTAGTCACCAATCCTTGGTATTATGTTTTGTATCTTTATAAAACCTTGGACCAATTTCAGAAATCATGGCTCTTGAAAATAGCTCTACTGAAGAAATGTTGATTATATATCTATGCCAGAAACACTTAGAAAATAAAAGAGTAATTTCTAGGAAATGCAGTATTATTCGGTTGATCAGTAATGGAATGAATGATGTAAAACATGTTTACAGTTTGTATTTTCAAAAATTTCCATTTTCATAGATTTCCTCCTAGGTTTCTTCTCCATATTTTGTTTTTTGATAATTCTATCTTCCCTTCACCATATCAGCAGAGTAGGAAATTTGGGAGTTGAATACAACACTTTCTTTACCAGGATAGAATGTTAGAATCTTAGAATTTATGTAGAATCAATCAACTGTCCGTTTACAACTCCTCAGTATCTCTGTAATGAATACACTGAACGTTGGAATTCATACCAGAAGTAAAACAATTGTCAATAGTAAGAGAAATGTCAGGTTGAAATCTCCACATGGTTGATTCCTATCCTGATAAATAACACTGATAAATAAGCTGTATCAATATGAAAAAGGAAGAAATCTTACAATGTGGATTTAAAAAAATATATACTTAAAAAATATACTTGTAGGAGTAACTCACGTATGTTCACTTCCAGATTCTGCTTATAGATCTCATTAACACAGCAATTATGCTCATGGCAAAAAATGTAAAATGTGTCTGCATAACCATGAATAACTATGAAAATTAGAATTATGAATACATGAGAATTCTGGGGCACAACAAATTACCCAAAGTTGCCATGTTTGTTCAAACCTTGTAATATAGAATATTTTTGTTCACTACAATTTTGTTCTGAATTTCTAGTGAACTATTATTATTCATCAATCTGTACAAAGCTCCTTTTTCAAAGATATGTGAAAAATCAATATCTATACAGCTTTATATCCTCAGTTCCTTTTGAATGATAAGAAGAGCATATCAAAAATGTTCTATCGCTTGAGAGTGCCACTTCTGATGTGAATGAGAGTGCCACTTCTGATGTCCTGGTGGTTAATTTGACTGGTTTTGAACCATGATCCTCATACCTCAGCCACCTGATTATGACTACAGGCATGAGGAACTAGCACAGGATTCATTCGAAAATAAAGTATACTAAATTTATGAAATTATATTTAGTAGGTCAGGAATTCAGTTATATGAGTGCAGCTTTAAAAATTGCCTAATTACATTTACCTAATCATCCAGAAACAAGGACATATTAAATCCACTAGCCCAATAATGTTCATTGCATCACTATTTACCATACTAAAGATATGGAACCAACCCAGATGCCCTTCAGTTGATCAACAATATGTGATATTTATATACAATGGAATTCTATGCTGCTGTCAGAAAGAATGACATTGCCCCATTTGTTAGGAAATGGAAAGACAGAAAGAAATTATATTAAGTGAAGTAAGCCAGACTCAAAGGAACATAGGCTTAATGGTTTCCTCATTTGTGATAATCAGTAGAAACCTTGGGCTCTCCTAGCAGAGATTTGCAATAGAGCAAAACCTTGATACAAAAGGCCATATAGTAGGACGCTAAATGGAAGGATCTCTAGGATATAGAAACATAAGCCATATAAGGTTCTTAAGGTACTATGTTATCTCTCATCTCTTTTGCTGTCCCTTGGTTATCTCATATTGTTACAGTATCTCAATTTGTTACCTGATATAACGGATATATTTGTATTTGGTTTTTTGAAATTGGATAGGGAATGGAGGAAAATAAGATGAGGGGTGGGGGTGGAGGGGAGGGAAATGGGGACCAAGACATGTGAAAGGGTATCAATGTATGGGAATTAATGCAACATCTATCTGGCAAATATTATATAACTCTTCTATTAATTACAATAAAAATATATGAAAAAAGAAACAAAAGCCTTATAATGAGTGATTATTGTCTGTAATGTACTATGTTATCTCTCATCTTTTAGCTGTCACTTGTTTATCTCATATTGTTACAGTATTTTACCATGATAGTTGATATATTGAATATCTGCATATTTGGTTATTTGAAATCTGATAGGGAAGGAGGGAAAACAAGAGGAAGGGCGAGGGTGGGGAGAGGGAAATGGGACCAAGATATGTTTGTGAAGTAATGCACTTTCTATCTAGTTAATATAATGAAATCCTTCTATTAATTACAATAAAAATATATGAGAAAAATACGGGGACAGTCTAATGATTGTACTCTGAGTAAAACAATGCTCAGATCAGAATTTAAAATCCAATTTATATGGAACACTTATAATCAATATGGACCAAACCCATAGTTCATACAGAAATTACTGTTCATTGTATTTAGTTATTTGAAATTGGATAGGGAAGGGGGGAAAACAACATGAGGGGTGAGTGTGGGGTGAGGGAAATGGGGACCAAGACATGAGAAAGGGTATCAATGTATATGAATTAATGCACCTCCTATCTGGCAAATAAAATGTAACTGTTCTATTAATTAAAATAAAAATATATGGAAAAAATAAATTACTGTTCATAATATTTGCATAATTGGAAACTATTTAGAATTAAAATCAAAGAAGAACAAATGAATCAAAAGCTTTGTGCAAATCACTGTGTTCTCAGTGACAGCAGCCATGTTGTACTCCGTATCTATTTCTCACTAAACACTATGCAATTTGCTTGTTTTGTTGTCCTTGAAAAGCAGAGCCTGATATTTTGGATTCTTTACTGTACACATTAGTATCATTAATAAACCTTAGTCATTATATCATATCATACATGTATTAACAGGAAAATACCTATAGGATTTACTGCATCCAAATGCCACTACCAACTTTGCCATTGCATTTTCCCAGGAAGTATTCATATTTAAGGACTAAAGAGAAATTTTTAGAGAAAATTTTATGAGTAGAAGATAATTCCCTGATAAATAACTTGATTATAACATAAGCAATTGAAAGTGATAGTTTACGTATTTGAATAAGTTTTTCATTTGAAAATTAGTGACTAAAAAGTTCAGGAAATGTCAAAGAACCAAGTTTTAAAGTATTCTTCACATGTAAGACTGCTTTATCTATTCTTTTAGTTTTTCTTTTTTTTTATTGTAATTACTAGAGTGGTTACAGTGATATTCACCAGAAAAAAAGGTACATTCATTCTCCTACACTAATACCTCTCCTCCTGATTTTGTCCCCATTTACTTCCCCCATCCCTTCGCCTCATCTTGTTTCTCCCCTTAACTTCCCTATTTCAAATAAAAAACAAAAGTATATACAATATATCAGTCAGATACTGTAACAATATGAGATTAACCTAGTGACAACAAAAGAGATGATAAATAATAGTACATTAAGAATAAAATAAGACAATTATAAAGCTCTTATTTCCTTATCCTGAAGATGCTTTCATTTAGCCTCATCCTATATATCTAGGTTTTGAGCTACTTTAATCAAGGAAACCATTCAACCTGTTCCTTTAAGTCTGGATTATTTCACTTAATATGAATTTTTGAAGCCTTTCCATCTTCTTACCAATGTTCTATCTGATGGCAGCATAGAATTCCATTGTGTATAAATACCACATCATTTTGAGCCAGTCAGCTACTGAGGGACATCAGGGTTGGTTACATATCTTTCTTGTGGTAAATAGTGCTGCAATTAACATCATTGTGCTTGTGGGTGTAGTATGTCCTTGTTCCAAACATTTGTGTAAATGCCAAGAAATAGGGAGATCTATTATTCTTTAGAGGACTAGTGCTTTCAATAGTAGTTGACAAATTTACTCCCCTTACGATCCCTTATGGCCACAAGCCCCCGCATCAGTTATAAGATTTCTTGATAATGGACATTCTAACTGGAGTGAGGTGGAATCGCAGAGTTGTTTTGATTTACATTTTTTCTATGACCTGATGTGTTGAGCATTTCTTCAGGTGTATATAGGCCACTTGTATTAAAAAACATCTCTGTTTGTGTCTTTGGCCCATCTTTTATTAGGATGGTTATTTCTTGGAAGATTTGTTTTGAAGAGATTCAAGTGGATTTGAGAGAGAGAGAGAGAGAGAGAGAGAGAGAGAGAGAGAGAGAGAGAGAGAGAGAGAGAGAGGGGGGGGGGAAGGGGAGGGGGAGGGGGAGAGGGAGAGGGAGAGGGAGAGGCAGAGGGAGAGGGAGAGGCAGAGGGAGAGGGAGAGGGAGAGGCAGAGGGAGAGGGAGAGGGAGAGGGAGAGGGAGAGAGAATGATTAAATATGAGGTCTTTTTCTGTTGTATGGTCAGTGAATATCTTCTCCAACACTGGGGGCTTTCTAATTATCTTTCTAGCTATGTCCTTTGCCATAAAGCAGCTCTGCAGTTTATGGCAGTCCCCTTGGTCCAAACTTAATTTATTGTGTTTCTGCACCTTTATTACAAAAGTTTCATAAAGTGCCAAGGAGGCACAGTGCATCTCCCATTCCTTCTTGGAAATTTTTCAGGGTATCTAGTTTTACATGAAGGTTTTTGATCCATTTGTAATTAATCCTGTTGCAGTGTGACATAGAAGGAGCCAACTTCAGTTTTCTATTGGTTGTTAAGCAGTTTTGCCAGGACCACTTGCTGAAGAGGCTGTCTTTCTTCTATTTAATTTTTTGATTCCCTTATCAAAGATAAGGTGACCATAGGTCTGGGGTTGATTTCTGGGTCTTCAGTTCTATTCCATTAGTCTATAGCTGTTCTTCTGCCATAGCCAAGTGCTTTTGTTTACTATAGCTCTGTAATAGAATCTAAACTTTGGTATTGAAATTCCTCCTTCACTGCTCTTTCTGAAAAGAAAAATTTTTGGTATATGGGGTCTTTTATAATTACATATGAAATTTTGGATTGCTTCTTCTATTTCCTTAAAAATGACATTGGGAAATGATGGGTATTGCATTGAATTTGTAGATAGCCCTTGGCAAGATTGCCATTTCTATGTTGCTGATTCTTCCAATCGGTTTCCCCACATGCACAAGTCTGCTTTAATTTCCTTTTTCAGGTGTTTAAAGTTTTCATCATAGTGGTTCTTTACATTCTTAATTTAATTCCTAAGTAGTTTTTTGTTGGAGGTGATTTCAGAAGGAGTTGCTTTCCTGATCTGTGTCTCGCTCCTCTCAATATTGCTGTACAGAATAGCAGTTGATTTTTGAAGGTTAATTTTATACCCTGCTAACTTGACAAAATGTCAAATCATCTGAAACAACTTGGGAGTAGAGTTTGTAGGGTTCTTTAAATAAGTCATCTGCAAAGAGAAAAAATTGCACTTCTCCTTTCCCTATTTGAATCCCCTTTATGTATGTTTCTTGCTTTATTGCTCTAGCTAGGAATTCTATTACTATGTTAAAGAGGAGCAGAGAGAGTGGTCATCTTCTCTCATTCTTCATTTATAGGAAATGTCTTTAGCTTTTCGCCATTATGTAAAATGCTAGCTGTACATTTGTCATACCCATTCTTTACTTTACTAAGGAATGTTCCATGGTTTCCTAGTTTGTCCAGGACTTATAACATAGGGGTATTGGATCTTGTCAAATGTCTTTTTTGCATCTATAGAAACAATCATTTGATTGTCCTTGCTCCTGTTATTGTGAGGATTTATATTATTTGACTTGTGTATATTGAATCAACTTTGCATTCCTAGGATGTATTCTGTTTGATCATAGTGTATAATTGATGGTAAGTTGCTTAATATGGTTAGCCAGTATTTTGTTGAGAAGTTTTGCATCAATAATCATCAAAGAAATTGGTCTATAGTTCTCTTTCTTTGATGAGGTCCTGTGTGGTTTTGGGATGAGAGCTATATTGGCTTCATATAATGAGTTTGGCAAAGAGCCTTCATTTTATATTGCATTGAAGAGGAGTGTTGGTGTAAGCTCCACTTTGAACACCTTATAGAATTCAGCTATTTCTATTTCTATTTCTATTTCTATTTCTATTTCTATTTCTAGTGCCATTTCTATTTCAGTATTTGAGATAGGTTTGTTTAGTTGGATTTGGTCTTCTTGGTTCAGTTTGGGTGTGTTAATATTGGCTAAAAATTCATCCATCTCTTCTATGTTCTCATATTTTGGGGCCATGAAGGTTTGAAAACCACTCCCTATGCTGCTCTGGAGCTTGGTAATCTGTAATGATATTTCAATTCTCATCTATGATTTTGTTTATTTTGGTGATCTCCGTTCCATTTTTTGTAAGATTTGATAAGGATTTGTCAATGTTGTTAAATTTTTCAAATGACCAACTCCTTGTATTGTTGATTCTTTCTATAGTTTTTTTGGAATCCAATTCATTTAATTCTGCTTTGATTTTTAATAATTTTCTCTCTTCTACTGTAATTGGGATTCCTATGTTGCTCTTTTTCCAAGAGCTTAAGGTGTACCATTAAATTGTTGGTTTTGAAGTCTCATGGCTTTTCCTGCCTGGGCTGGCTTTGAATCTCAATTTCCAGGTCTCAGCCACCTGAGTAGCTGGGATAACTGGCATGAGTCACCAATGCCTTAGCCAACATTCACTTTTTAACCAAGCAAGATTTCACAGAACAGGCATTTGGTGCACCAAATATTTCGTGATAACTGCCTAGACTAAACCCAGAATCATTTAAGATACTCAGCACTATGAAGTTGATCTCAAGCTTCTGCACTTCTTGACAAATGGTGTTTTGCAGATGTGCATTCCGTATTAGAGTAGGTTTCTAAGTGAAATTTGCCCAAGTTGTATAACATGGTCAACGAAAATCCTTACTTTTAAAGACATAGTTATTTCATGATCTACTTTTTTAGAGTTACAGAAAAATTTTCTTCATCACTTACCCTAGGGGAAATGCACAGCAATAGTTTATTAATATGTGCCATGGAGAAGTCAAAACTCTTGTAAACAGGACAAGTTCCCAGACTATGCAATATTGTCCTGAGATTTTAGGAGTTCAGAAAACTTGAGAAGCTATACTGATGGTAAGTTTGAGTCAATTGCAAGTTGAATGTGATATGTGCATTTTAATTATTGATCATTAATATAAAGAATGATCTGTAAAACAATCAGTCCTTACCTGTCTATAATATAGTGAACACAGAAATGGTGTCCATGGAAGACAATTCAGTCACATTGCTGAATATTTCAAGCACAGAAATTCTCTCTTCCTCTGAAATGATACATTTCTAAACTTCACATCAAAATTTTAGACATGACAAGGACTCATGCTAGTTGATCATATATTGGATCCTACTTGTTTCACTTTCTTATAACTTGCTAAGGCTAAAGATTGGATCTAGTTTGTGAATCAAGTGGGAGAGTGAAAGTGTATTTGGACATACTGATTATGACCATATTCTTGGAAAATACATTCTGGAGGCAAGTGAATTTTCACATTGTAATGTCAATAGTCTGCATGTTTCCTGTATTACTGGAAATATAGGAGGTATAACATTGAGGGTAATGGCAAATGCTTTTTGCAAACTTTGGATCCATTTTTTGACAGCCCTGGGGCATGAAATCAGGGCTTATGTACTAGCCTTAGGCTTTCTTCTTGAGTCTATGTGTATAACATTTTGAGAGTTTTAAATAATGCTAGTTTTGTTAATATATATACTGTTTCAATTTTCCCCCACTGTGGATGGTTTTTACTTTTTCACTTGGATATGAATGATAGACCAGCGGGATGCATTATTCTTGCTTAATAGTTATTGGTCTGAGGGCCTGGAATCCATTATCCTAAGTTCTTCCTTCCAAGACCCCTGCTTAGAAATCTGTGGTTACACTGACTGGCTTTTCTTTGGAGATATTTTTTTGTCTTTTCTTTGGAAACTTTAAAGATCCTATTCTTGGCCTCTAGTGATTGTTTGGATTCTCTTGTGTTAGTGTAATGTAATCTGCTCTGGTCTTTTGGGCTCCTAAAAGCTTCTTGTATCTGGCTGGGCCTGTCCTTCTGCATAACTGGGAATATCTCTCCAATGATTCCATATATTGACAATTCCTTTAGCTTCCTTCTCCAGGCCCTCCTCAGTACAAACTAAAGCAAATTAAACAGTGGTAAAACCTCCAATATGCCTGGACTTGGAGCTTTACCATCTTAAAAATGGAAATGCCATTAAGGGCGATCTACAAATTCAGTGCACTACACATCGATACCTGAATGTCATTTCCTAGTAAAATAGAAAAAGCAATCTAAAACTTTCATTGGCATAATAAAGGACCCTATATAGATAAAGCTAGCCAGGAAGAACAGCACTGGAAGAATATCAATACAAAGTTGCTGACTGTATTTCAGAACTGTAGATGTAAATATAGCTTGGTCCTTGCAGCAGAACAGGACTTAAAGTAAAATGGAAAAGAAATGAAGACCCAGAAATGAACTGACAAATCTACAGACAACTCATCTCATAAAAAGGACACATCCCCAACAAATAGGATAGAAAAACGAAATCCTCTTTAGTAAATAGTGCTGGCAGAATGGGTTAAGTGCCTGTAGAATACTATAGTTGAATCCTTACATGTCACCCTGTACCAGTTTTAATTCCAAATAGATCAAAGATGTTAATGTTAATGCATATACCCTGAAAGCTTTTCAGGAAGGAATTGCAGATACTCTAAGGCTCCTTTGCCTAGATTGAAACTTTCTTAATAAAGGATAATTTTCAAATACATACATAATTGTATATTTGTGAATTTGAAAATGGAAAGTTAAAGGAACAATAAGATGAATGGGAGAGGTGTGTGGAGGGGAAGTGCAAGAAAAGCAAGGGAAGGGGTAATTATATTCAAGAAAACGAGGGAAACATTGGAGCCTATATTTATTTGAAACTGTCATACTTCACTTTATTTCTTTAAAGAGGGACATTGGATTATTGATGAGTATTGCATTGAATTTGGCAGTGACATTCCTCTGGTAGCAGCAACATTACCTCTCGAATATTTTGAGGTCCCTTTCCATGGTTTGATCCCCTTCCTTTCCCCTGCATTGAGACCTAGTCATCTTATTTTTCCCCTTTCCTTCCCTATTTCATATTTACAAATAAAATATACCAGGTAACAAAGGAAGACACAATAACAACATGAGAAAAAAACACCAGGTGAATAAAGGGGCAAGAAATAACTTCACTTAGTACATTGAGAAGAAAAATCATAAAAATAAACAACATAATCCTATATCCTAGAATTTCTGTTCGCTTAGTCTTAGCTATATGGTCATGTATGTGTAGCTTTTTTATTGTCAAGATATTGTATTAAGGGGTTACAATTACATACATCAGGGAGTGGGTGCATCATTCCTGAATATTGATGGACCTCATGTTTTTCTACCACCTTCCCTCTTCATTCCTTCCAATCTTCTTAAATTTCCCCTTACCCTCCCCATTTCAAATTAGCAAATGAAAATATATATAACACACCAGATAACAACATCAGATAACAGCAACTGTATGATATTAACCATTAGGGGGAAAAAGAGGAAATAACATAGTTGATTAAGAACAACAATCACAAAGACAAACCTCTTGCTTCCATATGCCAGAGCTCATTTTATTTAGTTTCATCCTATATGTTTATCCTTTTGTGATCCTCTGCTTGGAGAGTCCTAGATGTGCACTAGTTATTACAAATGAGGTAAACCACTGGAGTCTATGTTCTTTTGGGTCTGGCTTACTTTACTTAATAGGATTTTTTCCATGTAATTCAATTTCATTTTGTTTTTTTAATTAATGGGGCAATGTTTTTTCTGATGGCAGTATAGAAATGCATTGTATAAAAAATGCCACATCTTCATTGTCACTCTGTTTACCATAGCAAAGATATGGAACCAACCCAGATGTCCCTCAGTTGATGTGGTATTTATCAACAAGATGTGGTATTTATACACAATGTAATTCTATGCTGTGTCAGAAGGAACGACATTGCCCCATTTGTAAGGAAATGGAAAGACTTAGAAAAAATCATATTAAGTGAAATAAGCCAGACTCAAAGGAATATAGGCCTAATAGTCTCCCTCATTTGTCATAATTGGTAGAAATCTTCGGCTCTCCTACCAGGGATTTACAATAGAACAAAATCTAGAAACATAATGCCAAACAGTATGACACTAAATGTAAGGACCTCCAGGATAAGGAAACAAAAGCCATATAATGAGTGACTGTTGTCCTTTATGTACTATGTTATCTTTCATCTCTTTTGCCACGCCTTGGTTATCTCATATTGGTACAATATTTCACCTTGTTATCTGATATCTTTTATATGTGCTTAATTGGTTATTTGAAATTGGATAGAGAATGGGGAAATCAAGATAAGTGGGGGTAGGGTGGTAGGGAAATGGGGACCATGTCATGAAAAAGGACATCAATGTTTGTGAAGTAATGCACTTCTATCTGGTGAATATAATGTAACCCTTCTATCAGTCACAGTAAAAATATTTTTAAAAATGTCACATCTTCTTTTTCCATTCATCTACTGAGAGCATCTGGATTGATGAAACAGTAAATAATGCTACAATAAATCATATGTTGGTAGCTATGGAATACACTAGTTTCTGGGGATTTGGGTAAATGCCAATAATTGGCATTGCTAGGTCATAGGGGAGCTCTTTTGAGGAATTACCATAGTGCTTTCAAGAGTGGTTGAACTAGTTTACACTCCCAACAACAGTATAATATTGATCCATCCTAGTGGCATATCCTCCAGCATCTGTTGTTATTAGATTTCTGGATAATGATGATTCTAACTGCTGTGGGAAAAGAATCTCAATTGTTTTGATTTGCATTTCTTTTATGGCCAGAGATGTGGAGGATTCTTTATGTATCTATAGGCCATGCTTATTTCCTCTTCAGACAGGCCTTTAAATCTTTAGCCCACCTTTTATGGCATTGTTATTTCTTTGATAATTTGTTTTCGAGAGATTGAATTTTTGTGCTCTAGGAGTATTTTGGATATGAAGCTCTTGTCTGTGGAATGGCAAGTGAAAAATCTTCTTGTGAAAGTACCAAGCTGTTTTCATTTCTTTAGCTCTGTAATAGAATCTGAGGTTTGGTACTGTCATTCCTCCAGCCCTCTCCTCTCTTCCAAGGAATGGTAGTAGAAAGACCTCTACAAGGTCTTTTATTATTCCCTAAGAATTTTTTGATTGCTTCTTCTATTTCCTTAAAGAATGACATTGGGTTATTCATGGGTATTTCATTAAATTTGTAGATAGCCCTTGGCAGCATTGCCATTTTCACGATATTAATTCTTCCTTCCAGGAGTATGGGACATTTTTGCACTTCCTTCCTTTTCCTTTAATTTCTGTTTTCTGGAAAAGTTTTTCTCATTCAGGTCCTTTACTTCCTTTGTGAATTTAATACATAGGTATTTTATTTTATCTTATTTCATTTATTTATTTTTGCTAGCTCTGGCTTGAACTCCGGGCCTGAGCACTATCCTTGGACTTTCTCAAGGCTAGAGTTCTACGATTTAAGCCTTAACACCTATCCCAGCTTTTTCTATGTATGTGGTATTGAGGAATCGAACCTTGGTCTTTGTGCATGCTAGGCAAGCACTCTACCACTAGGCCAAACTCCTTATCCAAGGTATTTTATTTTTATGAGATATTGCAAAAGGAGTTGTTTTCCTGATTTCTGCCTAGGTGGTCTTATTGTTGGTTACAAGAGAATGATTGATTTTGGAGGGTTATTTTCATTCATTGTTAATTTGTAAAAGTTTGAATTACCTTGAGTAAATTAGACATTGGGTGTATAGCTTTTTTAACTGTAGGATAATATCATTTGCAAAGAGGGACTGTTCGATGACAACTTTCCCTATTTGGATTCCCTTTCCATTTTCATCTTGATTTATTGCTCTTGCAGGAACATGAATACTGCAGTGAATAGCAATAATCTTGTCTTATTCTTGGTTTTAGAAGAAATGGCTTTAGCTTTTGGCCATTAAGTGTAAACTAGCTGTACTTTTGTCATAACCAGCCTTTACTTTACTGAGGTACCTCCATGGAAACTGAGTTTCTCCAGAGCTGTAAGCATGGAAGTGTGTAGGAACTTGTCAATTGTTTTTTCTACGTCTACTGAGATGATCATTGGGGTTCTTATCATAGCTTCTCTTGTTATGATGAATTCGATTAATTGATTTGCATTTATTAAATCAGGTTTGCATCCTTGTGATGAATAATCTTTGATTACAGTGCATAATTTTTGTCTGAGTTGTTGAAATCAATTAGCCAGTATTTTGTTATCATTTTGAATCATTGTTCATCAAAGAAATAGATAGATTGTTCTTTCTTTAGGTAGTCTTTCTCTCTCTTTTTTTTTGTATATTTGTCTAACATTTATCACTCCTAGGGCTTGAACTCAGGGCCTCAATACTGTTATTGGACTTGGTCAAAGTTAGCACTTGAGCCACAACACCATTTCTGGGGTTTCTCTTCTATATGGTACTGAAGAATTGTACATAGTCTTTGTGAATGCTGGGCAAGCATTCTACATCTAGGCCAAACACCGGGAACCCATTATCTGATTTTGATGAGGGTTATGCTGGCTTCCTAAAATGAGTTTTCACTTTCAATTTAATTGAAATGATTGTGGAGAAGTTTTCTTTTGAAGAACTTACAGAGTTGAGCTGTGAATCCATCAGGTCCTGGGCTTTTCTTGGATGTGAATTTTCTTATTGCCCTTTCTATTTCATTACTTGAAATATGTCTGTTTAGTTACTTTACATCATCTTGGTTTATTTTGGGTATATAAATATTTTGTACAAATTCATTCATCTCTTCTAAATTCCCAAATTCTTTGACTTAAAGATTTGTAAAATATTCCCTTATGGTGCTTTGGATATTCGTAATTATGGTTTTGCTATTTCCATTTTGTACAAATTCATCCATCTCTTCTAAATTCTCAAATTATTTAACTTAAAGATTTGAAAAACAGTCCTGCATGATGCTCTGGATCTTGGTAATTATGGTTGTGCTACTTCCATTCTCATCATTGATTTCATTTATTTAAGTGTGCTCCTTTTCTTTCTTTCCTTTTTGTAAGATTTGCTAAAGATCTGTAAACTTATTGAATTTTTATCAAAGAGCTAAATTCCTGTCTTCTTGACTGTTTCTAGGATTTTTCTGGACTCGAATTGGTT
The DNA here is from genome assembly GCF_031878675.1 of Megascapheus bottae. Lineage (NCBI taxonomy): Eukaryota > Metazoa > Chordata > Mammalia > Rodentia > Geomyidae > Megascapheus > Megascapheus bottae. Next base: position 6,913,650 of record NC_143548.1, read on the forward strand.
TAATTCTGCTCTAGTTTTAATTAGTTTCCTACTACTGGATTTCTGACTTGTTTGTTTCTATTTTTCAGAATCCTAAGGTGCATCATTAAATTTGGGAGTTGAGATTTTTTATTTGTTAATAGAAGCACACAGAGCTATAAATTTTTAACTGAGTACAGCTTTTGGTGTTTAAAAAAATCAGGTATTTTGTGTGCTCCTTTTTATTAGTAACATAAACATGTAAATTTCTGTACTCATCTCTTCAGTGATCCACTGGTTATTCAACAATGTGTTGTTAAATTTCCATGAGTTACAGGTGTTTCTTTGCTGGAGATTGTTTTTGAATTCCAATTTTATAAAAATGTGGTCTCAAAAAATGCAGGAAATAATTTCAGTCTTTCTGAATTTTCACAGATTTGCTTTGTGCCTGAAAGTTGCTCAATTTAGAAAACTGTCCATGTGCTGTATATTCTGGTTTTCCTGGGTGGAAGAGTCATCAGATGTCCATTAGGTCTAGTTTGTCTATACAATTAGTAAATTCTGAGGTTTCTCTGTTCAGTTTTTGTCTTGTTGATCTATCTAGATGTGACAGTGCTATGTTAAAGTCACTGAGAATATTGTGTTTGGAATCATATTTGTATTAATGTATGTAAAGTTGTTTGGTGAATGTGGGAGCTCTGGCATTTGATCTATAGATTTTCCTAATCATCATATCATCATATCTCTAGTAGAAGAGATCCCTTTAATAATATGTTATAAACTTTTTTTGTCTCTTCTCACTTAGTTTGAAATCTACTTTACCTGGTGTAAGAACTCTAGCTTGTCAATAGAACTCGACCTTCATTGATAGATTTCATTTCAGTGTCTCACAGAATATTTGTTATGTTGGGCAATATATGTCTCTTGATGACAGCAGAAAGATGGATCTTGTTTTTGGCCTAATGAGTCAGCCTACAGTTAAACCCATTTATATTGAGGGTCTGATGTGGAAAATATTTACTCATTCCTGCCATTTGACCTATGTTGTTAGGGCCAGTAACTTCTCAATTTTTGATATAATTACCTAGTATTCCTATTAGGTTTGACTTATCTGTCTATATATAGATATACTGTTTCAGTTTTTCCTGGATAGGGAAGCTTTTTGTTTTTCCCATTGATATGATTGAGACCTCAGCTGGATACAGTATTCTTGATGGATAGTCATTTCTCTTATGGGCAGTTCATATATCATTAAAAAGGTCTTCTTGCATGCTTTTTTCTGAGAAAATTATGTTTACTCTGATGGTTTTTCACTTGTTTGTGACTCTTATTTTGACTTGGCTGCTTTAACAATCCTTTCTTTGGTCTGTGTTGATCCTGTATGAATTATAATGTGGTAGTGGAATCTCCATTTTTGGTCAGGTCTTTTTGTGGTTTTCTAAGCTTCTTCTTTTTGGATGGGCCTGTCCTTCTGGATATTTGCAAATTTCTCAGAGGTTTCCTATGAGTACATTTTCAGTTCCTTTAACACCCTTCCCCAGACCCTGCTCAATATCAGTCAGCCTTAAATTAGGCTTCTTGGTTGTATTTTGGACTCCTGAAAAAGTTTGTCCTCTTTCTTCAACTTGCTTTGAATCATTTTCTGTTGCTTGCCTATTAACTTCAGTCTGTATTCTATTCCAATGATTCTATCTTCTGCATATTCTAATATGCTATCAATTCTTTAGCATTTGTATTTTTATATTCCTTCTAGTTGGTAATATTTGATTGTCTAAAACTCTTGTTTTAGATCTTGAAAGAACATAATCATAAAGTTTGTGTTCTTTGCAAAATCCAAAGCTCAGTCCTACAGTTACAATCCTATTCATATGGCCCACAAATTTTGAAAAACTGCAGAGTTCATAGACAAACTACTGAGTGTAATCTTTACATAATTGGAAACACTAGTTAGTATTAAAATTGCATAAGAACAAATGAATCAAACAATGGAGCTACATTTTTTACCTAATCCAGATTCTTCAACAATCAAAATGAAATTGTGTCAATTATTCTTTATGTCATTCTTTCAAAGATAGACATGTACTGCATTTCCTAACATCTCTTCTTTATTGAATGCAATCCATTTGCATTGCACATCTATTAATATTTAATGTGCTATGCATTTGCTTTATTTTCTTTGATAAGCAGAGCAATTAATACTCATGATTAGAATTGAAATATTTGAAATGTTATATGCTAGATATTGATATATGACCTGTAATGGAACAGTGCAACACATGGAACATCATTAAATAAACATGATGAATTTGGAAATACTTTCCTGTGATTCAATGGGAACTGTAGCCACATTGAAGTCATTACTTTCAAGTTATTATATCTGTCACTATAATGGATTCTATGGCCTGATATTTTGGACCTCATACCCAGTGTATAAACCAATATCATTATTCAAGCCTCCAGGGATATAAATAAAAGCACTATAATAGTACAATTGACTATATTAAAAAACCACTTTCTATATTACGATGGCATTTCTTTTCATTACCTATTCATTTTTAGGAACTACAGAGAATTTTGATAGGAATGTCCATCAGTAGAAGACAGTTTTATTACCCCTAAAAATGTAATGAAAATAACACTTGTAAAATCTAAGAAGTGAAAACTAACGGTTTGTTTACTTACACATTTTATTTCATTGAAAACTGACAACTAAAGTTAAATTTCAGGAAAGGTCAAAATAATGAATTATAAACTGTTCTTCCAAATGTAAGAGCTTTATCTACATTAATGCTTATTGTAATAATTAGATGACATTTAGGTTTGGAATGTTTGTTGAATGAAGACCATCATCATAGGCATTCAAGATAAGCCCTATTGGTAAGCACACAGTACATTTAAGCAGAAAAAAGAGAATTACTGATGGATTGAAATCTTTAAATTTCCTGCCAATGAATATCACCTTACAGTATGCATTGAAAGTAAAATGAACTACACATCTACTCCCTTGAAAAAACCAGTTTCATACAATGAGATAGCAAAGCAATCAGAAACATGCAGACAAAGAAGAGCCCAGGCCCAGATGGTTTCATTGCAAACCTTTTAAAGGTGAGTTGATGCTTACACTCTTGAAACACTTTGAGAAGTTGAGGCAAAAGGAATAACTCCAAAAATCCCCAAACCAGGAAATGTTCTAACCAAAAAGAAATACAAACGAATCTCTCAGATGAACATAGCTCAAAGATCCTCAATAAAATACTAGTCAACACAATTCAGAGTCACGATAAGAAAATGATACAGTAGACTTCATCCCACAGATGCAAACCTGGTTTACCATTCACAAATCAAATAATGCGATACATCATATTACAAGAGCAAAGGTTAAGAATCATGTGATAGTTTCTCTGCATGCTTATGAGGTATTTGAGAAAGTACAACATCCATTCATGTTGAGAGCACTAGCAAAATAAGAATAGAAGTTATATTCTTTAAAACATTTAATGCCATATATGATAACATGTAGAAAGGCATCATCAGCAATCTTGGACCAAATGAATTGTCTTTATTTATTGTTCAGGTAATAATAATTTGTGAGGTTATATACTTTCATCCCTCTATTATAAATTTAAAGGAATATATATATATACATATATATATATGTATATGATGGATACATGACACTCACACATAGATCTGCTCCATTAATTGTATAGAGGTGGAGAGATTGATAATTAGATAGCTAGATCATTTACTTTCTCTATTTTTGGTAATAGATTGATTTGTTAGTTCAAGTGAATGCATCAGAAATGTTTGAGTATTTCTGCTCTTCAGGACCACAAAAAGTAACTCCAGCCTCCAAAAATTCAAGAACCAATGTACTGCTTAAAGAACTAAAGCTATTTATATCAAGCTAGTAGGATTTGACCTACAAAAGAGAAGAAAGTTTTCCTCAAATAGAATATCCAAGTCGACTAAGAGTTGAAAAAACATTTTTAGGCCATAGTAGTAAGGATGAAATTTTCAGTAATCTGTGCATGTACAACAAGCAATATTTGGATGTATTAGGAGACATAACCATGGGAGTCCATTATCCATAATGAGGAAATGCTAATCACACTACGTTAGACCACTTGAAAGTCTGTTTGAAAACGGGACTCTTGTATATATACTCAGTGATAGGGGACAGTTCTATCCAACAAAATCTTTCAAAGTAAAAATTATTTGTGTTGGATTTGAATTTTGTGGAAAATATAAGTTTATATTGCACTGTCATTGTAGATAAAAGAAATATGTGAAGTTGTATTCTAGACAATGCAATCCATTGGAGAAACAGGTGAAATTTATGGTGACATCACTGAGGTAAAATTGCATACAGGGATATTTATTCAAAAAGTGAGCTTATGGATGTTTTCCCTCTGGCATTACCAGTGTGGTTATGACATTTAACTAAAGTGCAATTCATAAAGGAGATTATGAACATCAAAAGTGTCAGTGACAAAATATGAAGTGTTTGAAAGAAAATAAAAGTGTGACCTCTCTGGCAGAATATATTGTGACAAAATTCTAGTGACTATATTTGCTTTAAATTATTTATTCATAAGGGTTACATTTTTAATGATTTCATATATTCATTTTTAAAATTTCTATTGTCATTTTAATATACACAGGAGTTAGAACTCCACTCATGTGGTAGTGAGTAAATTACTTAAAGAACAGTTACATCTTCTCATGTATTTCTCCCACTTTCCTTCCTTCACTCCTTCCGAAGTTATAAAATTCATCGCTAACACATTGTTCTGAGAATATTGCTGTTGAGCTGCTTTATCATTTCTACTTTGTCACATCATGGATATTGCATTAAATTTGTAGAGATCTGTATTGCCATTTTCATGATATTTATCTTACCAATCCAGGAGAATTGGAGTTTTTCCAGTTCATTACATTGGCTTTAATTTCCTTTTTCATGTTTTTAAATATTTTATCATACAAGTCCTTCACTTGTTGGGATAAGTTATTTCCTAAGTACTTATTTGAGGTGATTGAAAAAAAATTCCTTTCCTGATTTCAGCAATGTTGTTTTCATTGTTGGGATATAGGAAAGCCATTGATTTTTGAGGGTTAATTTTATACCCTTTTACTTTCTCAACATTTCCTATCAGTTGTAGTAATTTGGGAGTGGATTTTTTAGGGTTCTTTAATTACAGAATCCTGTCATATATAAAATGGAAAGGTTTAACTTTCTCTTTTCCTATTTGCAATCCATTTCTTTTGCTTCTTTCCATATTTTTCTAGCTAGGAATCCTAACACTATGTGGGAGAGCAGTGAAGAGAGTTGACATCCTTGCTTCACTACTAATTTTAGAGAATATGGCTTTAACATTTTGACATTAAATACAATGCTAGCTGTGGATTTGGCATATGTGACCATTATTATTCTGTAATAGTTTTCTTTGTCTTTTCTCACTAATTTTAATGTGAAGCCTATTTTATCTGATACAAAAATAGCAACTCAAGCCTATATGTGGTGGGGGGCATTGCTTGATAGATTTTATACCAGCCATTCAATGTCAGGTTTTCTGTGTGTGTGTGTGTGAGTGTGTGTGTGTGTGTGTGTGTGTGTGTGTGTGTGTGTGGTGTAATGTTGGGGGAACAAATGTGTCTCTTGCATAAAGGAGAATGATGGATCTTGATTTTTTTTATCCTAGTCAGTGTATGTCATTTGATTGCAATATTAGGCCCATTGATATTCCAGGTGAGGATTGAAAAGTCTTTGTTACTACCTGTCATATTATGTATTTCAGTAGTGAATGCATCTTATAAATTCTTGCTCAAATTAACAGGTACCCTGTTTAGGTACCATTCCTCTACTAATATTATGTTTGTGTTGGTTTTCAAATTGTAGAATATGTATTAGAATTTTTAGTAATGAAAATTTGGTCAATATGTTGTTTCAATTTTTCCTTCTGTAGAAAGATTTAATTAGATTACTATATCCTGCTTATCTGAGAAAGTCTGATGGATTTACCAAGTGAGAAAATCTGCCTCACCTCAGTGGTGTTTCTTCCTCCAGAGCAGGGTCCCATTCCCAAGGAAGAGTTACATGAATCAGATTCTTTTGCCCTGTTGAAAACTGGGTCTGCAAAACCCTTGTCAGGCTAGTCATCTCAGAACTTGTATGGGTAGTTTTTAGCCAATACACAATATGGAACTGTTCTCAGCTGATTACAGAGAGCTACCTTCTCCGATGCTCTTCTAAAATAACCACAGGCCAATCATTATGTCTTTGGAACTCGTCAATTTTCTGCAGGTTAGCCAAAGGGATTCCAGCCACTGTTCAGGCCTGCAAGAAATGTGCCAGACTCTGAGCACTAAGCCATTCACTTACCTGAAATGGAATGTGACTATGAGTGGAGATATTAAACTTTTAGTCCACACAAACATAGACCACAGACCAACTACAAAACCAAGGGAGAGCCTGAGTACCCCAATAAGACAGTCTCAGTCCATTGCACAGAACAGCACTAGGAAGGTTGCTGCTTTTCTGCCATCCAAGTACAGTGACATCTTGACTACTGTCAAAGATATTGCCAGATCAACTAAATGATAACTGGAGCATGAGATTTTCTGTCTGCTGTGATATTTTCAAACAGGCGAGGTAATCTGGTAACCTGATGAGTGTCAGCTTTGTTTGGCAATGGGTTTCCCAGCCACAAAAGCAGAAATACGTCCCAGAGTGGGTCAACTTTCCTCTTCTGCTAAACGAAGCCAGACGAAACTTAACCCTGGGCCACTCTATACTACCCAAGACAATACTGGCCCCAGGCTGAGTCAGAGAGTTTCTAAAGTTCATTCCAGGTAGGATACACCTCCACTTACATCCAAGCTAAAGTCAAGAGCCAACTTTCCTCTTCAGGACACATAAATCTCAAATGAAGGGGATTGGTTTCTATCTTAAAACTGAGTTGGTATTGGTTTCTTTTTAAAAGGGAAAAAAGTGAGTGAAAATAGCAGTGCAAGATTGTGAGCTCTATAGCTTGTGCAGCACTAGAGTGCAATGTTTGTTCTTATTTAAAACTGGAGTTTTGCTTGCTTTAACTGAATACATAGTGTCCATGGGATTTTTTCTCCTCCCTCTCTCTTCCCTCCCTCCCTCCCTCCCTCCCTCCCTCCCTCCTTCCTTCCTTCTTTCTTTCCTTCCTTTCTTCCTTCCTTCCTTCCTTCCTTCCTTTCTTCCTTCCTTCCTTCCTTCCTTCCTTTCTTTCCTGCTTGATAATATATAGAGGTGTTACATTTACAGTGGTCAGTTAGTAGTTGCATTACTTCTTGCACAATGAATCCCCTTCTTATGTTTTTTTTATATTCATTTCCCTCCCCCTACCTCCTCCCAGTCATTTTATATTCTTCCTTTCCTGTTCTGATTTCAACTAAACAGACATATAATCTGCCAGGTAACAAACTCACATTCAGTAATATCATGAGATTAACCATAAGGGCACAAAAAGAGAAGAGAAATAATATAATAAATTAAAAACAACAATCACACACTTCTTTCCATATCTTATAGTTCATTTAATTTATAATCGTCCTATATGCCCTTACGTACCTAAGTTTGACCCATTCTGAACCTTGGCAAGGAGAGTCCTACATGTGTACTAATTATTACAAATGAGAAAAATCATTGAGCCAATGTTCTTTGGGTCTGGCTTAATTCACTTAAAAATTATTTCCAAGTTTTTCCATTATTAAGGAAGGGTGCAATGTCATTTGTTCTGATGGCTGCATAGAATTACTTTAAGTATAAGTACCACATCTTCTCAACCCAATCATCTATTGAGGGGCATCTAGGTTGCTTCCATATCTTCACTCTTGTCAATAATTCTGCAATAAACATCCTTCTGCTAGTAGCATTAGTATGATCTTATTTTGGACATTTTTGTAAATACCAAAGAGTGGAATTGCTGGGCCATAGGGGAGCTCTATTATTATTTTTTCTGGAATTTCCATACAGCTTTCCATAGTGGTTGACTTAACACTCCTACCAACAGTGTAGCAGTGATCCTTTCTGGCCACATTGTCAGCATCTGTTGTTGTTAGGGTTATTGATAATGTCTCTTCTAACTGGAGTGATGTGCAATCTCAAAGTTATTTTAATTTGCATTTCTTGTAGAGCCAGAAATGTCCAGAATTTCTTCATATCTGTAGGCTATTCTTATTTCCTCTTTAGAGAAGTCTCTAAGTATGTAGACCACCTTTTAATGGGATGATTGTTTCTTTGAGGGTTTGATTTTGAGAGATCCAATTTGTATTGAGTGAAAGAGAATTGGAGAGAGTGGGCATTCTTGTCTCATTCCTGATTTTAGAGAAAATGGCTTTAGCTTTTTGACATTAAGTATAATTCTAACTGAAGGTTTGTCACAGACCATGTTTATTATACTGAGGAATAGTCCATGAAATCCTAGATTCTGCAGAGGTTTTAGCGTAAGTCCTTGGGCTTTTTTAAAGCCTGATTTCTACCACCTGAGCCACAGCATCATTTCCAACTTTTGATATGTAAGTTTCCAGGTATGCTTCAGAGAAAAATATTAATTGCTTGGAATTTCAGGAAAGACTTTACAATCTATGCTGCACTTGCTTGAGTTCACCTAACTTAATATGATTCCAATTTAACTGCATAAGAAAACAAAAAAACAACATTTGCCATAGCTTGTAAAGAATTCAATGTAAGCCAGAGAATTAAGGAATAATCAAAATGCAATCTAGAGTTGAACAGTGCCTTTTTCAAATACCTGTCAATAGGAATTAAGTCTTAGAAAAAATGTCAGATAATATCTCTTCTGATGACTCAATAAAATGTGAAATATGTGGTAAAATGAGCAGAAAATATTGACAAACTGAAAAATGAGGTCACAATACATGTATGTCATCTTCTGATGGTATAGTACTATAAAATTTCAACAATCTTGTGAGTTTGTATATTGACCACAACTAGTACAATGGAAACTTGATGAAGTATATTGCATGGAATTCCCCTTTATCCATTTTTGTTTTTCTGTCATATGTCCAACCATACTAATATGGTTACTTCCATATCTTTGGAGGAGGTATCCTCCACAAAGGCCATCTTTGATCCTAGAATGTTTCTAAGTTTGGGATGTTCTATACTTCTTTGTATAATTCTATGATTTGCAATTATGAACTGCATTTATGAAAAACAACATGAAGGCATTTGATTCCAATAAGTACTGTTATTGAACAAATATTTATGAAGTTGGAAATCATGTGCTAAATTGAAAAGATGAAATTAACAAAAACCTTTCTGGCAAAAGTATTTTAAACATGAATGCTACCTGATTTAAAGTTTAATTACTCATCTTTTAGAAAAATTTGAAAAGCCCATTACAGCTCTATGCAGATTCCCAGGATAAATACCCAGATATTGTCATGAGGCAAGGTAATAGTTCAAGTCACTTAGAATCTCTTTAGTGTCTAAAATCTGTCAATTTCTCTCATGTTGTTATGGCTTTGATGAATTAGGATTAAGAGTAATGGAAAAATGCTACTAGATTGTATGGAATTTAAATGATATACAAAAGTTTTATTATTGTACAGGGTCTTTATTAAGAAAGAAGCCAATTTTGTTCTATTGCAATACACCTCTGGCATCCAACTTATAATGAGACTTGGTTTCACAAGATTTATTTTGGGCTTAAATCACTGAACAAATCTATAAAGTTGAAATTTTTTTATGTAACATGTCAGTTATTCTGCTTTCCACATTTTTACTTGAACCCACCAATTCTCATCTTTGAGACCACAGAAAACATGGCATTTTTCAATGAAAAAACATCAATTTACAGATTCTTAGTAGTATATTGAAAGTGGATGAACTATTACATACATGATTTCTTAAAGACTTTCATAAAACTAAAACTCTAAAACTCTGTTCTCTCTTGGAAACTCAGAAAGAATACCAAGTAACAAAAGAGCCATGGATATTTCTGATATGGGTATCTCAACCTAATGCAGTGTAATCACACATTTGGAAGAGACAATGCCATTTTTGTCAATCTTTCTAAATAAGAATGAAAATATGAAATCACAAAGAGAACTTTGAAATTTATTACACCCATCATCTTTTCCATTTGTCTTCAAGCCTGTTCTTGTGTCCATACGAGGTGCCTTTTACTAGTATATTCTTGTCATAGAGTTTGAAATTTGGTAATTATATTCCTCTAGTACTCTTCTTTCTTCTGGGGATTTTTCATACATATATATATATAGTTTTTTGTAAAGCATTTCAATGATTTCAATATTTCATGAAAGAATGGCACTGTTTGTTATGAATATTTCATTGACCTGTACCTTTCCATTTTCACAATGCTAATCTTTCCATCCAGGAAAAGGTAGTTTTTCCACTTCCTTAGTTATTCTTTCTCAGGTTTTCATCATACAAGTCCTTCCCTTTCTAGGGTGAATGGTTTTTCCAGTCATTTTTTGAGTCTATTGCAAAAGAAGTTGCTTTCCTCGTTTCATTTTCTCTCTTATTGTTGCCATATGGAAAACACACTGATTTTGAGGATTAATTTTATTTCCCATTACTTTACTGACATTTTATATCAACACAAACAATCTGGGAGTGGGGTCCATACAGCTCTTTAACTACAGATCCTGTCATCCACATAGAGGAAACCTGTAAATTCTTTTTCCCTGTTTCCAATCCATTTGTATTTGCGTCTTTCCTTATTATTCTACTAATACTATTTTGAAGAAGAGTGGAGTAAATAGTCATCCTTTTACCACTCCTGATTTTAAAAGACATAGCTTTGATTTTCATCAACAAACGTAACTCTAAATTTGGGTTTTATGGCTTTATTATATTGAGGGGAGTTTCATGGATTCCTAGTTTCTTCATACCTAATATCACAAAGGCTTTTTGGATTTCATAAAATAATTTCTCTGTATCAGTTGGCATGATGATGTGGTTCTTGCCCTTCCTTCTGGTGACTTGAGCAAATTAAAACAGTGATGCAACGTAGCAATGAGTCATGTTGGATAACAATGTACATGTTTGATATGTAGATGTTGATTTCCATGGATTTTGGTAAGAAGTTTTACTTCCATGTTCATTGATTAATGAATCTACACTTGTGTTTATTCGATGAGTTCTTTTCTGGTTTGGGATGAGGGTTATGCTTCCTTCAAAGAAAGAGTTTGGTGGAAAATGTTTACTTTCAAATTCACTAATTACTTTGAAGGTCTTTTAAAATTTGGCCATGGAACTATTAGATCCTGAGCCTTATTTACATGGAAGGTCTTTCACAGGTATATGTATTTCATTACTTGAAAAGCGTGAGCTGAGTTTTTTTTAGATTTTTTTCAGTTTAATCTACATATATTAATATTTGCTAGAAAATTTCCCATTATGTCCAGATAATCATTTTTTGCAAGAAGAGCTATCAATATGTGAGAAATAATACATCTACCACCTGATGAAAGTAAGTGTAGTCCCTGTTTACATAATTCCAACAAAAGAAAAAATAAATTACAAAAAAGAAAACAAAATCTTCCTTATTAGATCTTGGATCTTTCTGGTTTCTGTCCTTCAACTTGCATTAGTGTCTGAGAGTCTTAATTTTGGTGTGTTTTTTTTCTTTTTTTCCTATAATATTTGTTAAAGATCTGTGAATTTTATTAAAATTTCTGAAGAACCAACATAGTGATTTGATTTTGGTTTTTTTGATTCTTTGTTTTTATTGAAGTTTAACTCACATAATTCTGATTTAGTTTTCATAATGTGTTTTCTTCTTCCATATTAGGTTTGGCTTGTTGCACTTTTCCAAGATTGTAAAGTACATCATTAAATTTTGGGTTACAGAGTTCTGCAATTTGCTGAGGTAGGCACACAGAGCGATAAATTTTCCACTGAGTGCTTCCTTTCCTCTGCCCAAATAAATTGGGCTATTGTGTGATCCTTTTTAAAAATTTAATTTTTTCTTTACTTTTTATTCATAATTGTGAACTTCATATTGTAATCCAGCTAGATTTTGAGAGAAGTAAAGAAACCATAGGACCCAAAGAACTGCAATGAGAGCACAAATATTCCAGGATATTGCAAATAGATTTGGTCGAAGGATGCTTTCCTGAGCTACAGAAGGAATAACCTGATGGATGTGATAACTAAAGACAAATTGTATTAGAGTTGTCCACAGGGAAAAATGATGACCTTGTTGCTGGTCTTGACATTCACAGACCCAAAACCCTGCATGACTTCCACAATTTCCATGCCCATTTTCACCTTCCCAATGACCAAATTATTGCCATCCAACCAATCATTCTTCATAGTGTAGTTGAAAAACTGGGATCCATTTATGTTTGGGACATTTGTCATGAACAGGATACCAGGTCTGTATGCTTCAGGATGAAATCCTCACCTTCAAATTTCTCTTTGTAGGTGGACTTGCTACAGGTGCCAGTATGGCATGAGATGACATCACCCAGGCACATGAATCCTGGGATGATAATGTTAAAGTAGGAACCCTTATAACCAGATCCTTTCACTTCAGTGATAAGAGCATGACAATTTTCTGCTGTCTTTGGAACTTGATCTGCAAGTATCTCTAAGCAGGTACAGCCTTCTTTCTTGTGGTGTGCAACAATGTTGAAGAAAATGGTGGGGTTAACCATGGATGGTACTTGGCAAGAACCAGCACCAGCAGAGTCTGCTCAGCCTCCTTCAAAAAATGAAGTTTTGAATTTCTGTTTTGAGATCTTCAGTGACCCACTGGTGATTCATTCATGTGTTTCTCAATTCCTATTACTTGCAGGATTTTCTGTGTTGACTTTGAATTTTATACAACTGTGGTCTGAAAGAATGCAGGTGATATCAGTATTTCTGAAATTACTCAGATTGGTTTTGTGCCCTAAAAATGATCTAAATGTTCCATGTTTTCACGATGTTCAATGAGCTTATCTGCAAAGGTCTAATTGTTTTATGCACTTGCACATTTCTGAGGTTAATTTGTTGAATTTTTGCATTATTATATATCCAGAGGTGATAGTGCTGGGTTAAAGTCACCAATGATCACTGTGTTTAGATATAGGTGAGGGTTTATTTTAACTGTAATTTATATGTTTGATGGAATTGGGTGCTCTGTCTTTCTGTGTATGTCTATTAAAAATGGTTATAGCCTCCTTTATTCTCATTTTAAATGTTTTCTTGTCTTTTCTGCCTCATTTTTGTCTGAAGCCTACTTTATCTGGTAAAAGGAGGGCAACTCTTTCCTATTCGTGCAGATCACAGACTATATTCCAGCCTTTCAATTTCAAGATTTCTTTTGAAGGGGAGGGAGGCATATGCATCTCTTTAAGAGAGGAGAATGATGGATCTTGATTCAACTATTCAGTTTATATCATTTTAATGAAGTGTTATGTTCATTGATATTGTGGATTTAAATTGAAAGGTGTTCGTTAGTAACTGCCAGTATATCTATTTATTTAAGGACTGGCTCCTCTCAAATCTTGCTCTAATTCCTTGATGTACTGTTTAGGTGCTATTTCTCTATGAATATCATGTTTGTGTTGGTTTTCAATGTGTAGAAAACTTTTGAGAATTTTTTATAAAGCAAGTGGGGTCAAAGGTTTTATTCCAATAATCCTTGCATTGGAAAGATTTTGTTTTCCCTTAGCAATGTATGAGTGCTTAACTATGTGTAGTATTCTTGGTTTATAGTTATTTCTCTATGCAGGATTGCATATATCATTCCAGCCTTGCTTGTGTGGTCATGGCTGAGTAATCTTTGCTTTTTCTGGTTGCTCTTCCTTTGTAAGTGAATGTTCTCTTTTCCCTGGTATTTATAAGGATTCATTCGGTGATGTCTGTTGACCTTTACGGATTTTAATGGTCTGTGAGATGACCTCCTCTGCTTTGGTCTGCTTGAGGGTCTTTTATCTGGATTGGCTTAATGTTTTGTATATATGGGAAGTTGTCTTCAATGATTCCATTTAATATATTTTCTATTCCATTAGTGTCTTCCTCGAGGCCCTCCTCAAAACTGATTAGTCTCAAAATTAGAATTTATGATTTTACTTTAGAGCCCTGGAGATCTGCCATGTATCTGAGATTTGTTCCCAGTAATTCACCACTCTTGAAGTCATCTAGAGTATACTCTTTTGCAGAACTTTGACATTATAAACCATGGAACTCCTGTCAAATGTCTCTGTTTTGTGTTTTATTTTTATTTCTGTCTTTCTTATAGTGGGTAATTTTTGATCAAATATATATCCTCTTTTATATCTTGCCTGGATGCTTGTGCCTCCTTGATTTGTGTAATAGTTTACATTCTCACCAGCACTGCAGTAGGATTCCTCTTTGTACATAACCCCACCTTATCTGAGCTCAGAATATTGGCCATTCTTTTTGGGGTAATGTGGTATTTTAGGGTTGTTTTAATTTGCATTTCCTTTATGACCATGAATGATGGACATTTTCTCATTTTTTGACATTTTAACATCTTTAATAATCCTCCCTTTAGTTTCCTTGCTCATTTTAGTGATTGTTTTTTGGGGGGTTGGGGGAGAATTATGAAGAAGTGGTTAGAGTCCTCTGTCATTATTTTTCTGTGTGTCCCTCTTTCTTTATTTCATTTGTGCTTATTGATGTATAGGTGATAACTTATTGATGGGATTTTTTATGTTCTGCTCTTGATTATTTAATATTATTTGTAATGCTGGTTTAGTGTGCATAAATTCATATAGCTTTTATTTGCAATGAAATATTCTTATTTCTCCTTCAATTGTAAATTCTGGTTTCATTGGATGTATCAGTCTGGGTTGGCAATTGTTGGCCTTCAGGCAAGAATGGTATTTTTCCAAGCTTTTCTTGCATTTAGGGTTTTTGTGGAGTAGTCTGCAGTGTGTGAGCTTGTGTCTTAATGAGCCAAAACCTAGTGGGCATCCCTACTGCTGGAAGCCTATGGCAAGCCAGGACCAGGGTCCCACCCAACTGAGACACTAAAAGATGCAGAGCCAAAAATGGCCCACTTCTAGCAGAAATCAGGGGTGCACTCTGCTCTAGTACATAAAAACAGAAAGAGCAGTGACAGCAACATTGAAACATAGCAGGGAACTAGAGGGCAGAAAGGCAAGGGCCAAGTGTGCACTCTGAGAACCAGAAAGGAGCTGCTCCTTCCTACAATGGAAACACCCAAAAAGCACATCCTTAGCTGAGCCTGCCAATGGGAACAGGGCAGGCAAACTAGCACTGATCGTGCTGGCTAACACCTCAGAGTGTCCTTGCAAACAACCTTTGGGAACTTGTGGGCACATGAACAAATGCTACACATTCAGATCCAGAATTGGGAGTACACTCCACCCCAGTAGAGCAGTACTATCTAAGTCAGAGATAGAAATAGCTATAATGAAAGGGAAGAGGATAACTGAATGGGACTGTGGGAAGAAAAGGAGTAGAGGGAAGATGAGAAACAAATAAAATACATACAAACAATATGTATTAATAATTAAAAATACAATAGAATGGGTAAAACAAAAGTCTGGGGATCAAAAAGAATAGTCTGTGTTAAATGTGCACACAATAAAGGGTAATATCTCTTAATCCCTGTCTCTAGGATTAACAGAACCTCAATGAAGTTATAAAAGAAAAAATAACAATTAGATTCCAACAATGCAAGAGCAAGGACTCAATATTTGTATGTCCAATGCATGGCCATGGTATTGGAAATATAAACACAACAACATAGACATAAAAATTTATGAATATATAGACATAGTATTCTATTACATAGCTTAATATGTATCTATGACATACCCTCAGGCTAATTTTAATTGTGTTCTAAAATCTAAGTGCCAATGATTGAATATAGAGATTCTTTTCTTGAATATTTGTTTTCTAAAGACATCATTTGAAATATGATGTAAAACAATGCTGATAAATTATTTAACAAAAGAAGAAAACAACAATGAAGGAAAAACATGACAAAAGGAAAACAGAAATAATGAAACCTAGAAAATATTAACCATTCTAATTAGGAAACAAATTCTTCAGTGAATTTGGGGCATTTTGTGGCAAGTATTTACTCATATGATGATTTCTCAGATAACATTGTGATGGTCAGTTTTCTTTTGAATTATATGAATTTTCACCAAGTTTGATCACTACTGTATTCACTGGCAAAGTTTTTGATGTTAAGAAAGTTTCAAATATGGAAGATACTTCCTAGAACTCACTAGATGTTACATTGGTTCTGCTCCAAAGCAGTTAACAAATGAAACTCTGCAATGATTGGTCACAAATATTTTCATTGACCATCTTAACTCAAAAAAATAGATTCCATGTTATAGTGAAATGGAACTTATAGGACCCAATATATACTCAATGAACTTAAGTGACTGTCAGGTCTAAAATTTTGAGGTGAAATAAACAAACACATCATTTCAGAGGAAGAGACAATTTCTGTGATTGGAGTATGCAGCAGTGTGATTGAATTGGTAATTCATGAGGGCTTTTCTGCATACCAAATCTTTTCTTCCGGTAATATGTCTTGGGAATTTGAGTCAGAACATTCAATAGCAATTATAAAAAAAGGAAAGAATATAAGATACAGCATGTATCCCTGTCTTAGTTATCCCTGTCTAAAAATCTGAGATGAGGGAATATAATCCCTTCTGAGGCTTCAAAAATGTGGCTCCATGTTTGAGAAGAAATTGGGGCTTTATTTGGCCTCCACAACCTGGCTGTCTGCCACCCAGAAAACATATCTAGTGTATTATCCCAGTAAAATTCAAACAGCAAAAGAAAAAATGCAGAAAAATGAAGATTTACCCCATATATAAAAGTTTCAATTTGACCATATTAAAAATGTACCTCTTCTTAAGATTCAAATTAAATTGAACTGCCAATATATGAAGACAAACAAATTGTTAGTAGAATGAAAATTTTGAAATTACAAAAGTAACTGTGAATGGAGTTTAAATTACTTTTTTGAAGCAAATATTCTGTGATTCTGAAGCACCGTCCACTTGATAATGTTACTGGTAGCATAAATCTCATCAGAGCATTTACTTCACTGATTATGTCAAGGACAGTGAATTTTCAAAATATTTTCCTGCATTTATTCCATTTTGTAACTTTTAATTTCATGCAGATTTGGGTCCAGTGAGAGCCCTTATTTTATACCAATTATTCCCACTTTTGTTGACAAGAGTGTAAAAATTGCTTTATTTTTTTTCTTTTTGACAGTCCTGGGGTTGAGTTTAGGGCCTGAGCACTCTACTTGAGATTTCTCAAGGCTAGAACTCTACCACTTGAGCAAAATCATCACTTCTGGCTTGTTTCTATGTAATGAAGAATTGAACCAAGGACTTCTTACGGGTGCTAGGGAAACATTCTACCAGTAGGCCAAACTCCTGGCCTGCTTTATTTCCTATTTGAGATTTTAGTTGTTACTAACACAACGATATTTGCTGCAGCATTATTTACCATAGATGAGGTATGAAAGCAACCCTGATGCCCTGCAGTAGATGAATTGTTCAAGAAGATGTGAAACTTATACACAATGCAATTCTAGGTTGCCCTCAGAAAAAATGACATCTCTTCATTCCTAAGAAAATGCAAAGACTTGGAAAAAATCATATTAAGCGAGTTAAGCCAATAGACTCTATGCTTTAAATCACTTTTAATAACTAGTACACATAAAAGACGCTCCGACAAGGGGATTTTAATAGCTCAGAACCAATGTACATAAACTAATATAGGCTGAGACTAAATGAAATGAACTATAGAATGTGGAAACAGAAGGTATATCTTTGTGATTTTCATACTCAATGAACTATGTACAGTGTTTCTTTTATCTTTTTTCCTCCATATGTTTAATCTCAGATCATTAATATATCTGACTTTGTTACCTGGTGCAGTGTTAATATGTTTGTTTATTTGAAATAGGGAAAGGAAAGAGGGAAATCAAGATGATTAGGAGGTCTGGGGGAAATGATATGTGAAGGAAATAATGAGAAGTGGTATCAATGTTCAAGAAATTAAAGTTTCTTGTTTTATTGTTGAGATAATATGTAGAGAGTTTACAATTACACTCATCAGGAAGTGGGTGTATTATTGTAAACTCTCTACATATTATCTCAACAATAAAACAAGAAACTTTATCCTCACTCCCCCAAAAGAAGAGAATGTGCAAAGGAAAAGAAAAAAAACAAAGGATATAGTGAGTAGCAAGCATAGAAATCCAAGAGACTAAATGTCAATATCACTTTTCCTGTTAAATAGTCTATTTTGATTTTATTAATGTTTGATGTTAATTGTGTACCATTTATATGACACTAGGCCTATCCTATCAGAAAAAAATATATCATGATGGTAAATATAACTTTTGAAATAAACTATTTCTTACCGTGCCAAGGGCTATTCACAAATGGAACTCTGATAGCATCTCCTTGGAGAACAATGGAAGAAAAGAAATCACTGTTGCCTAAGTAAGAGTAAGGAGAGCTATTGTTTAGGTCAGGTTGCCAGCTTCTGGAAAAAAGTAATTTGTTCCAAAGAAGAAATTTCTTGAATTGTAGCAAAGTGTTATGACTTCCAGTATAGAAGACTGCATCTTCTCAGGAAGTTGGACTTTATCTTCCAATTAGATTGCAGCAGGGTGCATTTTAATGACAAAAGGAGAGTGCCCTAATATCCTGATACTCTGAAGAAGAAATGAGATTTATTTGCAATCTCACAATAACATAGACACAGGCAGAGAAAACACAAGTCCTGATCATTGTTTATCAGAAGCGGATTTGTGAACTTTCCTTTCTATTGAAGGAAGAGTTGTTTCTTTGATCAGGTGGCACTGCTTTTACTCTAATTTGCTTATCTAAGTGATTTTCCCAGATCATCGATTTGCTAGACACACATTGGCATCCTTAATTCTCACTCAGTATGGTTTTTGTGAGAAGTGCTTCAAAATGAAGTATTTACAACTATGATTATTGTTACTAAAATGTCTCAGTGCTTCAGTTAATAAAAAATGCAAGATTCAGCCAGCAGAGATGTTGCAATCCTAATTATTTTTCAGCAAAAGTTTTTTTTTTTTACCAAGCAAAATTTTTTTTACCAAGCAAAAGTTTTTCCCTCAGTTTTCTGGGTTGGTTTTCTACAAGGAACAGATAAATGTAAAAATTTGAAAGTAGGCAAAAGTAGAAGCAGTATCTAAAGTTGTATCACAAAATTCCCATTTCCTTTTTTTTTTTGCTAGTCCTGGGCTTGAGCTCAGGGCCTGAGCACTGTCCTTGGACTTTCTCAAGGGTAGAGCTCTACCGCTTGAGCCTCAGTACCACTTCTGGCTTTTTTCTATGTATGTGATACCGAGGAATCGAACCCGGGTCTTCATGCATGCTAGGCAAGCACTTTAACCACTAGGCTAAACTCCCGGCCCCTCTCATTTCATTTTATTTTACTAAAAGAATTAGAAAGAAATTTATCACTTTCTTCAATTATATTGATTTCATTTGATTTGATGGATTATCATTTTAGAAAGTATAATTAACTCTACAAAAATAACTGATACATGGCAACTCCTAATACATATTTCTGAGGAACTGAATAATGTTTGGAGAATATTTTGAATGATCAATTCTTAAAAAATTCAGAAAATAGTACGTAATTTCTCCATACCCTTTCCCATTGCCAATAACAATGGTAAATTATGGTTAAAATAATGACCTTCAAAAAATATGTATGTTTAACATGCATATACATAAAAAGGATGTAAGCTTCTCTTTTTCATTCTTTTCTTATAGAAACAGTGTGAGATGATTTCTTGGGAATATCCTAGTCTACTTCCTGTCACTTTACCTGATAGCAATTCCAAGATATGTTTTAGGAAGGTATGTACAAATACCAGGGAAATATGCAGCTAAAGAAATACATTGTTTCACTACAGAGTTTACATGCAGTGTTAATCTTAAAACTCAGTATAATGTTATCCCAACTGAATCTTGCATGGTTTTGGCCTTGTATTAATATCATTGTTCAGTAGGCACTTTTCATGGTCTAGAAGAATTTACTACTGTATAACTGATTGACACACACAGACTTTCTCAAATATGGAATTTCCATGTTTTGCTAGATATCCTGCTTTGGACATGGAAGAGAAGAAAATATGACTAAGCATTGAATCATTGACGGTGTGTGTGTGTGTGTGTGTGTGTGTGTGTGTGTGTGTGTGTGTGTGTGTGTGTGTGTGTGTGTGTTTGCAAAGAAAACATAGAGAGGTGTGGGCAGAAGCAATTAGAAATAATGGGTGGTTTGGGGATGCAGTGGGTTCGCAAACTGTGTGAAAACCGTTCACAGCATTCCTCCTTTGACTTCTGGCACTTGTTTAGTAGACTATTCCCAAGAATGGAGAGTTAAAAGAAGAAGGACTTACCTGTCTTCTGCCTTCACATTGGTAATGAGTCTGACCACGGAGTTATGCCAGAGTGGGCGGAAGTTCCAGGCTGGGCTATGTGAAGTGAGGATGATCAGATGCATCACAATCACGGTGACCCCATGACAGAAAAGGAAAGGTTGCTAGGGGAAAACCTTTTGGATCTTTTGTCTTGGTGGTGAAGATGGGTCCTTGACTTCCTTGGTGAGTCCAGTGAGCTCTCAGAGACCTCTAACAGCCCCTTCCCTTTTTGCCTGCTTCCCTATGTATGCTGGGTATGATAACTGCTTGGCACATGGATATAACTTGATATTTCTGTTCTGATCTTGGCTTTTCCCTTTCTGTCTCTAAAGT
The DNA here is from genome assembly GCF_031878675.1 of Megascapheus bottae. Classification (NCBI taxonomy): domain Eukaryota; kingdom Metazoa; phylum Chordata; class Mammalia; order Rodentia; family Geomyidae; genus Megascapheus; species Megascapheus bottae. The sequence continues at coordinate 6,934,397 of NC_143548.1, forward strand.
CCCACCACGTAGTAACCAAAGATTTTTTTAAAGTAGTCACTGTGTACAATGGACTAACGAAGTAGAATCCATTACTTCTTCAAACTTCAGAAAGTACCAGTTTCCATCCCCCTTGACTTGACATGAATATTCTCTCTGACATGATTATGTGGGTCACAGCAAACACATCGGTACTATGTTCTGCCTCTGATTCATGAGCAAAAGACATATTATGCTGAAATTTTGTACCAATTTAATTAGAAAAATGTAAATTGTACTTGAATATAAAATATTTCTGAGCTCCTTTTGATGATGGCTATTCAAGGAAATCTTCAAATGAAGTCCTGTTTTGTGATAAATATCCAATTTGATGTAAAGGTTATGTGGATTTTGTTTCTATTTTGCTTCTAATGACAGTTTATTTTAAATATTCCAAAGTAATCTTTGAATCAAATGGGAAATATTACCTCACTTAATCTGTGAAGCTAGATTTCCTATATTTCTACTATTAATTCCTAAAAATGACTCTTGTATATATTAAATAGTGAAATGAAAGTATTTTTAGGATGTGTAGATTGGGCCAGGACCATGGACTTATGTTAGAGATATAGAAATGCATACACACAATACGCCTTATATTGTTTGGAATTACATATGGAAAGAAAGCCAAAAGTCATGTTTTGGTTCAAATTTCACAACTCTCAACCTTGAAAACACTCAGGGCTGAAATATCAAGGATCTGAAATCAAGTTCTAGTGTGGCCAAAAATGTGAGGATGAATGACAAATGTATCTTCAGAAGGTCCTTATTTTCTACTTGGTTTTTGGATTGCTGAAATCAAAGTGTACCTACATCTAGTTTTGAAGTCATTTGTCCTGGTATTACTAAGAGAATTTTTCTCTCCACAGGCCTTTTGAAAACTAAACTGCCTGTCAGAATGTTACAGGTTACATATGTTTCCAATTTCATGTTTTCGCAATTCATTCATGTCTGTTCTGTTCCTAATTCACTGGACATCAGTCATGATTTTGTATCTTAGATACTTCAGAAAATGTGAACTGTAGGATAGTGAAACTTATTGGCATGCATTTGGGTAATCTTTGAAGAATTTAAAAGAAATTTAAAATTAAGGTATTTTTTCACTACAGTCAAATTTCACATGTTCACCTATTTTAAATTGGCCCAGTAAGAGAGTGTCCATGTACAATTCTTGGAAGATGTCCCCACAGTTAACAAGTTTCCTCAGATTGGAAGTTCCATAGAATATTACATTTTCCTATGGTAATTGGCACTGTTCTATTTAAAAATTGTGGATAAACCTACAGCCCATAATAAAGCTACTTATAGTATTAATAATTAAACAGTGGTATGTGTTTGTTTCCATTTCACTGAAATGAATAATATCCTTGTTTCTTACTCCCTTGAAGAAATTATTACTCAAGCAAAACACATGAGTCTTTTTTGCTCTTATTATGAGTTAAAATAATAAGTGTACTGTATCAATCCTACTAAGATCATTGGGAAATACATTGTTCACAATGAATCCATAAAGGAACCCATGTGGGTTTGTGTTTCTAATAATTCACTCATTTCACCATGCATGTTAAAGAAGAAATGAGGAAACTTCAGTAAAGAAATAAAAAATTTCTGAGGTTTCTCTCAGGAGAAAACAATCCTGTACTTTTCATTTCAATTGGTTTTGTCTTTTAATATCAAATGGCATCTTAATCTTTACTCCTACAGGCTATGATAAAATATACTTTAATGCTTATACAATTTCACATCAATTCCTTGCTTGCAAAGTTTAAAAGTATCTAGAAACTATATAGAACTGTCAAAATTTTCTCACTCTGCTAGATACTGACCAATTGCTACATTTGACATGAGTAATCAATTCCCCCCCCCACTCGGAATTTCAGGGAAACACCGGACATTCTATGTATACACAAAATACCATCTAAAATCCATTTTGTGTGTGGAAATTTGAACTTCTTGACAAGCAGACACTTACATGCTGAAAGTTAGACAAATGAAAAGCACTGATGGGACTAGGGAAGATGTGTTGTTTAATAATTTACAGGTATAGTTCTAAAATGTTCAAGGTAGAATGGAATCTCTGACCCAGGAGTGTTTCATGAATCTCTATATGCTGACTTTAATTTTATTGTCAACTTTTCTGTAAAGTGCCCAACATATTTTTCTATATTTACCTAATTTGCATTCCTTTTATGCACTGTTTGGCTGTTAAAAAAGTATTTGCTTTCCATATATATTAGGAAGTTCAAAGATTTAAGAAAATTGAGGAATTTTAAGATTTGTAAGTTAACCTGTGATCATTATTGGTGAATTTTTGGACTTCAGATGAGGAAGATAAATATAGGAGAGTTCTTCACACAATGGAAATAGTTGTTAAAATACTATTGCATCTTTGATCATATTTCATCAGCAATATTTCTTGTTTTCTGTGATTTCAAGTATGTTTGGATCTCTCGGAATATCTAATCACTTGTAGATTAAGGGTTTAACCTTTATGCTTCAATGATGGCTTGGAACCAACAGCTCAAATAGGAAATAGCTGCATTTTTGATCATTGTAGGAATATTCACCACAGCACAACCTCCACTCATTTGACATAAAATGAAGGTGGTAATTTGGTGAAATTGAAATATTTAGTTTAACAATTCTATTTGCCCTTAGGCCAGTATCCAACTCACAGACATATCATTTCACCCAACATATTACCTATTGAATGTAGTATGTGATTAAGCAGGTATCAGCAACAGAAACCTCTAAATCTCATTCATGTTGAAATAACCTCAATATCAGTTGAAAAATTGGAATTCACTTTTCTTAAACTAGAGTTGAATTACTCCTACATTTGAGAGAAATACACTTTCTCAATCTTCATGCAAATATTACTTCAGAATAAAATAATCAGAAAATTTGGATGATAATTTGGGACTATATTTAATGCAGCTCAATTTCATTCACAGTGTTCTATTGCCCTGATATAGATGATTTCTTAGACAATACGGACATAGCATTTCTGCGCTGACACGCTACCTTAAACCTTCCAGTACAAGTGTTCATAAAATTTGAGTTTCTCCATTTTGAGTGTCATTAGACTCACATGATTTTTAATATACTCCTAGAATCAATCATGATCAACAATAAAAATATGTTAAAAGGGCAACAAAGTATTGGAGAGAGGCTTCTGAATATTTTTCTGATAAGAAGGCTTTCCTGGACTGGGAGTTTAGTCTAGAGGTAGATTGCTTGGCTAGCATCCATGAAGACCTAGGTTCTGATTTCTTGTTACCCCATAAGCAGCAAAAAAGTGGTGCTGTCACTCAAGTGGTAGAATAGTAGCCTTGAGGAAGGTTCAAGGACAGTGGTCAAGCCCTGAGTTCAACTTATTCTTTTCATTTTGTCTAACATGGAACTTGAGTTCTGGGCCTGGGTGTTTCCCTGAGGTTGTCAGCTGAAGGCTACAGCCCTACCTCTTGAGTCAAAGCACCAATTCCTGATGATTCAGGAACATATTATATACAGAATATATTTTCTGCAAATATATTTGAATTTTGCCACTGTCACTTTTCCCAAATATAGGGAGAAACATTTATATTTGATTTTATTTAATGGTACATTGGTCTTGTTGTCTACACAAATCCATTCTGATAGGCAGATACACAGAATATTGGTTTAAATAGATATGTTCTTCACAAAGAAGACAGTGGGGAATGGTTCCAGCCACTCGGAGTGGCCACGGAGACAAAGAGGTGCTTCTGAATCTGAACAGCAGTGCTTCTTGGCGCCACAACCTGCCGGCTGCAGACAGAGCCACAGAGCCTGCACGAGCTGACACCCAGCCATGCACAGACCTGCCAGCTTCACGGAACTAGAGAACCCAGCAATTTATGAGTACCTCAGAGGAGAACTTTCCACTTCTGCTCGTGGATCAGCATTGGGAGGGAGCCCCTCCCCCACAAGCAGAGTGCAGCACCATCTTGACTACTGGCAAGGACCGGGCCAAAGCAATTGTAACCTGAGAGGTGTTGCTGACAGCGCCATCATTCTATAGGGCAAAGGATTTCCCAGAGAACCCTTAGCTGGAAATCTGGCCGCAGTGCTGCTGAAGTCCATCCCCTGCACAAGCCTGGTAAACAAACTCTGCCCGTGGATCTTTCAGCTTCATTTTCCCAAACAAGCAATCGGATCCAAAAAAACCTCATAGACAAATCACAAGAGAAAAAGACTTTCTGAAGTGTTCGGATCCCGAATTCAGTGGAGACACAAGTTTCCTATCCTGCCCTGTGCCCCCCCCAAAACAACCCTGAAGAATAGCCTTTTATTATTTTTTTCTTAATGTTTTTTTTCTTTTTCTTTGTTTTGGGTTTTTTTTCTTCATATGTTTTCCACCCTTTTTTATATGCATTTTTAGGTATTCTTATTTTCTCTTTACCATCTTACCTACACCTTTTTTTTCTTTCTCTATGCTTTCTCACATCCCTCGATCACTGGGGTTGTTCCTGGAAACATAGTGACAGATCTGGGTACAGTCTGAATACAAATGATACTGATACAGACACCAGCTTTTTAATATCCTGGTCTCAACCTTAGTATTTCTTAAGTAAGAGCTCACAATAGTGAGTAATGTACCCCCACCTTTTTCTTTTTCTTATCTTTTTTTGCTTTGTTTTTGTTATTGTTTTTTGCTTTTTTGTTTCTCTATTTTTTGTTTTGTATTATTTTTGTGGTTGTTGATGTTGTCTTACTTTGCTTTTTTTCCCTTTCTTTCTTTTTAAAAATTTCTTCATTGAAATCTCCTATATCTCCCTCCTTCTTTTCTTCATATATTCTTATTACCCTTCTTACTTTCATAAGTTTTATCCAATCGTTTCCAAATTTTGTACTCAAATATGCTACCTGCTTATCAACTTAAGTCAATTATAATTACACTATATATTTTCTTCATTACTATAATAATCTTACAGTCCTATGTTATTCCTTTCATACTCCCTGTTCTCTCTCATACTATTTTTCTATCACTGGTCCTCTGTTCATCTTTCAACTCTTATAATGCATGGATCTGCATTTGATGTTTGTTGAGCAATACTGTATATCTAGATGTTCAATTATATGCTAGGTCCAGAGGGACTTAATTTTAATAGATATTGGATTGAGAGGCTTATTGTTTTGGTCATAAATAGGTTATCAGTCGTTGCATTAGACTGGTCTGTAAGCACACAAAAAGAAAGAGAGAGTGATAATACAGATCAAAAATTGTGAACATCTAGTGTCTGCCAGCTAAAGAGGTCTAGGTTGGATATAACTGAAAAATTATAATCTTGTTTAGTATTAATCTTGCTCCCATTTTCAAATGGGAAGAACAAGAAACTCAAGAAAAAAATGTCAAATCAAGGAATAACATCTCCCACCCAAAATGACAGACAATGGAACAATCACTAGCAAACCTAGAGGAGAGTCTTCCAAGTGCTATACAAATGCAATTGATAAATATCATTAATGAAAAATGTGAAAACATAAAGAAAGAGATAAGGGAGGAAGCCATAGCTAAACAAGAGGAAACCATAAACAAGGTGATATGTGAAAAAGGAGAAGCCATAAAGGACACTATAATTAAGGTTTTTCAAAGAAAAATGGACAAATTCATAGAATCCACAAAAAAAGGTGACTGAACTCCAGCAAATGTCCAAAGACAATGAAGCTACTGAGCTAAAATCTCAAATGGAAATCAAGGAGCTAAAGAAATCCATACATGATCTAAAAGAAGAGATGCAAGGCATTAAAAATGAGCAATTAGTAGCAAGGGAGTTAAAGAATAAAGTAGATAGCTTTGATAGCAGGTTAGACAATGCAGAGGAGAGAATTTCCGGGGCTGAAGATAATTTAGTTGCTATAGAGAAAGAACAGAATATGAGTCAATCCAAATCTAGGAAATATGAGAGAGCACTTCAAGAGGTCCAAGATACAATTAGGAAGCCTAATTTAAGGCTAGTTGGTATTGAGGAGGGTCTGGAGAAAGAGGTCAATGGTATTGGAAATATACTTCAGGAAATCATCTCAGAGAATTTCCCAAATATCCAGAAGGGCAGACCCATCCAGATACAAGAAGCTTTTAGAACCCCAAACAGACCTGGCCAGAAAAGAACATCCCACCACCCCATTATAATCTGAACTGGATCAATAGAGACAAAAGAAAGATTCTAAAAGCAGCCAGATAAATGAGAACAATCACGTACAAAGGCAAACCAATCAGAATAGTCCCCAATTTCTCAGCAGAGACCATGCTAGCAAGAAGAGATTGGAAGGATATATGTCATGCCCTGAAGTCAAATAACTACCAACCAAGAATATTGTACCCAGCTAAGCTCTCATTCATAACTGAGGGAATAATAAAAACATTCCATTCCAGGGAAAGGCTGCAACATTATGTAGCAACAAAACCAACACTACAGAAAATTCTCAAAGATGTTCTACACATAGAAAACCAATACAAATGCAATACAGAGAAAAAATGGCCCCTAATATCATACCATCTTAGAACCACAATAACACAGGCCTTAATAAAAGCTTTTAAAAATGGTAGGAACTAATAAATATCTCTCAATCCTGACTCTCAATATCAATGGACTTAACTCTCCAATTGAACAGCACAGACTGTTTAGTTGGATCAAAAAGCAAGATCCATTGTTCTGCTGTCTTCAAGAGACACATCTTACCCCAAAAAACAAACATTTTTTGAAAGTGAGAGGTTGGAATAAACTCTATCAAGCTAACGGCCCCCTTAAACAGGCTGGAATTGCCATCCTCATATCAGATAAAATAGACTTCAAACTAAAATTAGTGAGAAAAGACAAAGAAGGTTACTATATACTACTAAAGGGATCTTTCCTCCAGGAGGACATAACCATCATAAATATCTACAAACCTAATCCCGGAGCCCCCAACTTCATCAAGCAAACTTTACTTTCACTGAAACCATATTGTTGAATAACCAATGGGTCATGGAAGAGATCAGAATAGAAATCAACAGTTTATGAAATTAAACAATAAGGAGCACACAAAATACCAGCTCCTTCCCCATTAACTATATGGATCATTTTGGATCCCTTTATGCTTGCTTTTTTCTTATTGCTCTGGCTAGCAATACTAAATCTATATTAAATAGGATTTGAGACAGTGGGCATCCTTGTCCAATGTGTTGTTCAATCTCCATGAGTTATAGGGTTTCCATGGGTGGAGATTGGTGTTCAGTTCCAATTTGATGCCCTTGTGTTCTGAGAGCATGCAGGGGCTAATTTCAGTGTTTCTTAATCTGTCCAGGTTGTTTTATGGCCGAAGATATGGTCTGTTTTGGAAAATGTTCCATGTGCTGCTGAATAAACATATATTGTGTAGTTGCTGGGTGGAATATTCTGGAGATGTCTGTTAGATCTAGTTGGTCTATATAGTTGTTCAATTCTAAGGTTTCTCTGTTGAGTTTTTGCTTTGTCATAATCAGTAGAAACCTTGGGCTCTTCTAGCAGAGATTTGTAATAGACCAAAACCTTGATACATGAGGCCATATAGTATGACGCTAACTGAAAGGACCTCTAGGATATAGAAAGAAAAGCCAGATAATGAATGATTGTTGTCCTTAAGGTATTATGTTATCTCTTATCTCTTTTTCTGTCCCTTGGTTAGCTCATATTGTTACAGTATTTCACTTTGTTATCTGAGATATTGGTTATATTTTATTTGGTTATTTGAAATTGAATAGAGAAGGGGCAAAAACAAGATGAGAGGTATGGGTCGGGGGGAGGGAAATGGGGACCAAGACATATGAAAAGGTATCAATGTATGTGAATTAATGTACCTTCTATCTGGCAAATATCATGTAACCCTTTTATTAATTACAATAAAAATAGCAAAATTAAATAATAAAAATTAGGTTTACATAAAAAATAAAATAATTAGATGTGTTTTTTGAAGACAGCAGAAAGGAAAATCTTGCTTTCTAATCCAACTAGTCAGTCTGTGCAGTTTAATTTGAGAGTTAAGTCCATTGATATTGAGGGATAGGATTGAAAAATATTTACTAGTTCCTGCCATGATTTTTTGGTAGGTCCTGTAACTTGCCAATTCTTGTTGTAATTAGCTGGTATGATTTGAGCTGCCATTTCTGTTAGTAACATGATTGTGTTGATTTTTAATAGGTAGAACTCTTTGAGAATTTTCTGTAATGCTAGTTTGGTGATTATGGAATGTGGCAAACATGACCAATGGAAAGTTTGAAAGTATGAAGAATGACATAGATGAATGTGAACTTGAACGTGATGAAGCCAATCAAAGAATAATGGAGGAATTCATAGAATCCACAAACAGAAAGTTGAATAAACTCCATCAAAATGCCAATGATAGTACAATCTCTGAGCTAAAGGACTTCAATGAGAGCACTCAAATCCAAATCAAGCAGGTAAAGAAGCCCAAAGAGAATCTAAAACCAGAGACACAAGCCATCAAAAATAACCAACTAGAAAAAGGACGATGAAAACAAAATTATTGATATCAGGTTAGACGATGCCGAGAGCCTGGATCTTATAAAGATAGAAAATTTATTCAAAACAAATCCAAGACTTCTGGCCAATCTCTTTAGGAGCTCCACGATACAATGAAGAAATCTAATTTAAGGTTAATTGGTATTGAGGATGGCCAAAGAAAGAAAAGTTCAATATCACTAGCCAGAAAAAAAATGAAAATTAAAACAAGTTTGAGATTTTGCCTCACCCTAGTTAGAATGGGCACTATCAAGAAATTCAATAACAACCACTGCTGGCTTGGATGAGGTCAGAACTGATGGCTACTGAAATGTTGGTGAGAATGAAAATTGATCAACCACTCTGGATGGCAATAAGAAGTTTCCTCAGAAGACTAGACCTAGAGCTTCCCTCTGACCAGGCAGTCCCAATCCTGGCCATTTACCCAAATCTCCAGGAACCATTTCAGACAAAATCCTTTGAAAAAGAGGCTGTCTTTTTTCCAATTTTTTGGCCCTCTTATAAAATATTAAATATCCACAGGTCTGTGGGTCTTGTGTTTTATTCCATTCATTCTCATGCCTGCTGTTATTCCAGTTCTAACATGTTTGGATTACTACAGTTCTGTCATAGTCTGTGGTTGGTATTGATACTCCTTCAGAGCTGTTCTTTCTGCCAGGTTTGTTTTGCTATAAGGGGTCTTTTAATATTCCATATGAAGTTAAGGATTCCATATACTGAGCAAACTCTATATCCCTGTGATGAAACCTGTTTGATTATATTATGTAAGTTTTCTGATAAGTTCTTGAAGTTGATTGGCCAGTATTTTGTTTAGAAGATTTGAATTAATATTCATGAAAGAAATGTATCGTATAGTTCTCTTTTTGGATGAGTTCCTATCTAGTTGGAGGATGAGGGTCATGTTGGCTTCATAGAATGAGTATGATAAATAGACTTCACTTTCAGTTTCATTGAAGTGATTGAGGACAAATTATCCTTTGAAGGCCTTATAGAATGTAGCTGTGAATCCATTAGGTTCTGAGTTCTTCAGGGATGAGAGGTCTCTTATTGCCATTTCTATTTTGTTACTCTAAATAGGTCTGGTCACATGGTTTAAATCTTCTTAGTTCAATTTGGTTATGTCAATATTGACTAGAACATAGAGAACCTTTATTAAAATGAGGAAAAAAATCCCTGGATTCCTAGTATTTCCAGAACTTTTAGCATAAAGGGATTCGGGATCTTGTTAAACTCTTTTTCTGCATTGATTGAGACAGCCATGTGCTTCTGTTCTTACTTCTGTTGATGTGATAAATTAGACTGACTTCTGGATATTGAACCAGAATTGCATCACTGCAATTATTTTGTTTAATTGTAGTGTATAATTTTTTGAAGAATTGTTGAAGATGGTTGGCTACTTTTATGTTGAGAAGTTTTGCAACAAATCAAAACAACTTGATATTCCATCTCCCTCCAATTAGAATGGTCATGATGAAGAAATCTAGTAACAAGAGATGCTGTCTAGGATGTGGCCCGGAGGGATCACTTCTACACTGCTGGTAGGAGTGTAAACTTGTTGAAGCTTTATAGATAGCACTATGAGAGTTCCTCAAAAGACTAAACATAGAGCTTCCCAATGACACAGCAATTCCTCTACTTGTCATTTACCCAATTGTACAGAAACAAGGACATATTAAACCCATTGGTACAATGATGTTCATTGCAGCACTGTTTACCATAGCAAACATATGGAACTAACCCAAATGCCCCTCAGTTGGTGAGTGGATCAACAAGATGTGGTATTTATACAAAATGGAATTCTATGCTGCTCTCAGAAAGAATGATAACCCCAGTTGTAAGCAAATGGAAAGACTTAGAAAAAATCACATGAATTCTGTACTTTAGAACCCTATAGATTCCAGTCCCAAGTTGATTGAGCTAATTCAAAACTTTGGCAAGGTACCAGGGTATAAAGTTAACCCTCAAAAATCAACCGCTTTCCTACATGCCAACAATGAGAGGAACAAGGCAACAATCAGTAAAGCAACTACTTTTGCAATAGTCTCAAAGAAAATAAAGTACCTAAGAAGTAACTATGAATGTAAAGTCTCTTTTTCCATATACTTTTATTGTAATTAATAGAAGGGTTGCATTATACTCACCAGATAGAGGTTGCATTATTTCATATATATTGATACCCATTCTCATGTCTTGATCCCCATTTCCTTCCCACCATCCTCACCCCTCTTAACAAGGTAAAGGACCTTTTTAAAGAAAATTGTAAAACCCTGGAAAAGTAAATTAAAGCACAACTGAGAAATGGGAAAACCTCCCATGCTCCTGAATGGGAAGAAATAACATTGTGAAAATGGTAATCTTGAAAAGGGCTATCTACAAATTTAATGCAATACCTATCAATATTTAAGTGTCAATCTTTAAAGAAATAGAAGAGGAAATAAAATTTCATATGGAATAATAAACCCCATATAGCAAAAACAATTTTTAGCAGAATGAACAATTTAACATGTTCACTCACACCCACTCACACCCATTCATACTAAAATATCTTAAAGCACACAAAATCAATAGCAGCCATACATTTTAGTGTCAAGAATATTTCTTTTGCCAATCTTACTCTTGCAGGTGACAACCAATTTTAAAACCAAACATCCTTTTTTTGTTTTTTATTGTCATTAGTAAAAGGGTTACATGATATTTGCCAGATAAAAGGTGCATTAATTCACATACATTGATACCCTTTCACATATCTTGGTACCCATTTCCCTCCACCCCCACACCCATCACCCGTCTTGGTTTTCCCCCTTCCCTATCAAATTTCAAATATCCAAATACAAATAAATTCAATATATCAGATAACAAAGTGAGATACTATACCAATATGAGATAACCAAGGGACAGCAAAGGAGATGAGAGACAACATAGTACATTAAGGACAACAATCATTCATTATATGGCTTTGTTTCAATATCCTGGAGGTCCTTTCAATTAGCTTCACACTATCTGGCCTTATGTATCAAGATTTTGCTCTATTGCAGATCTCTGCTAGTAGAGCCCAAGGTTTCTACTGATTATGACAAATGAGGGAAACCATTAAGCCTAAGTTCCTTTGAGTCTGGCTTACTTCACTTCATATGATTTTTTCTAAGTCTTTCCATTTCCTAACAAATGGGGCGATGTCATTCTTTCTGACAGCAGCATAGAATTCCATTGTGTACAAATACCACAACTTGTTGATCCACTCATCAACTGAGGGACATCTAGGTTGGTTCCATATCTTTGCTATGGTGAATAGTGCTGCAATGAACATTGTTGTGCTAGTGGGTTTAGTATGTCCTTGTTTCTGGGTGGTTGGGTAAATGCCAAGTAGTGGAATTGCTGGGTCATAGGGGAGTTCTATGTTTAGCCTTTTGAGGCACTGCCACACTGCTTTCCATAGTGGTTGAACGAGTTTGCACTCCCACCAACAGTGTAGTAGTGATCCCTCCTGGCCACATCCCCTCCAGCATCTGTTGTCATTCGTTTTCCTGATCCTGGCCATTCTAGCTGGAGTGAGGTAGAATCTTAGCGTTGTTTTGATTTGCATTTCTTTTATGACCAGAGATGTTGAACATTTCTTCATGTGTCTATAGGCCATTTTTGTTTCTTCTTCAGAGAAGACTCTCTTTAAGTCTTTGGCCCATTTTTTAATGGGATGGTTGTTACTTTGGAGGTTAGTTTTGGAGTGATTCAATTTTTTGAGTTGTTGATATATTGTAGATATGAGGCCTTTGTCCATTGGTGGTTGGTGAAGATCTTCTCCCACTCTGTAGGCTTCCTGATTAGTTTACTAGCTATGTCCTTTGCCATAGAAAAGCTCTGCAGTTTAATGCAGTCCCACTTATCCAGCCTTTCTCTGATTTGTTGTGATTCTTGGTCCTTATTAAGAAAGTTTCGACCTGTGCCAAGGAGGCCTAGTGTATCTCCTTTTCCTTCCTGTAAAGTTTTCCGTGTGTCAGCTTTTACCTCCAGGTCTTTGATCCATTTGGAGTTAATTTTGTGCAAGGTGACAAAGAAGGATCCAACTTTAGTTTTCTGCAGGTGCTTAACCAGTTCTGCCAGCACAACTTGTTGAAGAGGCTGTCTTTCTTCCATTCTATTTTTTTGGCTCCCTTGGCAAAGATTAGGTGGCCATAGGTCTGTTAAGACCAAACTTTCTAACAAGGCAACTTAGCTGAAATTTATTTTTCCAGAGCTTGTTCCTGATGTCACACTTTTCTTTTGCAGATGAAAGCTGAGTGGCAGTCTTAAACGTAGGGGAACTAAGACTGAAGTCTGTGTCCTGCCACCAATTGTCTCCAGACTCTCACTTGAGCAGGTTGTTACGGAAAGGAAAACTGACTAAGCCTGCAGCTGCTCTGTCTGATCTCAGCTTGCCTGTACTGCATCCGAGTGGGAGGGGGACATACCAAGCTCAATACCTACCCCAGGTGTGACCAAAACTTTTACTTCCCAGATATATTTAAATAGACAACAAAGATGTGCGTGCAAGCGCGCACACACACACACACCCACACCCACCCACACACACACACACACACACACACCGCAAGGACACCCAAGGAAAAACATAACAAGAACAAGACAGAGAAGCAAAGTCTTTTAAATAACTCCTAAGCTTCTGATGGCATGCCTGGCCTTAAACTATCAGAGTAATGGAAAAACCATGGGCCCTGAACTCAGGGGGCACCTCCCCTATGGAGATTTTCATTCCCTGATACCCAGCAGGTGGAGGCCATCCTAACCTACCTCCAAAAGGCTGTCAAACAAAACCAGACATTGACTCATAACAAGAAAATTGGACTCAATCAGATACACTTAACACAAAAATTAGAACTCAGATGAATATTTTCACCAAACAGCTCATTTCGATTTACACATGTCTTGCTGGTGGGACTCCCAGGCATGCCCTGTTATCGACAAGAAACCCAGAAGGGGATCAAGGTTGGCCTTTGACACCCAGGCCTAAGAGAGCTTGCTGTGTCTAGCTTTTTCCTCTCTGTTTTAGGCCCACAGTGCACTTCCTTAAAAAAAGGAAAAAAAGAAAAAGAAAAACCCATGCAGACATACAGGGGGTCGGCTGACTTCTACTTACGTCCTGAGGCCTTTGCTTTTCATCTGGACATATTTCCCAAAAAAGGTTGTTAATAGGAGGGGGAGTAAGGTAAACTACTGCTTATCCAATGGATGAAGCAGAATAAGAAAACAAAACAAAACAAAAACAATCCTTTATCTCAGTAGCATTATAAATTATTAGGAATTGATGCAAGACCTCTGAGCCCTGGTTGGGTGGCCCCGATGGGCTGCATAAACCTGTAATTGCCTGACCCTTTTTGATAACAAAAATGGGGAATTCTGAAGTTGTTCCTGTATCAATTTTAGTGGCTCCAATTGTTTTTTTCTGCCAATAGGCCACTGATCCATCCATACAGCGTCATGTGATTTCCAAGTTAACTGTGGTTCCTAAAATTGGGGGAGCAGTTTTATGCCAATTTTCTCATAAATAATGCAGTCATCATAGAATGACACAACAACCATATCTTGTCTCTCCCTAGAGATCATTGGGCAGGTTCTCTTTAAGAACAGAGGCTGAACAGCTCTCACCAGTGCAGCGGGTATGAGCTGCTAGGCTGCCTAAGCCTTGGAGAGGGGACCTGCTGCAGAGTTTCTAGGAGCTGGGAACTTAGGACTGGGAGGAGATCAAAATTCCAGGCTAGGCATTGTTGTAGCCCCTGGCCTCAGCTTCATTATAACTGGCCAGTTTGCACTGTAAAAAACTCTCCTGAAAGTATTGCCCACATGATTGCTTTCCAATGCAGGTGGGGGTCTTCAAGGTGGTAAGCATTGTTCTAAACATTTGTTGTACAAAAAAGGGGGGAATTACTGAGGGATGGACTTCCCATCCCATGAGATTCCTGAGGGGCATAAGGGAAACTCCTTAGAGAAGCCACCAGGATGAGGGGGAGGTCAGCTTTCATTCTGGAGTTTGAGATCAATCAGTGATGGATGAATTTGCTTACTTATGACTTTATCTACAGGGGCAGCAGAGAACTCTCCCAGGGGGCTCCTAGTGTGCTTCCCTTTCTGATGCTGCCAGGCTACCCTCTCCCAAGTGGACTTATCCCATCCTGCAAGGATCCATGGGCAGATGGACATAACAGTTTCAAAAAATTACTCAAGCTTTTTCTCTACCTTTAGCAAGGTTTCCAAATTTAGGGTTCCCTCCTCTGGAAACCATGGGCACAATTCCTCAATAAACTGTAGGACGCATTCAAGCTGCCCTTGCCCTTCCCGCAATCCACGGGCTTGGAGTGTCCCTCTAAGGGCCTGCGGGCATTATCTTGTCCCATTATTTTTACTCCTGAATATACTTTCTCCCACTCTCTCACTCTCTTAAGACCTCACCACAGTGGGGTCCTCTACCGTCGTCCCAGGTTGTCAGGTCTCTGTTCCATCGCCACTTGCTGAGGCCAGCCAGCAGCGAACCGGGATTCCTGAATTTTTTTTTGTTTTTTTTTTTTTTATAGTATCTGCTTTTGCTTCAAGAGTCTTTGACACATTTGGAATTAATTCTGGTACTGGTTGACATAGAAGGATCCAACGTTAGTTTTTTACCTGTGCGTAAACAATTCTACCAGCACCATTTGTTGAAGAGGCTGTCTTTCTCCTAACATTTTGCTCTGTTGTCAAAGATTAGGTGGCCATAGGGCTGTGGGTGGATTTCTGGGTCTTCATTTCTACTCCATTGTTTCTCAGGCCTGTTTGCATGCCAAGCTCTTTTGGTTACTATAGCTCTGTCTAAAGTTTGGTATTGATATTTCTCCAGCACTGTTCTTTCGGCTAAGGATTGTTTTTTGCTATACAGGTTCTTTTATTATTCCATATGCCTTGACTTCCTTTTTCAGGTTTTAAAAGTTTTCATCATAAAGGTCATTTATACTCCTTAGTTAATTCATAAGTATTTTATTTTCTTTGAGGCTACTGCAAAGGCAGTTGCTTTCCTCATTTCCTCCTCACTCTTCTCATTGTTGGCATACTGGAAAGCAGTTCATTTTTAAGGGTTAAGTTTTTACCCTGCTACTTTGCCAAAGTTTTGAATCAGCTCAAGCTACTTGGGAGTGTGGGCTCTGTAAGGTTCTTTAAATATATAGTCATGTCATTGGCAAAGAGAAAAAGTTTCCCTGTTTGGATCCCCTTTATGTTTGCTTCTAGCCTTATTCACTACATTAAAGAGGAGTGCAGTGAGTAGGCATTCCTGTCATGTTCATGATTTTAGAGGAAAAGACTTTAGTTTTGGTGATTAAGCGATTTTTCATACACAGCCTTTATTATAGTGAGATATGTTCCATGGATCCCTAGTTTCTACAGAGCCTGAAGTTCTGTTAGAGCTGGTCAAATGTTTTTTTCTGCATCTATGGAGATAATCATGTAATTCTTGTCCTTGCTTCTGCCGATGAATTATTGTAATTAAGTTGCATATATTGAACTAGCTTTGCATGCTGTCATCAATCTTGTTTGATCATAGTGTATAATTTTTTGGATGAGTTGCTGAAGACGGTTGGCCAGTATTTTGTTGAAAAGTTTTACATCAATGTTCATCAAAGAAATGGGTCTACAGTTCTCTTTCTTTGATGAGTCCCTGTCTGGTTTTGGGCAGTGGGAGTCTAACACTGGCTTTGTAGAATGAGTTGGGCAAAGAACCTTCACTTTCAATTTCATTGAAGAGTTGGAAGAGTTTTGGTGTGAGCTCTGCTTTGAAGTCCTTATAGAATTCAGGTCCATCAGGTCCTGTGCTTTTCTTGGATGGGAGGTCTCTTATGATTTCTATTTCAATGCTTGAAATAGGTCTGTTTAGTAGGGCTAGGTTTTCTTGGTTCAATTTCAGTATGTTAATATTGGCTAGAAATTCATCCATCTCTTCTATATTCCCAAATTTGTTGGCATAAAGGTTTGAAAAGAATCCCCTTATGATGCTCTGGATCTTGGTAATTTTCATTCTCATCTATGATTTTGTTTATGTGGGTGTGCTCCCTTGTTTTTTTTTTTTGGTAATATTTGCTAAGCGTCCGTCAGTTTTGTTTAATTTTTGTTTTGTTGATTCTTTCATGGTTTTAATTTATTTTTTGACTCTAAGTCATTTAATTCTGCTCTAATTTTAATAACATATTTCCTACTACTGGTGTGTTGCTCTGTTTCCAAGAGCTTAAGGTGAGCCATGAAATTGTTGGTTTGAGATTTTACCAATTTGTTAATGTAGGCACTCAGAGGTATAAATCTTCCTCAGAGTATAGTGCCTTTGCTGTGTCCCAAAGGAGCTGGTATTTTGTGTGCTCCTTTTTGATTAATACCATAAACTGTTGAATTTACATTTCCACAATGACCCACTGGTGATTCAACAATGTGTTGTTCAGTCTCCATGAGTTACCAAGTTTTTCTTGGTAGAGATTACAGCCTTTCAGTCTCAGAATATGTTTATGGGGCAAAATATGTCTCTTGTAGACAGCAGAAAGAAGGATCTTTCTTTGTGATCCACCTAGACAGTCTAGTTAAGTCCATTGATATGGAGGATTAGGATCGAAAAATATTTAATAATTGCTGCCATTTTTTATTTTGTCAGGGCCTATGACTTGTCCATTCTACCTGTTATTAGCTGCTATGTTTTTTGGTTTTTTTTGTCAGTCTTGGGCTTGAGCTCAGGGCCTGAGTGCTGTCCTTGGACTTTTTCAAGTCTAGAAGCTCTACCACTTGAGCCACAGCACCTCTTCCCACCTTTGTCTATGCATGTGGTACCCACTGAGGAATCGAAACCAGATCTTCATCCATGCTAGGCAAGCACTCTACCACTAGGCCAAACTCCCTGCCCCTAGCTGGTATGCTTTTTAGGTGCCACTTTTCTGTTAATAACATGTTAACAACATGTTATTGTTGATTGTCAATGTGTAGAACATCTTTGAGAATTTCTTGTAATTCTGGTTCTCTGGGTACCTACTGTTTCAACATTTCCTTGCTTTGGAAGGTTTTTATTGTTCCCTCACCTATGAATGAGGGCTTATCTAGGTACAATATTCTTGAATGGTGTTTTTTTTTTGTCTTTAGGGCATGGCATACACCATTCCTAGCTCTTCTTGCTTGCATCGTCTCTGCCGAGAAATCTGTGGTTATTCGGATTGGTTTTCCTTTGTAGGTGATTTTTCTCTTATTCCTAGCTGATTTAAGGATCCTTTCCTTGGTCTCGGTTGATCGTTAAGGACTATAATGTGGCTGTGGGATGTCCTTTTCTGGTCAGGTCTGTTTGGGGGTCTAAAAGCTTCTTGTATTTTGATAAATCTATCCTTCTGGATGATTGGGAAGTTGTCTGATATGATTTTCTGAAGTACATTTGCAATTCCATTAACCTCTTTCTTCAAACAGCTTATACTTCTTACCCTGACACGCAGTCTCATAAACATCTTAACATTTTTAGAAACTTTTTCTATAATTCTTTTTTTTGACAGTCCTGGGTTTGAGCTCAGGGCCTGAGCACTGCCTTGGACTTTCCCAAGGCTAGAGGTCTAACACTTCAGACCCAACACCACTTCTGGGTTTTTAATCTATGTATGTGGTACCACGGCCTGAGCAGTACTCACAGGACTTCTGTTCCTGGCTAGCACCCTACCACTCTGACTCACAGTGCCACTTTCAGTCTTTGGCTGGTGGGAGATCTTGAGAACTGCTTCCACCCTGGCTCTTTGCTGGATAGTTGGGAGATGGAGTTTGGACAGATTTTCCTCTGCACAGGCTGGCTTTGAACTGGAGCAACAAGGGGGAATAGAACTCACTGGGAATAGAGCTCACCTAGGCAACTGATTTAGGGTTTTAGTATTTTTGTTTTTTAGTCTGAGTTAACTCTTAGACAAGATTTGACTTAGAATGACCATTTTTACTGCTAGAGTTATGAATACCAGCCCTGTGCCACAAGTCCAAACTTGGCACGGTTTGCTACTTGGCATATTTGGTAGACTTTGATATTTACCAAAGTGTATCTGTTCATACAGCGTCTTGATCTAACTTGTGTGTATTAACATACCAACAGGTGAAAGAGAATATAAATGAATAGAGGTTAAGAGGGTAAGTGTCCAGATGATGTAAAGGTCCTGGCTTTAGTGGATCTGAGGTGACTTGTGTCTTTTATCAGCAGGCTTTAGTTGTGTATCATGGGGGCAGACAGGGATTTATTTTTACCACAGTGGAGGAAGTCACAGTGGTCCAGGCAGAAGATATGGCCTGGATCTGGGTGAGGCTGAAGTAGCATCTTCCAGCATCCATTGGATGGATTGCCATACTTCTTGTTGTGTTGCCTGCAAATTTCTACAGAATCTAGTTAAGGACATTTGAAATTACCCAGGATTTTCCAGGTTGCATACTTTGAGTACACTGGCCTTTGCAGGTCCGTTGGTCGGTTGGTTGGTATTTTGCTGGCAAGTCAGGTATATGTTAGATGGACATAAAGAATGACATGTGGGTTTTATATCAGTGCTTGTTGGTATTAACAAGGCATCTTTGCATATCAACTACTTTTAATTGGAGAAGGGTGTTTTTAGCTTTGAGAAAAACATAAAACAGGACAGAGAGACAGGGACTTGCTTCTGGAGGAATTTTGAGTGACTCCAAAAAGATTTTGGATGGCATCGGCAAGCTGGATGTGAGCGTGACAGAAAGGTTAAAGGGCCGTGGAAATTCACAGGGGGACATAACCTTCCCTGTTGGGGTTTCTGTCCCCCAGCACCACACCTGCTGAGACCATCACTATTAGAAGGCTAACAACTGCATGGAGTAAAAAGAGAAATAGGTCTGGTAGAAGAGTGGTGCAGTTGCAGAAAATCCCCTGGCAGGTATGCTTTATCTCCTTTTCTGTGTTAATCCCAAAGCCTGTAGAAAGAACTGGGAGAGAAGGAGTTAGGAAAGTGGATGTGGTACTAAAAGTGACTGTTTGAGCAGTTGGATAAAGCTATCCAATAAGGAGGAGTTTAGTGGGGGAGCAGGGGTGGGAGAGATTGACAGGAATGTGAGGCAGTGGGGCAGTGTTTGTCCAAATATCTGGGCACAGTGGGAGCGGGAATCCTGAATTGTGTTAAGTGTTTCACATGGAGTGACCTGAGGAGCAGGAGGAGCTGGAGGGAGGTGATGTTGGGAGTGGAGGGGGAGTAAGGCAGGGTACTTGGAGAGAGGCAAGGCGAGCTCTGTAGTGGGGGGAGGAGCCACCATAGTGGCCCTGACTGGGAAGCCCAGGTGAGGTTGAGGGTGGAGGCAATCCCTGAGCTGGGAGTGACTGGAGCAATAGGGGAAGAGAAGGGAGGAGGAAGAGTTTGCAACTACTCTGCCTCTTCTGAGAAGTTTGTTGGGAGAGGGCTGAAAAGTTAGTGGAGAGGAACGGGCTTTGCAGGCAGCTGCTGTGGCTGAGGCCTGGGGGAGGAGATCGTAGGTTTAAGGCAGAGTGCTGTTGCTTGATCTGCTGGTCAGTCGGAGAGACATATTTCGAGAGATAAGAGTTCCGGATAGGCCTGGAAGGAGTAGAAATCTACTGTACCTGATCCCACTATCTCAATCACTCATGATATAAGTAAATACCAGAGAATTATGGGATCAAAGGTGCTGTCATTCAGCCATGTGGGGTTTTTTGTAGATCATAGCTTGGCCATGCTTCCTTAAGTGGAGAGAGCATATGCACCACCAATGCACCATCATATGCCAGCAATGCACCCGAGGTGAATCAGGTGGGATTTTAGGCTAAGGTCTACTAGTTCGGCTATCACCGAATATACTTGGACTTAGGGAGGAATGGTGAGAAAGAGCAGTGAGCTCCTCAACTGACCCTTGTGTCTCAGACCCCAAACCTAGTTCTTAGGTCTGAGGCCTTAAGGGTTAGCAGTGGCCTGGTACCAGGCCTATGAGCAGGAATAAGTAAAGACAGCACTGCAAATAGGGATACATCACCTTGGGGATTCCCAGTCCCCAGTGAAGTGGATGTCGTTAATCACTTCGCAGAAGGCAATTGTTGGTCTGGCAGAAAGAAGTGCAAGGGTTCAGGAGCTAGGTTCCCTGGACAGCTGAGATTCCATGGAGGGAAGAGCAAATTCCCAAGAGGACATGTTGGTGCCCATGTTGGGCACCAAATGTTAAACAATATGAGGACTTTGCCAGGAATCATGCAGAGGTCCAGGTATAAAGAATGAAGGAAGAAGTTTTAGGGGGTGGGGCTAGGCGGAGGATAAGGGACCACTTCTCACATATGCCACATGAAAGAAGTGCCAGCCATTGACTTCTATAACCTGTGGGGTTTAGCGGAAGGAGAAGAGGTGGGGACCCGGGGTGGACCTGAAGACTAGGATTTACAGATACTGTCCAAATGGCAGATAACGATTGTGTGCAGTTATCCAGGTCTGAAAGTCAGCTGCCTCAGAAAAGGACTGTCTCAAGGTGAAGGGGTGGATGCTGGCTACTATCTTCTGTAATAAAAGGATTTAGTGTTGCGGGAGCCTACCAAACCGTGGTAGAGGAGATCCCTGAAACTACACCAGACAGAGCCATCCTTCACAACCTGGAACAAGTCTTCCATGTTCATGCTCTTGTGGTCAGAGCTCTGTACACTCGATGTTTGACACTTGGCTGCAGAAATGCCACTTCATTTCTCCAAAGACCTGTTAAGACATGCGGTGTTCCACTTCTTCCAAATAAGGCCCCCAGTCCTATGCGTCCTTGTTCAGTGCAGTATCCCAAAGGCATGCCATTGCCACTCTGCTGTTTCCAAACCAGTTGGAAGATCACAAATTATGTTTTTATTTAAGGTTCGCTGAAAACATGCATGCAATAAAAGGAACTCCTGGAACTCCGAATCACAGAAAAGGATAAATTACACAGTAGCCATTGTGTACCCATTCCACATCTCTTCCCTTTTCCTCTCTGTATATACAGCCATCAAGAGTAGTTTTAACGACGCTTTTAAAGTAGATAGAGAGCGACCATTAATTCTCTCATTTACTTTTCCTAATCAGGTAAAGGAGGTAAAAACAGGCACAGAGATAAGAATGATAATGAATCTCAGAAAGAGAGTTGGTCTTTAAAGAGGCTGGACAAGGTAAGTAAGGCTTTTAGAGTTAGGCTTCTCTTATTTATGATACCTTTGTTGATGTTTAGCCTCAAAGGATCTTCTTTAAAACATAGCAAACTTGGAGTAGTGAGATTTGAAATGGGTTATCTGTGGTTGATCCATACAACCTGAACCAAATCCATAGCTATTTGTTGAGGCAGCTAGGGTCTTCTTTTTTGTTTTAATTTTCTTTCTTATTTTTTTTTTGGTAGTGAACCTTGAAGCCTCCTATGTAACAGGGCCATAAGAACAGGGACCTGTTTTTCTTGAGCTAGAAGTCTCCCTAAGGTTATTTTCATGCTGTCTCAAAAGCTGCAATTCTTTTGTCTTCACTTCTTGGGTAGCTGATTTTTTGGGGGGAAAGGCAGTGGATCATAGGCCTTGAACACTGCCTTGAATCAGGCAGACGTCCAGGTACAGGGAATGAAGGAAGAAATTCAGACAACGCAGGGGTCCTGGGGCCAGGTGAGCACAGGTCAGTGAACGCAGGACTGCAACAAGCAGGAGAAACTGCTTGGACCTCTCCAGGGTCCCTCAACTGGTGTTAGGGGGACAAGATTTCACCTATGTCACTCCCACAGCAGTAGGGGGACCTGTTCCTGAAGGCCTGGTGAGACTGATTTTGACAAGATCTACTATGGGAGATACCAGTAGTAAAATCATGCTGGTAGTCACTGACTCAGATGATGAGGGAGGACTGACAGTTATGATGCAAGTCTCCACTTTTTCTAGGAAGAACTTGATGGAGGCACACGGCTGCTGCAACCTTGTTCTGCTTGGGGGTTATTATATATGCTACATCCAACAAGTGATTTTGGCAGCAAGACCTTTGTTTCCAATCTTCTACACAGTAAGCTCCTGCGTACTAGAGCAATTCAAGGCAGACTTTCCTTACTTGATTCTCCATGGTCCAGGGGTTTCTGTTACTGCTGAGCATTAGATGCCATTGGAATGGTTAAAAAGGGTGGCACTTGGTTCAGTGACTACAATAGAAAGAACAGAAATGCATTCACAGAGTATTAAAGAATGAGGACGTGTTGACTCTTGGAAACCAGGTTCCCTGTTAACCGGGTATCTGAACCACAGTGGTTTACTTCTAGGGAGCATATCGACTGGTTCTCACGGGTTGTGTGTATTCAAATTTACCCTTTCACCTGGGAGCCATGGTGTTTGGGGTAGAGAGTGGGGGGGCTGGTGGGTCGGGCCTGGACCCTGAGCCTACTTGCTGCCCCTGACCTCTTGTCCCTTATGGTGCTCAACCACCTGAGCCACGCAGCCACTCCCGGTTCACTGGGGCTGAGCTGGAGAGCAGAGTCTCACCAGGGCTGTGTTAAATGCAGACAGAGGAAACATACATGACACATGCCTACATCTTCCAGAACTTCCCAGGAGAACTGTTTCCTGCCTGCCTTGCTGGAGTTAACTGCCACCTTCTGTCTTTAGTAATTGTGGAACTGCTGAGGATGTATATGTCACTCTACAGTGCCAGGAGCTTGGCCTCATGGTGCAGAGCCTGCCTTACATGCACCAAGACCTGGGTTTGATTCCTCAGTACCACATACATTTAAAAAAAAGCCAGAAGTGCTGCTGTGGATCAAAGTGGCAGAGGTCCAGCCTTGAGAAAGTACAAGGATAGTGCTCAGGCCCTGAGTTCAAAGGCCAGGACTGGCAAAACCTTTAAAACTATAAATAAGTAAAATGGTGATGGAGAGTTCATGAGTCCTTATATTTTTGAAACTGCAAACACTACATGCAATGTGCTCTTACTGTGAAATGGAGTGTGAATGCTGTACATGTTAACTACTCTGATTTGCTCAGTCTGGTGTTCTCTCTTGTATCCCACAAAATATATAACAAGTTCCAGTGAAATAGTGACACCCTGAACATTTCATTTCTTAGATTTGTACATGCAATAAATTTATCACAATCTTCTGTATCTTCTTACTTTGACTTAATAGGCCAGTGAAACTGGTGCTTTATATATGACAAATTTTGTTGTTTAAGTAAGACTCATTAAGGTCTGGTTTTTCAGGTTCTTTGACTTGACTATTAAGCACACTGAAAAACTTGGATTTTCATTTTTTTTCTGTGTGTACGTGTGTTTGTATGTGTGTGTGTGTGTGTGTGTGTGTGTGTGTGTGTGTGTGTACCTTACAGGAAAAAGATGGCATCAGATCAGCCTAGAAAACTGTTTGTAGGAGGCCTTAGTGCAGACACCAGTGAAAAGGACCTAGAATGGATCTTTTGTGTGTTTGGACACATAGCAGAAGGTGGGTCTTTGCTTAAGCCTCTGTGTGGGTAAATAGATGTTGAATACATGAAATAATCTGAAAATGGTTCAAATAAAATGTCTGTTCTTGAAACTTGAAAGACAAATACTAGATTTTAAATGAAGCACTTCCTCCCTGCAATGCCCTAAGCATCTGATAGCACTGAAGATGAAAATAACAAATGTGTTGTGGAAACATGTGAAATGCGATGGGCTTGTTGTTACTGAAATATTAGTGAATGTGTAACAGGGATGGATTTCAAAAAGTTTTGATATGATTGACACTTGTGTGTGAAGTTTTATTCTCCATGTCCTTACATAAATTAAAACTATTTCTCTATATTGCAGTTATTTTGCTGAAGCATGGGGAAACTAAGAGGTCTACAGGCTTGGCTTTTATTACCTTTGAAAGCCCTGCAGATGCTCAGTGCGCAGCCAAAGAGATGAATGGAAAAGTAAGCATCTTTTAGTATCATCCTACTTCTGTTCAACACTTGCCAAAATTGATTTCTTTTCTGAAGTTGATATAATATATGATGATATGGTGAAAAGGTGGGTATGGTGCCATATGGCACCATTGATACTTTGTGTTGTAATATACTCAGAAATGGCTGTCAATCATGTACCTGTGCTTCAAAGTTCATGAACCCAGGATTCATTTTAAAAGAGGATCCAATCAGGCCATGGAGGCCACAGATGATTTTGTTAGACACCTAAAAACGAACAGACCAGGCCTGAGTTGGCCTAGTGGTAGAGTGCTTGCCTAGCATTCACCAAGACCTTGGTTCCATTCCTCAGTACCACATACATAGAAAACAAGCCAGAAGAGGTGCTGAATCTCAAGTGATAGAGCTTTAGGCTTGAGAAAACCCAAGGACAGTGCTTAGGCCCTGAGTTCAAGCCGAGGACTGGCAAAAAACACATTGAAAAATTATGTTTTTTTATCATGTGTTACAAGAAGTAAAATTAAAAGCTAGTAAGGCTGGGAACACCAGACTAGGAAAAACTTGAGCAACATTTTACAAGTCCTGAATTCAAGTCTCTGTACAAACACAGACCAAAATCTTGGGAAAGGAGCAGATTATACATCTTATTGAGTAGATACTATAAACTTGTTTCATGTTCCAATTCCAAGATCATTTTCAATAGTATTTTAGCTTTCCATCAATTAGGCCTTGCAGAGCATTAGTGGTCATTCTGTAATCCTAGGTATTGGAAATGGCTGAAATCTGCTGGAGTTTAGTTTCAAGTACATGAGACTGCATCACATGTAAAAGTCCAGGTGTTAGAGGTCGGTCTAAAGTTGCAAAGGTGAAGATAAGCAGTCCAGTGAGCTTGAGGTCTTGAGTTGTAAGTGTGACACCATTAAAATAGGAAAAGTGCAGAAAGGAATGACAGAACAGATTAGGAAAGAAAATAACAATGATAAAATGAAAAGAAGTAAAATGTATTACAAGATGTGGGAAGATTTCTGAGGGTTTGTTTCTGTGAGATTATTGTTTCCCAGTCCTGGAAATTAAATTCTGAATCTGTGCAATATCCTTGTACACTTTTTGCTCAAGGGCAGGTCTGTGTCAGTTGAGTCAATAGTGCCACTTCAGACTTTTCTTTGTATATGGTTCTGAGGAATAGAGCCCATGGCATCACACATGCTTGGCGAGTGCTCTACCCCTAAGACAGGCTCCTGGTCCTTCTGAGTGTTTTGTTTGTTTGTCTACTCAATTACTGCTTCTTAACAGATAATATACATGCTTAAAAATTGTTTTTATTGTAAGTGTAAAGATGATGTACAGAGGAATTTCAGTTACCTAAGTAAAGTATGTTTTTTTGTGGACAATTTCACTTCTTGCTGCATGCCTCCAGATCTCTTGCTTTTGCTATATGTTATTGAGCTGAAAGTACTGCTTTCTTACCTGGCCAACCTAACCTATAGTTTTCTAACTAACAATGACATCTAACTTGGTCTGAAAATTTTGCACTGATCCTTTATCTTCCTAATCTCCTCCTGCACATTACCTGGATTTTTCCTAGCATCATAGAAGTATTTCTGTGAAATCAAAGCTTTAAAAGACACATAGGCACGGTCACACAGAATTTTTGAGAAATGTGGATATGATGGAACCTAACATGGAGAAATTGATGGATCCTTTCTGTCCTACAATTCTTTGTATTTCTCACACACAATGATTTCAGTAAGTCACTCTCTTGGTTATTTTATGGTAGTGATTAGAGATGGCTTATTTTTTCGCCATCTTGAAGACAGTCTATCTATGCCTTCCAGGATTATAAATTCTAGAGGTAGTGAATCTCTAGCCTCTTTAGTTTTTCTGGTGTCTATATTGAGACTGAAATTCACATCTTGCTCCATTATCCCCTCACACAGGTGGCTCTATTTCAGTCAATCTTAAATTTTTGCCTGTTAAGTGGAAATAAGAGTCTCTTGGGTGTTGATACCCAAGTAGAATTTAAATCACTGTTCTAAGTCTTGAAGCCATTATCTATTCTGGAGTAGTTTGTTTTCCTTTTTTCTTTACATAATTCTGTCTTTTGTGATTCTTTTATCATTTAAGCTCTGCCTAGTATATACCCTTCCTCTTTGTCCTTAATGATATTACTTCATGTATCTGCCTTATAAAAATTGACTCTCTGTGGCTTCTCATTTGATAACTATACACAAAAATTTAACAGCTCAAGAGGAATTATCAGCGATTTATTTTGCTTTGATGCAAGCAGAAGGATAGATAAGCATCTCTGAAGACTAATGTTTTATTCTTTCATCCAACTCATGTTTTATTCAGTTCTTCCTCTGTGTTACATCATAATGCAGTACCAGCATAGTGTTCTGAATAACTGCTCTGTATACTTTTTTTTGGAAGGTCTTTACTTTAATATGCACCTTTTTTTTCTTTATATATATTATTTATTGTAATTAATAAAAGGGTTACATGATATTTGCCAGATAGGAGGTGCATTAGCTCTGTATACTTTTATCTCAGGTTAAGGAAAATGAATTCACTTCCACTTGATGGAAAAAGGTTGTTAATTTGAAGCATATAGTTTGAACTGTCCAATAGATTGATCTTGAGAAGCAAATATCAAAGGATCATTGTGTTTATCGGAGCATACATTTCTTTTTTCTTTTCAAGGAATTTCACCTAGCCCTGATATAAGGACACATTATTTCCAGTTACACAGAGACAATAGAAGTAATAGAAGGATTTCTTTTATCAGATCATTGTATATACATTCTGTACAGGGCACTTTCTCTTTATGCCTCATTTCTGTGTCTTATATACTCTAGTTTAACTTACATTAGGTGAAATTTTAGTTCATGTCAGTAATGGGTTCAGAAACATGTTTTTGACACCAGACTTGCTCTTGAATAAAAAAAATGTAATTCTAGAATTTGGAAGTGGTGAGGTTCATTTGGTAAAACACATCCAATGAGCAAAATGCATCAGGAACCAAGTTGGAGTTCCAGTCTCAAACTTTAAAAAAGAAAGTAAAAAAATAGAAAGGTAATTCTCAGTTTTATGGGTTTGATGGGGCTTTATTCCTACATTACGACTACATAGCACTTTTAATACTTATAAATAGAAGTTAAACAATGGTAGGTAAAATAGTAGCTCCTTAACTAAGAAGATTTTGTTTTCAATTCAGGTGGCAGCAGATAAAGCCTCAATTTCAACATAAGTTCTCCCGGAGACCCTTACCAGTTAAAAGAAACCCATTTCCTAGAATTGGCACTCCTCCTCCTAAAAGATCTAATTGTTCTGCTGCAGTGCGAAGCAGTTTTAAAGTGAGAGAACAAGGTATCTACTGCCTAGTAAAAGAGAGCTTCTTGTGAATGAGTATTGTATCGTATGAATGAGATGAAGCTGTGGTTGGGTAAGTCCTTTGATTGTAAGAAACAGGTGGTGAGAATGGTGTGGGCAACTTGATTGAGAGCTCAGTTGTGCTTTCTTTATCAGGTGATCTTTGAGATTTCTAAGACATATCTATTTGATGGTTATAGGTTTTAATCAGTTCTTCAGGATATTGGTGTAATAGTCAATTTATTACCATTATAAGATGTGCTTGCTTTCAAATCTCTTGGAGAATTTCTGTGTAAATTTCTATCAGGATTCTCTGCTATTCATGTTTCTTTTCAATAATTTATGTGAGCTCTCCATAGGAGAGTTTTCTTCTTTTGTATGTCTGCTCTAGATTTTAATTCTGTGCCATAGGTAAAAGAAATTTTCATTTGAATGACAGTCCTTTATTAAATAGTTCTCAAACCCAAATATGATAATCAGTCTTAACCTCTATAGGAAGCCCGTTAACTATCTGTATTTCTATGTAAAAATTACAAGTTACATTTGCCATATTACAGTGATACTTAACGTGACTCATTGGTTTGGATTAAGTAAAACAAAATCAAGGCATAATATAGTGATCCACTTTATGTTGCCAAGAATTATGTCTTTGAAAGGAATGGAAAATATGATCAAATGATACAGGATGAACTTACTGTGAAACATCATTTGTCATGAGCAGAAAAGAAGTCACTAGAAGCTTAGATGGTATTTGACATAAATTCAAAATCACAAGAGGCAAACTTGAAGTGATAAGAGATTTATTTTGTTGCATGTAAATCTCAAAATGCAATTCATTTTTCGATAAGAAGCATATAAATCACTATGGCCATACATTTATAGTCTCAAAACATGCCTAATCGAAATATTGAAATGACTTGAGCACAGAATTCAAAGTAAGCCTGAGATGACTAAAGTAGCAAACTGGAAATGAGGATTGAGTAGAAGAGATAAAAGTATAGATAGATACTGGCATAAAGTTGAAAAGATAGCCAATAATTTGCAAGTCATAAACTTAGGACTTTTGCTTAACTTTTGAATTGGGAAGAAGGAATTTTATGCTCTATTTACATTTTGCATGTAGAAGGCATAAACAACCAGCATATTTGCATTAGGACATTAAACAGTAATCAAAATAGATTAGCTCTTGGAATAAGGAAGGTAAGTTATCCTGTGAAGATTTTTATTTACACATGATTTTAGAAGACATAGTATGTATATTCCATATTAAATACATACTATAAAGATATTTATATCTTCATTTCTGTATCTGTGTACTAATATATATATATGTATCAGTGAACTTTTGCATAATATTGACATCATACAGTAGGAAACTAAATTAGCATAAAATAATGGAATCTTGCTCCACTAGCTTATTATGGAGTCCCCAAACGAGGACAAATTAGAATGAATGTACATGTACAGTATTCTGCATGTGAAAAGTCAATACATGATTTCAAATTTTTTTGTGAATGATGGGACTTGAACTCTGCACTTATGAGTTGTCACTGAGCTTCTCAGCTCAAGCCACCACCCCATCCCTGGGCCACAGTACCACTTGTGATTTTGTGGTGGTTAACTGGACAGTTAATTTTGTGGTGGTTAACTGGACAGTTAATTTTGTGGTGATTAACTGGACGTCTCACAGACTTCAGTTCTCAGGCTGACTTTGAACAGTGATCTTCAGATCTCTGACTCCTGGGTAGCTAGGATTATAGATGTGAGCCACCATACCTACTCAGGATATCATTTTTTTGCCATTTCTGAGCTTGAGTGTAGGGCCTGAGCACTGCTTTGGACTTTCTCAAGGCTAGTGCTCTACCACCTGAGCCTCAGCACCACTTCTGGCTTTTTTCTATGTATGTGGTACCAAGGAATTGAATCCAGATCTTCGTGCATGCTAGGCAAGCACTCTACCACTAGGCCAAACTCCTGGCCCCAGTATATCATTTTTATCTCAGAAATAGGTGAATTGTTTCTGTAAGGTGAGGAATGGAGAGTTAAATTTTAATAGGAATTAAATAATAAACTGTGGATGTTCTGCATTATTGTTTTCTGCTCTTATATTTTCATATCAATTCATAGACACAGTAAATGAACAGAAAAAATAAACATAGTAAAACATTGTTTAAATGTAAGGACAAAGCATTAATTTTTTACAATGTAAGTGAATATTGTTCTTATCTCTGAAGCACAGGTCTAGAAAAAAGTATAAAGACATCTGAAATCTTAAGAACTATTCAAATTGGAACATCTAAGATTTAGAAAAAAACTGTTATTCATGAGCAGCTGTGCTATGTAAACTTTTTCACATATATTTTATTGTAATAGTAATTGATTACATTATATTCACCAGATAGAATGTGTATTACTTCACAAATATTGATACCCTTTTTCATGACATGGTCACCATTTCCCTCCCTCCTCCCTGCACTCATCTTGATTTCCCCCTTCCCTATCCAATTTCAAATAACAAATTAAACACATATAAAATATATCAGATAACAAGGTGAAATATTGTAACAATATGAGATAACCAAGGGATAGTAAAAGAGATAATATAGTACATTAAGGACAATAATCACTCATTATATGGCTTTTGTTTTCTTATCCTGGTGGTCCTTACATTTACTGTCATACTAGTTGGCCTTATGTCTCTAGATTTTGTTCTATTGTAGGAGAGACCAAGGTTTCTACTGATCATGACAAATGAGGGAGACTATTGGGCCTATTTTCTGTAGAGTCTGGCGTATTTCACTTAATATCATTTTTTCTAAGTACACGAAGATATTTTCCATCCAAAAGATGCAGCATGTTCATAAGCTATGTCAGATGAGATGTGTGATAAGTGTATTTTCCGTATTAGATATTTTAAGCCTATAATGTTTCATGTAATGTACCCTTACTTTAAATCAAGAAGATTCTCTTATGTTTGTTAATATATTCTACAAAATATTTCCTCATTTAAGCAACAAATAGGTCTCTAAGTATACTGTGAGGCTTTAAATGGTATTTTGAAACGATAAGTGACAATTTAAGTAAGAACATATATAAACTTAGTTTTTTTCTGAGGAGCTATCAAACGAATTTAACCAGGATGGTAATAACACTTAAGTATTAGAAGAGAATTTCCGTTATGTTGGCACTACATTCCTCACTGCACTTGAAGGATTGTGTTGATATTGAAAGAGCAAAGTCCAGTTACAACGGTACTAATGGATATACATGATAAGTGAAGTGGAAGATACACATCTACACAAGGCATTTGTTTGATAAAGTATGGTAGATGAGGTATATTCAGTATATTTTTCATGTATGGAAACATACCAATATGTGTGTTTCTTTACATATGAATGATTATGTCACATATTTACATATGGTTTATAATATTCCTGACAACAAGTAGATGAGAAGAAACAACAGATGTTAAAAACATTAGGAGCACATTGATAGGGGAGTTAAAGTTCTTTGGGTGCTTTACACTAACAGTGATTAAATTATATGTTTACACAGGAAAGGTGAAAGAAATTACATTTAGGAAGTAACTTTTTAGAGAGAGGAATAAGTTGGTATATTTTAAAATACTTTAAAAATATTTCTCATAGGATAGAACAGTGTTTACATTTTCATTTTATTTCATTCATTCTCAACATGAAATACCTGACATCAGCATTTTACAATTAAAGTTTCATTGTCGTGTGGGAGAGAAACTTATGAAATGATGCCCCGCAGAAATCCAATCTCTTTTGAGAGAGATGACTATGCATTACCAAGCACCAATACGTAGTCTACTAAAGACAGGTAAATAAGATAACAAAATGACAGGCTTTGAAACAACAGGCATAAATTCTTCTGATGAATACATATTTTTCTTGCTGTCTGTTGTGTTCTGAATTGTTGCACATGTGTTTTGGGCATTGGTTTATGTGATTTAGAGAAACGTCTACTCAGTTCATCTGTCTATTTTTACATTGGAGGAACTGTCCTTGTTTTTCAAGAGTTGTTTGAGTTCTGTTAGTTAATTTTCCACTTTGAATTACCCTAGAGGAGACCACCTGAGTTCTCGAGACATCAAGGGTTATGCTGGAGCACCTAGAGAATATGCATACAATAGTTATAGAAGTTACTACTCTAAAGAAAAACGTACTTCTAAAAGCTACAGGTACTACCCGTTCTGTTAAGTATGCTAACTGAAGTTGGTAATGCTTGTATTGATTGTTGCCTTTGTTTTAAATTTAGTGATCGTGGTGGCTATGATGGGAGTCATGGTAGAAATAATCATTCCAGTGGAGGTTCGTTTCAAGACACAGGTGACTGTTGTGGTGCGGAAAAGTCCAGTGTTGACATGTAAATGACAGAATTACATTGCTACCCAAGCAGAGAAAACTACTATCTACTGTCAGCTTTTGGTTACTTTGAGTATGTTTGTGATGTCTTAATCGCTTTTCTTTAGAACAATTTTAAAGCTGAATAAGGTACCTCATAACTTTTTACCTTAAGGAAAATTGTCACTGTATGGGGTAAAAGAGTACTTAACTCTATGAAGCAGACATAACATGAACAATTAAAATTTCTGTCAAGTTTCAGCATGTCAAATCTAAGTATTTCAAGACATGTGCTACTTAAAACTCATGCATGATACAAAAACAGTGTTGTCATAGAGTAGTATGTCATCTCATCTTTGATCTTGCAGCAGAGAATCACCATACTGCACCAACTACACGAGAATTCACCAGGATCTTTGGTGGAAACAGTCAATATGATGATAACCGCAGCTCACAACATGAATATAGAAGAAGAGATGGAAATGCTACAAGCAGCCAAAAAGATACCCTTTTTCGTGATTGCGAATATAGTGTGAGACAAACAGGGCCTCTTCCTTCTCAGGAGAGGGGTTACCAGGCTCCTCATGAGTCACAAAAGTAGCTCAGTGAGTGTAGGTCCCTGGGAGATTGGGAGATTGTGATGGAAGACTTGTAAGAGGAGTGAGAAGTGTTAGCAGTATTTTCACTTGCATGCCAAACTTCATGTTCCAATAGAAAACTAGAATAGTACTTTTCAATGTTAAGTGAGTATTTCTAGAAATGTTTTGGTTTAGAGGAACAGCGTATATTTATGTTCATGTTAAAAATGGTATATTTCATCTGAACAAACAGTACATTTGAAGTAATCCACTAGTGTTTATGTTTCTTG
This sequence comes from Megascapheus bottae, assembly GCF_031878675.1. Taxonomy (NCBI): domain Eukaryota; kingdom Metazoa; phylum Chordata; class Mammalia; order Rodentia; family Geomyidae; genus Megascapheus; species Megascapheus bottae. The sequence continues at coordinate 6,967,418 of NC_143548.1, forward strand.
AGAAAAGGAAGTTAGGATGGGGGATTAAATGTCAGAATCATTACTTAAAATTTTATTAGTAGGAGCTACAAAAGAGGTTGTGATTGTGTATGTCTGTTTATAAGTATAGTGAGTGTGAGCGTGTGGATGTGGGTGCTCATACAAGCATTTCTGTGTGTGCTTTGTTCTGGGCCTGAACTCAGTGTCTGGTCCTGAGTTCAAGGCCTGAGCGGTGTTGGAAATAAGAGTCTTCTGGACTCTCCTGCCCAGGCTGCCAGGCTGGCTTCCCACTGGGATCCTGAGATCTCAAGCTCCTGAATAACTTAGTGTTATGGATGTGAGACACCAAGCCTGACAAGTACAATGGATTTTGATCAATCTTGCCCCCACCACATCTCTACTGTGAAGTTAAATAGTTAAGGTTTTGTTAATGTGCATTGAATATGATTGCCTTTTCCCACCTGTCTCTCCTACATTCATATTCCCACCCACCTTAACAGGTTTCTGCCCCCTTTATTCATTTTATTAAACAGTGCACTAGGTTTTCAGAGGAGTAACATGTTTGGACTCCTTCTCCAACAGTATTTTCTGTTACTCAGTTTGCTGTGTTATTTGTGTTGTATAAGGTACCGTGCCCGTTGGTATTTTCATAGAATAAAAGTACATAGGTACAGGGCCGGGAGTTTGGCCTAGTGGTTAAAGTGCTTGCCTAGCATGCATGAAGAACTGGGTTCGATTCCGAGGTACCACATACACAGAAAAAAGCTGGAAGTGGTGCTGAGGCTCAAGTGGTAAAGCTCTAGCCTTGAGAAAGTCCAGGGACAGTGCTCAGGCCCTGAGCTCAAGCCCAGGACTGGCAAAAAAAAAGATTAAAAAAAAAGTACATAGGTACAGTGCTGTCTACTGTATGAGTTTATGGTTGCCTCACACATACCTGAGAAAAGTACCAAAATTTAAGTTTGAACCTAGGGAAAAGTAAACATGAAAGAGAGACAATTGAGGATGGAGAGGGAAAGAAATGGAAAAGCACTGAGTGAGTGTGATCAACAAATATTATAAAACAATACTGATGTTTACTAGAATACTTTGGGGAGAAGTAGAACAGATAGATTTTACACTGAATACACATGTCAAAGGACAAAGTGGAAGAAGAAAAGCCAGAAGGAAGTTAAAAATTCCTGATTGCAACCTGGAGACTGGAAAGAGGAAGGCAAGACTCAAAGAGCAATTAATGGTGGAGACCAGTAATGCTGGAATGTGTGTATTCTATTAGAAGGACAATTCTGTAATAGTGTGTGGAGAGAAAGCCCAAATCATTTTTGTGTGTTCCTAATTAGGTCGTGTAACACCTCTTTGGTCTTCCTCCTTTTTTCCCACTGGCTCTTCTAGTAAAGGTCAGCCTAAGAGGAGCTAGAGGAGGAGGAGCAGTACTTACTGATCAGAGATTAGAACTCCAGGGTGCTGTCCCTCTTCCAGCAGTAGTGTCCTGAAACTTGCCATTGACATGTGCATGCTTGAACTGCTAACTCCAAAGTGAGGAGTAAAACAAATATGAGATAGGCCTCTGTGTATGTTCTTTCTTTGCATACTGCTAGATTTAGTCTTTCTTCCTATGAGGATCGATTCCCTATACAGATACACACACAGATCTACACAACTATATGTATAAATAGGTGGACCTATACATATACATGTATAGAAATACCTGAACATGCATATACACCTACTCTTTTATTGGTATACACATATAACTAGGCTTATAGGTACACACCTGTGTGCATATACATACTGTATAAATGTATTTATATATGCATAGTTCTTCATTACACAGAAATAGGGAAGAAGAAATGGACAAACTAAACACAGAAAGACAAGGACATATACATAAACCAAGTGAGAACTTTATTTCAACTAGCATAGTGTTTTGGTTAGTTAAATTTTTTACATTTATAGTATTCCTGTTAGATAAATATTATCCTGTGACATTTTTGTGGATGGACTTTCCACTGGCATTTTGTCACATCTTGAAGCACCCTCCAATTACATCTCTAATCACTCCAGTAATCTCTAGAGATTACTACTGGGTTCAATGGCTTTTCAGTGCTCTTAGGCCTTTACTGATAAAGGACTTTGAATATAGAAGTGAAAGTATTTGTGGTTAATGTGTAGATTTTTTAATTTGTCAGAAATCCCTGGGTGAATTCCATATGCAACTGGCTCATTAGTCTTGATTTAGGGCCAAAAAATCAAATTCGAAGAAAAAGAATAGCACCCAATGTTTTCTCCTTCTTTGGGCTGAGGAGCGTAGAAAATATCTATATATTTTCTATGATTAGCCATTTGTATTTTTATAATTGTATTCATTTGTACAAGGTTGGACTTGCGAGGGTGAGCGAACTAGGCACAAGCCTGTCCGCAGGTTTTCTCCACATATTGGGTCTGTCCCTTCACCCGTTAGTCAGGCCCCTTGTCGGTTTTTCTCCATTGATCACATAGTGGGTCTGTCCTTCACCCATTAGACAATCAGTTCAAAGTGCAACAGCTCGGCCTACACCGACCAATGACTAGTCACAACCTTCCTCCCGTTTTGTATTGCGCCAATCATTCAATGGAATGATTACTGGGACCTGCCCCCCACAAAAGAATGTATTAAAGGTGCTGTAATTTTGTGCACTTGGCCTCTGGTCTGCACTCGACTATCAGTGCGCAGAGACCCATGCTCAAGCTCCTCAATAAACGACTCATTGCAATTTGCATTGATCTTCGGTCTATGATGTCCTTCCGGGGGGCTTCAAGTTTCTGGGCATTATATTTGGTGCATGGGCCCGGAAGCCCTCCCTGGGATACCCAGTCACCCGGTGACTGAGTCGCAAGGGACAGCCCGTAAGTTGAAAGGCCCTGCTAATCGGTATTGGTTATAACCACTCTGTATGATTTTGGGTTGCTTGCAAGCTCTGTATCTGTGCAAGCAAAAGCCTTGGCAGATGCGCTAAAAGGCAGCTGGCGGGGCCAGTGGGAGACGTCCCCTGCGACTCCTCTGTTTGGTGAGGTTTGCCGGGGGACAGAAGAGCCCCTCTGTCTGCGGCCTCTGTCTGTGTCTGTTTGGTGAGGTTTGCCCGGGGACGGAAGAGCCCCTCCGATTGCTGCCTCTGCCTGTGTTTGTTGTTTAGCTATGGCCTAGGACTGCTCATTGGGGGTGGCAGCCTCATCGAGTGGTCTTTTAGACTGTTTGTCTGGTTGTTGTGAGTCTCAAAGGGACTGAGCTCCCTGTTTCAATTCCTGTTGCAGACTCTCGCAGTCTTATCATTAGATATCTGTTTCTGTGTGGATTGCGGCTCAGTTTCCTTTTTGTGTGCTCCGGATACTTGTTTAATTTTACTCTTTCACCCTGGAAGCAGCAGGTGACTCCACCAACCTCCTGGGGGGGAAGACTCCCACCCTTCTCCTAAACGCCCGGTATTTCAACCTTTCGGAATAATTGACCCCCCTTACAGGTCCAGTCAATCCACCCCCGCCCCCCGCCTCCCCGCGCAGACTCTGCGGTCCAGTGTCCCTACGAGTACATTTTCAATCCACACTGACGCTGGTGGTGCAGGAATTTAACCTATTTTTTCTCCTTCCTGTATATTGGTGTGATTGGGTGCTATATTATACAGACATGGGTCAGAAACAGAGCTCTCCATTGGCCCTCCTGACCAGTCATTTTAGGGATGTAAAAGAAAGAGGACATAATTTAAGCCTGAACCTCAAGCGAGGCAAACATTACTTTTTGCCAATCCGAGTGGCCTACTTTTAATGTTGGTTGGCCACCTGAGGGAACTTTCCACCTCCCTTTGATTCGAAAGGTAAAAGAACAGATTTTCCTCCCAGGGAAGGCGGGCACCCCGACCAGATACCGTACATTTTGGCAAGACCTGGTGGAGGACATCCCGCCTGGTTGTTGCCATTCCTTCCCCCCCCCCCCCCCCGGGGAGCCCGCCAAGGTATTAGTCCTTAAGAAGAATGAGACCGCTCATCCAACTGTCCCTTTACAACCCGTTCTACAGGACGGAGGAGCGGATTCTCTCCTCTTTGACCCTCCTGCCTACCCATCCCTGCACCCGCCCCTTCCCCAGGAGGGAGAGGTGGGAGCAGGAACAGTGGAGGTGGGGCGGGCGGGAGCAGCAGAGGCGGCAGCGCCAGAAAGGGGAGATGCTGCTGTGGCTAGGGGAGGGCCAGGACTTCTAGCATGACCCGCCAGGGGAACCCGAAGCCGAACACAGCGAGCCGCGAGCCGCCCCACCCCCCGCCCCGGGAAGGCCGCAGGCTGCTGGGCCCTGCGCTGACCCCACATCCCAGACACCACGGTGGCCCTTCCCCTCCGGGAGATCGGATTTCTCGGCGATACTGGGGACCCCAGGTCCACTACTGGCCCTTTTCCACCGCCGACCTGTATAACTGGCGTAGCCAGAATGCTAAATTTTCTGACAACCCCGAGATTTGATTTCTTTGCTAGCCAGTGTGATGAACGAGACAGAGGCAGGAAAGCTGGTTCTGGGCAATGTTGGTCTCCCAACTAATAATGTTGAAATGATTAATGCTATCTTTCCCCTTGCTAGACCCTCTGACGCCAGATGGGACTATAACACTGAAGGGGGTCGGGGTAGGCTACTAGTCTATCGCCAGACTCTGATGGCGGGTCTCCACGCAGCAGCCAACTAATTTAGCTAAAGTATATTCAGTGATACAGGATAAAGAAGAAACTCCTACAGCATACTTAGAAATGTTGATGGAAGCCTTTAGGCAGTACACCCCTATGAATCCTGAGGACAGGAAGAACCAGTCGGCAGTTGCTATGTCCTTCCCGGCCCCCGATATAAAAAAAGAAGTTACAGAAATTGGAGGACTGGGAGGAAAAAATATTTCTGATTTATTGAGGATTGATCAAAAAGTGTTTAGTAAAAGGGACCCCCCCTTCTGGGTTTCTTGTTGGTAACAGGGCTTGTCTGAGAGTCCCACCAGCAAGATATGTCTGAATCTAAATAAGCTGTTTGGTGAGAACATTCTTCTGAGTTCATGTTTTTGTTAAGTGCATCTAATTGAGTCCAATTTTCTTGTTTAAGTCAATGTCTGGTTTTGTTTGAGAGCCTTTTGTAGGTGGGTTAGAATGACTTCTGCCTGCCGGTCACCAGGGAATGGAAAGCTTCAAGGGGAGGCACCCCCTGAGAAGTTTCATCGCCCCAAGTGCCTTCCTCCCTGTGACTGTTGCCAGGCATGCCATCAAAATTTGGGGGTACTTAAAGTCTCTGCTTCTGTCTTGCTTTGTGAGGTGTTTTTTGTGTTGTCTGGTTTTGTTTTAGAAATTGGTACTAATCCTAAATATGGATCCTTGGGATTTTTGTGTGTATGTCATTGTTATTTATTTGAACATTTCTAGGCCTGGTATGGCCGCTCTGGTGTGTCTGCAGTTGTAAAAAGCCCTGGAAAAATAAATTCCAGCTAAGTTGCCTTGCAAAAAGTTTTGTTTTGAACCTGGTTCTCATCTGCAAGAGTAAAATTGGCAAAGCTCTCTTGACACAAACTTCCGGAAAAATGAACGGCCCATATTAATTTTGCATGCTTTTAGATCTTTGAGTATGAATGTGTGTGAACGGAGTGAGTGAACATGTTCAAGGTTAAATTGTCAGCATGCTGTATAAAACAATGGATTAATTTATGCTTGAAACAAAAAGGCAATTGGGTGAATCTAATTTTAAACTTCAAGAAAAGTATTAGTGTTAAATGTTTCCAATGTCTCAATGGATTACTGCATTGTTTTAAAGAGAAACTGGTAAGAAGTATTTTTCTAAAGTAGAAAAAGTATTTTCTAAATAAAATTTGCATTTAAAATAAGGTTGATATTGTAATGCATAGAGCTGTTTACATTGTAAACATTGTATCCTGTTTAGTACAGAAAAATAAGGAATTTGAAATTTATTTCCTTAAGTTAAAGTTTGGAGACTTTTAAAACAGTTTGGTAATCAAATGCAAAGAGAAAGGACGGGAAAACTTAGGATAGTCCTGTGTGACCATCTTTTGGGGCGAGAGGTGAACTGGCAAAGGCGCAGCTCTAGATTCCCATGGTGGAAAAGGCCCTAAGGGAGGGTCCACGCTGTTGAAAGAAAATAAGCTGGCATGAAGGCCGTTCACTTAACCTGGTCAGATGGACTGAGTGGATCATCTTCGTCCTTTTTCCTTGCAGACTGACATTGAAAATCTGATGGTAAAATAATAATATTTCTTAAACTGCTACTTAAAATGTATTACATTTGGGGGAAAAAAAGAGTTTTCAAAAGGAATGTTTAAAGGTTTATCTCTGTATGATTTGGTTTCATGCTACTGGATTGTAATTGGACATATTTTAGAAAAAAAAGGAAACTAAGTCCAGACTTAGACTTTGTACTGATGATGTTTGTAGTTCTTGCATTAAGGAAAAACTTATTTGGGTTTAAACTATGGGAGTTCTAGGCAGTAATTTTAACTGAAGGAAAGAAAGAAAGAAAAAAAACTGCCTCTTCTAAAAGGAGTCGTGAAGGCAAAGGGTGTTCCTTGAGCCCAAGGAAACCTGGAGAAAAGGGAGTGCCATGGGCCCTTAAAGGTTTTTCAAATGCAAATAAAGACTAAAATATTAAGTGTTTAAGTTAAAAAGTGTAAAAGTTTTAAAGAACATTAGAAATGGGTTTCTGAACAAAATTTAAAAGTGAAGTTGTCATAAATGTTTGTTTCAAAAAAGAGCAAAAAGGAAAATTAGGACTACCAAAATGGTTGCTTAAGTGCTATTTCAGCTTACTCTTGTAAATTATTTTATAGCAATCTCCTGCAGGCCCATGGAGAAGGACAGCAGATCCTCATTCAGGTGTAATTTTGGCCCTCACCAAGTTCCAGGTAAGATCATGCTTAGAGACTATTTCTGAGTTGACCACCTTGTTGCTTCTAATTGGAGTAAAGTGGCCTTTTGTAGGGCTCATTGATCTAAAAGCCGCAGTTTTGAGCCAGCCCGGGCAAAGCAAAGTCCCTGTGAGATTGTGGTGTCTAATCTGGCAGCAGAGTGTTATTAAGGCAGAGTTGCTTTGGAGCTCGAAGTGGCAGAGTGCTAGCTCTGAGCTAAAAGCTGGGGGACAGCACTCAAGCACCAAGCTCAGGACTCACAGTGGCAGAGTGCAAGCCTTGAGCTGCAGAGCTGAGGTGCGGCACTCAGGTCCTGAGTTTGGGACTCAAAAGTGGCAGGGTGCTAGCCTTGAGCTGGAGAGCTGAGGGGCAGTGCCCAGGCCCTGAGTTGAAGTCTAGCAACTAAGCAAGTGAAATGCCAATGGGACATTTATCCCTGTGTGGAGAAACACTACTGGGACACGATGCAGAAAGCCTCTGCTTGGATGGCAGAGATGGTGTCAGATCCTAGAGTCATTTGTGCTTGGCCATTCAATATTAATCAGAGCCGGGAGGTCATAGAATAGTTTGTAAGCATGCCTTACTAATGCCCATGCTTTTCATAACTGGGCAGGAACTTGTCAATCATCTGTGATAGTGGGTAGTTTAAAGCCCTATCTGAGCAAATTCAGGAAAGTTTGTGGACCCAAAGCTATGTCTCTATTGATCTGTTTAGGCCAACACTGGTAACTGAAGCTTTGTTAGGGTCACAGAGATTAAGATCCCCAGACAATCAAGAAAATGCCTTTGCAAATGGATGCTAAGTAAGCTAAACTATTGTTGCCAAAGAAGGTTTGTGCAGTTGTTAAATATTGAATATGATCTCTAGTTCAGAGCAAATCATTGTTCCTGATAGCTAATCCTGGCAACCTCTTGGTAAAATAGGCTAAGCTTTTTAAGGTCCCTGGTCAAGTACAGAGACAACGCCCCTGAGTCAGCTTGAAAAAGTTATAGAAGATGGATCTTCGCCCATCAACTCCCCTTAAGATGAAGGGACCAGAGTCATTTTTGGAAAGTGAGACAGGATAAATTGGAGATATGGAAAAGAGTAGTAACAGATGTGCAAGAGTGGAAACTGCACTTGTGGGGAATGGCTACAGGTTCAAGTAATCCATACTTGTCTAGAGAATCCTAGCCTCATTTAAAGGAAATCTGGTTACTGAAAGTTGTCATCCTGGTATTCTTTTGGAAAAACTAATGGGGTGCCAGTCTGAAAAAATGAGTATGCTCAGGAAAAGCAACCAGGAAATCATTGGGAGACTTCACCAAAGTCAGGCCTTAGGGCAAGCTTCTCTAACCAGTCCATGCAGAAATTTGCAGGCGACCCAGCAGGAGGCGTCACATTCCATTGGAGCTGCTGAGAGACAAGGTTGATGCCACACATCCTGTCCTGCCTGATTCCACCACTCCAAAGCTGCTTCCTGAGAGGACTGGAACTAAACCCTTGGTGGTGGGACATTCTATCTGTGCTAAGTTCAAAGTCCTCTAGGTTTTACAGCCATTATGGTTACTCTGATGAGTGAAGGGAATTTTCCATCCAGTGCTGAACAGCTTAGAGGTGAGAGGTGCAAATGTAAATGATGGCTCAAATGAAAAAAGAGAGAAAGGTTAGCAAAGGTTTTGAGAGAGGAGTTGAAAAAAATGATTTATGGAGGATAAGAAAGGATGTGTTCATGTGAATTATAGAAGGTTGGAGTATGTAGCCAATGGTATGAGTATGTCTTGAGTAAAGCTGGTATGCAGTTAATGCAATAATCTAAATATAGTGCACTGAGGTGAAGGGTTGCTATGCTTGGATGTATATTTCCTAGCTCTGAGGGCTTTCTTGGGTGCAGAACTGGGAGGGCACGCTCTATGCCCTCCAAACCAGAGAATGCTGTCTGCCCCAGTCTGATAACAATTGTTATCCCCCCCCCCATCCATGCATTATCTCAGCTGGCATTGTTAACCAAGATTCAATCCAGTCCTTACAGGCCTTACAAGTTGATCTGGGGACTTGTCCTTCGTCTGGTTTCCAGTACCCTGGCACTCAAGTGAACCTGCGCTGTGATTCCCAGCACTCGGTCCACAGTGAAGGTAGCAGGAAAGAGCTACTGGGTTTATCACTCCTAGGTGAAGATGGCTTGTAAGAATCCTGGACTTTCAGACTCCCAGAAAAATGGACTTTGACATTCTTGGATCCCAAACAGATGCTCACCTGAGATGTGTGCATAAGTCAGTCAATAAGCTCATTTGACTCACTGAGGTCCCTAGCTAAAGTTGTCCTCCAGAACAGAAGATGACTAGATATTGTTCCTAGAGACTGAGTGTCACCCTGGGGAAAAAAATTGTTGCTTTTGAGCAAACCACACCGGGGTAATAAAAGATAGCCTGGCAGCTGTAAAGAGGTGATTAGATGAACAAGAAAGGGAGAGACAGAGGTCCTGAGGATGAGATGAGAGACTGTACAACTGGTCTCCCTGGGCAACTTCTCTAATCTCAGCCATTATTGGCCCTCTGGTGATTATTTTAGTGTTACTGTTGATTGGCCCATGTGTAATTAATGAAATGATGTCTTTAGTAAAAAAAAAGGGGGGGGGTGATCAGAATAATAAAACTGATGATCCTACACCCCATTTGTACTAAGTTATATAGTCAAAGATTTGACTAGGCTAAAAAAAAGGTGGGGGGAATGAGGAGCATAGAAAATATCTATATATTTTCTATAAACCTATGATTAGCCATTTGTATTTTTATAATTGTATTCATTTGTACAAGGTCGGACTTGCGAGGGCCAGTGAACTAGGCACAAGCCTGTTAGCCTGTCCGCAGGTTTTCTCTACATATTAGGTCTGTCCCTTCACCCGTTAGTCAGGCCCCTTGTCAGTTTTTCTCCGCTGATCACATAGTGGGTCTGTCTTTCACCCATTAGACAATCAGTTCAAAGTGCAACAGCTCGCTAAACCGACCAATGACTAGTCACAACCTTCCTCCCGTTTTGTATTGCGCCAATCATTCAATGGAATGATTACTGGGACCTGCCCCCTACCAAAGAATGTATTAAAGGTGCTGTAATTTTGTGCACGTGGCCTCTGGTCTGCACTCGACTATCAGTGTGCAGAGACCCGTGCTCGAGCTTGTCAATAAACGACTTATTGCAATTTGCATTGATCTTCGATCTCTGGAGATCCTTCCGGGGGGCTTCAAGTTTCTGGGCATTATAGGGCCATGTATCACTGTAGGACCCAAAAGAATTTCTGTTTTTAAGCTCAGATGCTTTATGGAGAGAGCATCTACACCCATAATCTCAGTTTGTCGACAAGGGTCACAGGAAGTAAAGAACGTGTCTTCCCATAATTCTCTGCTGGGTAGCCTGGAACGCTGTCTCTCTATTTGACTTGCACACTGTTTGATTAATGTTGTAGAACAAGGAATAGAGCCCTAGCTTCTGGATAGTGATCTGAAAAGAAAGCTGGCAAGGATACACTCGGGTTCTCACTTACTGTATGTTCCATAAATAGTGAAACCAAATATAGGACAATTATTCAACCATTCAATAGAAACTGGCTATATGTGGACAGGTAGGTAGCCAGTTGAAGAAACTCTGGGCATTTGATTGTTGAAGTCCTGCCAGCAACTAAAGACCTTGCATACATACATTTCACAAACCATTGCACTCAGTAGATCCAGCCTCTTCTAACTGTGAGCATTGATATATTCATTGTATTTATGGCAGTAAGACAGGGTTTGGTGTCGAGTAGCAAAGACAAATATGCCTAAGTCTTCCCTACTCTATGGAAAGCACACTGATGGGGGGCAGATTGTCTCTGGACTCCCTGTCCCCTGTGCTCCAGGTATGGCATGAGTTGATAATGCAGACAGGCCTTGGGCTTCTGCCCTTATGTTACCACTGGCAGCTGTAAAGGGATGCCAGGAAAACATTACAACCAAATAAATCTAGACAAATACTAATTTTCTGATACTACCTAGCACAATGTACTTATCTGAGAGCTGTCACTTGACACAAGTGGATATTACCTGGCTACCTAATAGATATGGTGGTTTATGAAAGGGTAGGCACTCACCTTGGGGAAAATGATCTCAAAGGATTTTCTTTTGTGCACTCATGGTCCTAAGTAAACTGGTAGAAATGCAGGCAAGCACACAAGGGAAAGACGCCATGCAGGCAGTATTGTAAGAGGATTGTTTAGCTTTTCACGGAGAGTCCTGGCTCTTCCCAGAGTCAGGAGAGTAAGAGTACTTTGATGGTTTCTCAGAATTGGTGATGGTCTGGATGTGGAAGTGAACCTGTTTCACACTTGAGTATTGTGCATGTACCTTCTTTACACAGATGGCTTTCCCAAGGAAATCCCTAAGGTGCAAAGGACTAAACAAAATATGTGTGAATAGTGCAGGGATGAACATGGCTGAGCAGGTGTCCTTATCATATACTTTGTTATGATGATCAGGATAGATGCCCAAGATGGTATAGTGGGATCGTAGTGGAGGTCTATTTTCAGTTCTGTAAGCAACTTCCAAACTATCTTCCAGAGTGGCTGTACTAGTTTACAATCCCACCAGCAGTGCAGTGGGGTTCCTCTTTCTTCACAATCCCGCTAGCATTTGTCATTGTCCAAGTTCATAATATTGGCCATTTCAATTGGGGCAAGATGGTATCTTAGGGTTTATTTATTTGCATTTCCTTTACAACCATGGATGACGAGCATTTTCTCTTTTTTTGTTGTTTTTGCCATTTTAACCTCCTCTTTTGATACGTCTCTCTTTAGTTCCCTTGGCCATTTAGTGATTGGAATGTTGAGTTTGGAGGGGATTTTTTTCTTGAGTTCCCTGTAGATACTGGATCTTAAGCATTTGTCTGATATATTATGGGTCTTTCCCAGTTGGATGGTGGTCTTTCTACTTTAGTAGCTATGCTTTTAACGGCGCACAAACTTCTTATTTTTAGGTAGTCCCATTTGTCAAGTCGCTCTCCAATCTGTTGTGACACTGGGACTCTGTTCAGGAAGTTTTTGCCTGTTCCTATGAGTTCCAGTGTCTCTCCTACTTTATCGTGTAACAGTTTCAGGGTTTCAGGTCTGATGCATTTTGAGTTAATGTTTGTACATGGCAAAAGGCTAGGGTCAATTTTTCGTATTCTGCATGTGGCTACCCAGTTTTCCCAGAACCAGTAATTGAATAGGCTGTGTTTGTTCTATTGTATATATCTGGCTCCTTCGTTGAATATAAGTTGACTAGAGTATGGTGGTTTTATTTCTGTTCCATTGATTTCTGGTCTATTTTTGTGCTAATACCATGCAGTTTTTGTTTTTATGGCTCTATTGTAGATTTTGAAGTCTAGAAATGTAATACCATCTGCATGGCTCTTTTTGCCTAGAATTGTTTTGTCTGTTCCAGGCCTTTTGTTGGTCCATATGAATCTTTGGATGACACTTCTATTTCAGTAAAGAATATCATTGGGATTTTGATGGGGATTGCATTGAATTTGTAGATCAATCTTGCCTTTCTATTTCCTGATGGCCGTTTTAATTTATTTCTTTAGGCTTTTATAGTTTTCATTAAATAATTGTTTTACCTCTTTGGTTAAGTTAATTCTTATTTTATTCCTCGTGAGGCTATTGAAAATGGGATCCTTTTCTTGATTTCTCTTTCTGTTTGTGTATTGTTGCCATACACAAAAGCAACTGACTTTTGAAGGTTGACTTTGTATCCTGCCACTTTGCTAAAGTGTTTTATTAATTGTAGGAGTTTATTGGGTCATTTAGCCATAGGATCATATCATCTGCGAATAGGGATAGTTTAATTTCTTCTTTTCCTATGTGGATCCCTTTGATATCTTTCTCTTGCCTTATTGCTCTGGCTAAGGGTTTTAGCAGTATACTGAAGAGAAGTGGTCATCCCTGTTTTGTTTCTGATTTTAAGGTAAATGGTTCTAGTCTTTCTCCATTTATTATGATACTGGCTGTAGGTCTGTCATAAATGGCTTTCATATTTTAAACAATATACCTCCTATGCTTTCAACATGAATGGATGCTATATTTTGTCAAATTCCTCCTCAGCATCCAGAGAAATTATCATATGATTCTTAATCTTAGCTCTATTGATGTGATGTATTTACATAAATTGATTTGCTACCGTTAAACCAGCCTCGCAACTGTGGGATGAAGCCTACTTGATCATAGTGTACAATATATTTGTTTCTGGATTTTATTGGCTGGTATTTTATTGAGGAGCTTTGTGTTTGTGTTCAGTAGAGAGATAGGTCTATAGTTTCCTCTTTTTCTGTTGGATCTTTCCCTGGTTTTAGGGATGATTGTAATATTAGCTTCAAAAAATTAGTTTGGTAAGACGTGCTTCTGTTTCTTTGGAAGAGTTTCAAGAGTATACATATTAATTCATCTTTAAAAGTCTTGCAGAATTCTGCAGTGAAACCGTGTGGACCTGGGCTCTTTTGGGTTAGGATGTCTGTGATTGCTTACACTATCTCATTGTATGATATTAGTTTTTAAGATGACTTATCTCTTTTTGATTCAATAGGGGTAGCCTATATTTATTTTCTAAAATCATCCATTTCTACTAAATTTTCCTGTTTCTTTGAAAATAGGAAGTACTTATTGATAAGGGACTCAATTGAGATTGTCCCTGTAGCATCTCTAATCTTGTTTATTTGAGTCTCCCCTCTCCATTTTTTGATTAATCTTGCTGGGGATCTATCGATTTTGTTGATCCTTTCAAAAACCAATTTTTATATATTAATTTTATGTATAGTAGATCTTATTTCATTCTGTTATTTCTGATTTTGTTTTATTTCTTTTCTCCTATTTTAGAGTTAACTGGTTCTTGTTCCTCTAGGTGCTTCAATTGCTTCTTTAGGTTGTTTACATGAGCTTCTTCTGTCTTTTTAATATGGGCTCTTAGTGTGATAAATTCACCCATTAAAACTGCTTTTTCTGTGTCCCATATGTTCCTTGATTTTCATTACATCTTGATTTTCATTACATTTGAGAATGTTTTGAATTGCTTTTTGATTTGTTCTGTAACCCAGGAGTTATTCAGAAGTGTGTTGTTCAGCTCCCAAGTATTTGAATAAATTTTACCCTTTATTATGATGTTTAGAGATATTCTGATTCCACTGTGATCAGCTAGCATGCAGGGGATTTCAACAGTCCTCTTGTATCTACTTAAGATTTTGGTGTGAACTACTATCTGATCTATTTTGGAATGTGTTCCAGTTCTGCTGAGCTAAATGTATAGCATTTTGTTGTTGGGTAGAAGACTCTGTTTCTGTTTATTAAGCCCAGCTAGGTTATGGTGTCATTTAGCTCAGAGAAGTCTTATCTTTTGCTGAGTTGATCTGTCTTTTGGTGAGAGTGGCATGTTGAAGTTTCCCACTATGATTGTGTTTAAGTCTGTCTTATCAAGTAACTCCAAGATAGTCTGCTTGATATACTAAGGTGTTCCCATGTTGGGGTAGTAAACGTTAATAACTGTAATATTCTGGGTATGAATTGACCTCTTTATTAATATATAGTTTCAGTGAGGTGGGTGTTTTGGAGACAGCTTATTGGTGGATCTTGCTTCTTAAGCCAATCTGCTGTTATGTGTCTTTTGATTGGATTGTTCAGCGTGTTCACACTTAGGAAAATTAGGGAGAAGTAGTTAGCGTCCTCTGTCATTATTTATCTTTCCTTCTGTGTTTCTCTCTCTCTCTCTCTCTCTCTCTCTCTCTCTCTCTCTGTCTCTCTCTCTCCCCTTGGTGCCTATTCATTTATAGGTGATAGCTTTTTCAATGCATTTTATTATAATTAATAGAAGGGTTATATTATATTCACCAGATAGAAGGTACATTACTTCACAAACATTGCTACCCTTTCTCATGTCTTGGTCCCCATTTCCTTCTCCTCACCGCATCCCCTCATCTTGTTTTTTCCCCTTCCCTGTCCTATTTCAAATAAACAAACATATATACAATATATCAGATAACAAGGTGAGATAGTTTAACAGTATGAGATAACCATATGACAACAAAAGAGTTGAGAAATAATATGTAACTAGGTTTTGTCCTATTCTAGACCTCAACTAGGAGAGCCCAAGGTTTACACTAATTATTACAAATGAGGGAAACTACTGAGCCTAGGTTCCTTTGAATCTGGCTTATTTCGTTTCATGAGATTTTTTTCTAAGTCTTTGGTGATAGCTTCTTGATAGGACTTCTTGCTCTTCAGAAATTTGTTCTTGATTATTTAATGTTTTTAATGCTAGTTTAGTGTGAATATATTCACATAGCTTCTCTTTCAATAGATGACAACAAGCAAAGTACTATTGCCAAAATTTATGTAATTCCCTGCAAGAGAAAAACAGCTATGTCCCATCATCAGTAGGATTTCTTAAGTTTGAAAGTGGACTCGGGAGCATGATTTTCTGAGAAAGGATAAATGGGAAGGCACTCACCTCTGTGGAAAAGTTCCCATAGCATTTTCTTTTGTGTACCATGCAGTAAAAACAGGCACACAAAAGAAATGCCATGCAGACAATATTCTAACAAGAATCTTTTTTTTGCCAGTCCTGGGCTTGGGCTCAGGGCTTGAGCACTGTCCTTGGATTTTCTTAAGGCTAGTACTCTACCACTTGAGCCTCAGCACCACTTCCAGCTTTTTGCTATGTATGTGGTACTGAGGAATTGAACCCGAGTCTTCATGCATGCTAGGCAAGCACTCTACCACTAGGCCAAACTCCCGGCCCACTAACAAGGATCTTTTCCCTTTCCACAGAGATTCTCCTGGCCATTCACAGAATCAGGATAGTCTGAGTACTTTGATGGTTTCTCAAGGATTAGTGAACCTGTTCCACACATAAGCATTGTGCTTCCACCTCTCCTCACAGATGCCTTTGTCAAGAAGATACCTGAGGTTCATATGACTACACAAATTATTTGATGTATGATGGCCTTCGTACCCATTTTCCATCAAGAAATACCAAATCATTTTATTTGATTTCACAAAACGTATCACAGAAATTCCAGAAATCTATTCCATTACTCAGTCACTGAGAAATCATTCCATATTCTTTCCCTGTACTTTATATAATGCATTGTTAAATATAGTGTATAACTTCACACAATTGCAAGTATTTATGGAGTTTGCATTTCCACTCATCAGAAAATATACCTGTGTGTTCGCGTATGTGCGTGCACACACACACATACACACAGCATTGAGAACATCCCAAATAGCAGGTACTGAGTTAGGTTATAGTCCTGTGTAGTCAGTACTGTGAGACTAAGCTGAGTAGCATCATGTGAGTCTTCCTAAGTGGAGGGCAGAGAAGAAAGAGAGCTATCTAAAACAGGGTTACCTCAGGTTTTAAACACAACCAAGACCCCAACCTAAGAGCTCTATGGAAATATTTGCAATGTTTAGGTTATCTGTCTTTATAAGCTTCTGTCTGTCTCTGACTCTCCCTGCCCCCCTCCAGCCAAAAATAAGTACAAGTTCTCTAGAAGTTGCTGTCCTGGACAGAACCTTTCTCACTTCACTGAGTGGCTTGTGCAGTGGTCACTTTGGCTGGTATAAGAAAGTCCTTTCCAGTTCTAAGCTGCAGCTTGATTCTGGATGCTGCAGGTTGGAAGTAGCTTCCAGGCGGTGGAAGGGCTGATACACGAGGTCTGGCAGGGTTCCTCAGGGAGGTGTTGGAAGATTCTGTAGCCCTTTTGAATGCAGGCCACTTATAGTCTTCTCTGTGAGGTTTCCTGAGCACCCACTGATCTCAAGGTTCAAGTTATTTGCAAGAACCCAGGTGGACCTTTTGCTCACCTGTGACTTTGAATTTCCTTGAGCCTTTGATTTAGGTGTAAACCAGCTTCTCATTAGATTGCATAACTAGTGAACTGCCTTCACTCTCATTACCCTAATCAAGGACAGAATACTGAGCACAGGGCTCTCTCCTGTGTTGCTAATCTCAAACGAAGGCAGAACAAGAACATAGAGGAGCTAAAGAAAATTAGGAAATGCAGAGACAGATGTAGTAGTAGGGTGTGAGGGATCACAGGATTATAGGCACTTGGGCCCTGAGTCTCCAGCATGCAGATTTACTTGCAGGTTCACACAGGGAAGATTACCATGGAAACATACAAAAACCATAGTATTTACATTCATATGACAATTAAAGAAAAAATAGCATTTGCAAGAGACATTTTTTTTAAAATATCAGACTGCGGCTCAGCAACAGTCCAGACACAGGTCTTCTTATCTTGTCCCAGGGCTAAGCTATCAAGATCTCCAGTACTCAAAGCTAAAGTACTCGCCTTTCCAGTAGGGGGTACAGCATTCCAGTTTCATAACCCTCTCCAGAGTGGTCTGAATTAACCCTGGATGGACAGCTTTTCAGCAATCCAAGTGCTATATAGAGGGCAGTCAGCCTCTCCAAACGTTTCCAGGGTTCACAGCTCAGCATCAGTGTTCCTTTACCCTTACCCTTACTGGCTTTACAGCCAAAAATAACATTGAGAATGTCTGAGTAGCTTCTAATCCTGTCTGGGTGTGCACCCTATAATATAGCACCAGAGCCAGAGGAAATCATGCACATGTAGCCTTATCATGTTTCCCAAGGAGCACATGTGATTCAAATCTATTACCATTCCTCTTTCAATGTCAGCCAGAATTAGCTGCCTGATCACATCAAAACCAGGCCACAAACATACATCAGTGGGAAGCAGGGGACACTGCTGCTTCTTTAGCCTTATGTCTAATCTGGCAGATCATGGATTCAGTTTATGCCACAGCCTAGAGCATTGCTGGCTACAATTCCAGCAATGATGTAACCCAGGGTTGTCCATGTGTAGAGATTCTGACCACTGGTAGATGTGATGCTGAAGGCCAGTTCTGGGGTATGGGACTGCTGACATGACGCTGGGACACAGAGTATACTTTTGAGATACTCCGTTTCTTCTTCCTGAGAAATGGTTTGTGATTTTTGGTGAGAACCTCTGGAAGTTAGACCTTCTAGTGTTGAAACAGGGAAAACATTCCAAGCACTCACTCACACATAAATCTAGATCCAGGTGGCACCCAGAAATAATGAATGTGATCTGGAAGTAGGCATAGAAGACCACTCCAAACTGCATAATTATATAATAATAACTGAATGGCAGGTACGGTCACATGGTACAATGCTCTATGAGTTTTAGAAAAGCCAAGCATGGTGCTGGTTACTATTTGTGATACGAGCATTAGGAAGGTTCAGAAAGGACAATCTACAGTTCAAGGACAGAATGAAGCTACATACTAGACCCTGACCCCCCCTCTCCATACACACATGCACACCAATAAAACAGTATAGTTTTCCTTAGTTCCCAATAAAACAGCATAGTTTTCCTTAGTTCCCCAGTAAGGGTCCAATTCCTGGCTCAGCTTCTCAACTTAGTCAAGAGGCTTTCTATTTCAAGGGACCCTTGGAATATGCACATGGGCTTCAAGAGACCCACCTGAGTCAGCTGGCATAGTCACATCAGCAGGGCCACGCAAATCAGCATGCAACAGGCAGACATGTAGGACAGTTGGCATAGGGAAGTGCAATAAAACTGAGAAGCCTACATGCATTTGCTGGCACAGGGACAGGAGCAGGTGAACTAGCATCAGTAGTTGCAACTCTGTGCCTGCATGCCACCACCAGATGTAACCTTTGCCATCCATTTCCCATGGACACAATGGCATGCTTACTCTCATATAGGAACCACAGCATATTGTAGGCAAAGCCCACATGGTGGCCGGGTGAGCAGAAACCTCTGCCCAGTGGTTCTGCTAGGGCCATGCCCATGCTACACAAACACCCTAGGACAGACATAGGACATAGGAGCTTGAGTACGCTCTAATAAAGCACAAAAGAACAAAAAAAACCCAGAAACAAGAAACAGAAGCACACACCAGCATACACAGAGCCCTGCATGTGCGCACGTGCACGCGCACGTGGGCGCACACACACACACACACACACACACACACACACACACAGGACAGGAAATATCAAATATGTATATCGTTACAAACAAGCTCATTTGCAGGCCTCTGTGCCATACCAGGAGGCCCACTCGCAACAGAAACTCCACCTGTACTTAGGCATGCCTAAGTTCACAAACAGACTGCACATACTAGCACAGGCTCTCTTGGATAGGAAGTGCACCTTACTGTTGGCATCCTATCAGACAACACCAACAGAGAGAAAATGTGAACTCAGCTTAACCTATGGGCTTCCTCTCCTGGGGACACTGAGAGGTTGGTCTCTACAATCTTCAACTGCACATAGGCTCCAATAGAGTGCTTGCAGGTAAAATGACCATCTTGATAAGGACTCTACCTGTGCTCTGTGGCACCATAGAAGTGGACAGGGAAAGTCCAGTGAGACCTAGGACTCTGTACCCTGCTGTGACACAGAGCAAGCACTTCCCCTCTCCTGGAAGTAAACTCCTTCTCAAGGAGCCCAGCACTTCCTACAAGACTGCAGCAGTACAGGTTATGCAAGAGGAGGTCAGGAGCTGAGCCTGGGAAACACCTGCCCACAATCCAGTGCCTGTAGTAGCTGCAAGAAGGCAGGCCCATGCAGACTGTGCAGCTGTCCATACACCAAGAGTGAGATGCTCACATCCTGGAACCTGTGGGAGTCTGCATCCCTTTCCGTGGGGCTGCTTGGCCCTGCCCTGGCAAAGCCTGGCCTACTGGAGTCATGGATGATCTGGCTGGGATTAGAGGAGTGGCTCTTGGCACTGTAAAACTACAAGTGGCTAGAAGGGTGGATAGCACCTGCTTCAAATGCCACTAGGCATCAGTACGTGATGCTTGACAAAAGGAGAAGGAGGAGATGCAGAGAGGAGAGTTTTTCCCACACCCAGACACCTAGTCACCCACCCACTTGGTATTGGGATTCCTCCTCATGTTTCCACACTCATGGAGATCAGGCTAAGGTTGATGTCTTCACTTCACTAACACACACACACACCTCCCAACTGAAGCTGGGGTCTGTCCATAAGTGCATGTCTCCTGAAGTGGGCAGGCCAGACCTGCTCTCAGTCACTCTGTGATATGAACTATAGATGGAACTGCATTCTCTTCACCTTATGGAGAGACTGCTTGAATCTGATTCTTGCTCATGGGTCCTCTTCCTCCATCCCCCTGCTCAACCCCACCAAAAGATTCCTGTTGAAATAAAGGATGTCTCCTGAATATAAACCTCCTGACAAGGGGACTCTGCCATAGCCCTAGCAAACTGCTGGCTAGGCAAGCCCTCTTGCAGAGGTGAGGAATGCCTCCTGCTCTGGTTTCCTTTATAGTTTAGAAATATGGATGCTCTTCCCTACTGTATATTATGCCAAGTGAATTCCTCCACTTCATTTACTCTGGCATCCACCCCCATAGAAACTGTGTGTAACAAATGAGAGACAGAGGGCTGGGAGTTTTGGCCTAGGGCTAGAGTGTTTGCCTAGAATGTACAAAGACCTGGGTTCCATTTCTCAGTACCACATACATAGAAAAAGCTGGAAGTGGTGCTATGGCTCAAGTGGCAGAGTTCTTAGCCTTGAGAAAAAGCCAAAGGACAGTGCTCAGGCCTTGAGTTCAAGACCCACGACTTGCAAAAAAAAGAAAGAAATGGGAGACAGAGAACCAACACAGGCTCAAGGCATTATTAGATGTCAGATAAACTGAGATATTCCAAGCAGGAAAGGAGGCAGCAGAGATTCACACATATTGGCAAAATTTAAGCAAAACTGTGGGAGCAGTCACTGGGTACATTACATGGGTTGTAGGAATTAGAGGAGAGTGATGTTCTGAGAAATGGAACATGACTGATGTAACTGGGCTGGGGTGGGCCTGGATGTGAGGGAAGGAGAGGGGAGATGTTTCATTGAAGAAATGCAAACTTAATAGACTTTTTTCAAGAGGAAAGTATGTGAGGTAGAGGATTAAGTAACCAGAAAGCTGATTCTGAGAACTTTGACTATGTTTCATTAAATTAAAAAAAGGAATTTCTTTAACATACAACTGCATTCTCTCATTCTCTAATGGACCATGATATGAAATTTATATTTGAACAAGATGGAAAGAGGCTTGAGGTGGTAACAATTTTGTAGGTAAAGGAAAAATAAATTACCTCCCCTTCAATTGGCCAGGAACAGTTCTTTTTAATTTGTATATTGTAGACGCTCTAGAAAGGAATAACATTGACCCTTAAGGTTTTACAGTAAGTACTCATATAATACATTCATTAAAGTATATGAGGCTATTTAGTTTGTAATGAATTCAGTATGTATTTATTGCCTACAGCTATTCTGTACATATAAATATAAATACCAATTAAATTACATTATTCCCACATGAACTACTGATTCATTATATAATGTCTATAACTTATTCAAATGGCATCAAATGGGATACAGAGACAATTCATCTCAGAATTTTGCTTCCTTTAAGGGTGTGATTTTTCAGTTAGAATGATATAGTATCATTTGTAAAGGAATGGAACACAGGACCTAGAAAAATTTTGTTAAGTGAAGTAAAAGCCATGTTAGAGAGAATAGATGGCTGATTTCCCTCATCTGTGAAAGCTACAATTAGCTCATACATTTGGAAGTAAATACTTTGGTTGGTATGCCAGTGAATACAAGTCTATTAACAGAAATATGGTAGCTTCAAAGAAATGCTCAAAAAGATAATTCCATAGAAAGGCAAAGATAAAGTTCAACAGAATACACAATGGGGAATGGGATTTGAAAGAGGGACATTGGGATACGGGAGATAGGAGGAGATGAATAAAGAGCAGAAGGTAAAGGAGAATGCAGTCAAGAATTCAGTACATTTCTTACAAACTTAAGAGAAGTAAAGGAAGGGGTGGGTTAGAAATGAAGGGTGAGAATGTTGAAAGTGGTGACAGTGATCAAGATGCGTTGTATTTATCAAGTCCTTTGTCAAAAGATAACTACCGTTTCTATGACCTACAAACCCTTAGCCAAATTTGGATTAAGTTCTAAAAACTAAGTCCCAGTGATTGTATATAGAGATTCCCTTCCTGATCACTTGTTTGTTAAACTTGTCATTTGAAATATCATGTAAAAATCAATGTTAATAAATTCTTTAACAACAAAAAAGGCAACTACCCTGATCAACTTCAAGACAGGAAGGAATGTATGTGTGTGGGCGGGTGGGGGAATGTATTTTCAGAACACGTAAATCTAGCTAAGTGGCTTTCATCAGATGGTGATTATATGCAGTTTGGGGATATTTGCAATGCTTTGAAGACATTGCTGATGTTTGCCACTGGGCTTGATGGACAGGGACAGGAATGCTAAGATACCCTACACACCCAGGACACACCCCGAAAGCTTAGGGTAGGTAGGCCCCAAATATCCAATGACAAATAATGGAATCAATTAAATAGAAGACTCTCCTGTCTTCCTCCTTCTCCTCTTGTTCCTCTTCCTTCTCCTCCCGTTGTTTCTCCACTTCCTCTTTCTCTTCCTATTTTTCATTTTTAGCTTTTGCAACGTTGAGGACTATCACTGAAGAGTGCTCTGTCACTGATCTAAACCACCAGCCCTCGAGTTCTGGACATAGGATAGCACTTTTATCCTAAGCTTCTCCATCCTCCTGCCTCAGCCTCTTCCTCATGTCCATATTGGTATGCAGAGATTTTCTTAATGATAAAGAAAGACAAGAAGACACTGTAACAAATCAAACTGCATATCTTTATTAACTGCTAAAATAAAGCCAATTCTATAACAACCTAGATTACAAAAATGGAAGAACCTTTTTCCTGTAAGTCTGGCCTTTCATTGAATCAGATTTTCAGAGAAGGCCAGAAAGGTCTTACACTGGAATGCACCAGTCATCTCTAGAAACATGGAAAACCTAAGAAAAGCCAAATCACACTGTGTGTGTGTGTGTGTGTGTGTGTGTGTGTGTGTGTGCGCGCGCGCGCGTGCTCATGCGCACACATGTATTTACATTCAAAAATCCACCATTCCTTTTGTGCTAATATCCCTGCTTCAGGAGGCAGAAACTTCTGGATATGAGTCTGAGGGCACCCCAAGTAGTACTAGGCTACTACTAGTCCCAGGCTAGTCCATGGAGCAGGAGCTTGTGAGCTGCAGTGGGGGGTGGAGCTACACACATGCCTCATTCCAGGCTAGGCTGGGTTACACAGGCAAGTCTTTCTTTGCCAGGGCCTACCGGCAGCAAATTGGGGTTCCTGAAATAGGGGGCAGGGACTGGAAAGAATAGAAGAAAGACAAACACATCGGGTTCGGTAGGTCTGTAGCCCAGGCAAAAACTGCCGCGCTGTTTATTGTCAACTGCAGGCTTATATTCCTTCTTGAAACCAGGGAACTTCCAGCTGTTACATTCATATGGTAAATCTCAGGTCATTTAAACAGAATAAGGCCATAAAACAATAAGACAATAAAGCCATTGTCTGATGCAAATCAAGGTACAATTTGATTCCACTCTGGCTCCCACCATTTCTTAAAATACAAAATCAGAGTTAGTGGTTTGGTTCCAGTGGTAGAATTCCTGCTCAGCAGTTAAAGCCCTAAGTCAAGCTTTGGGATGGGGGTAGAGATTGTAAACTGTCTGAGTTCAAATATTATTTGAGATCTGAAAACCATCACCTTACCAAACAAACCATTTCCTCTAAAGCTGAAAATTCAAAATACACAAGAAGGTAAATAGAGATCATATGGTAATGCTCATTGTCCTAAGAATAATGGAGAAATACTTCTCAAGTATGACCCCTAGATTTTTCTTAGTAGAAAGGAATAAAGAGTTATACAGATTTCCAAGCACAGTCATAAAAGAAAAAATTGGACTTACATATAATATAGCTTAATTGAAAGTCACTTAAAAAAAAGAAGAAGAATCTATTGGAGCAGTAACCCTGATTATCTAGAATGCTGAGGGCTGAGGATTATGGATAGAAGACAGCCCATGGAGACTCACCTGTGCAATATTCTAGGAAGCAGCTGTTCATAGATATGTGATCCTTCTGGTAACATATCAGTCATGAGTGAACTAGTGAAGTGTGAACTCCAGAAACAGAGTCAAAGCCTCAGAACCAGAGTGACTCACGACAATAACCCTAGATACTTTGAATGCTGACATGTGAAGATCAAGGTTTGAAGTTAGCTGAAGCAGAAAAATCTGAGACTCAAAAATAACATCTGAGACTCAAGAAAAAAACAGAAGTAGAACTGTATGTCAAAGGTGACACTTTAAGCATGAAAAACTCAAAAGAAAGCTTATGCAGGCTCATGCCTGCAATCCTAGTCAGGAGGCTGAGATCTGAGGATCAAGGTTCAAAGCCAGCTGGAGACCAGAAGGACCTGAGACTGTCCAATTAATCTCTAGAAAAAGGGAAGTGGGGTTTGGCTCAAGGATAGGGTGGTGTCCTTCAGCTGAAGAGCTCAGGGAGCACGCCCAGGCCCAGGGGTAGGGTGGTAGCCTTGACCTGCCGACTAGGGACCGTGCCCAGCCCAGGGGGAGGGTGATAGCCTTGAGGTGAAGAGCTCAGGGGCAACCCCCAGGCCCATGTTCAAGCCCTATGACCCACAAAGCAAAAGAAAACAAAGCACTCAAGAGAAAGTACTTAGATCCTGGGTTCAAACTGAGGCACAACCCACAAAAACTAATTAAGGTATGTTTAATAGTGCTGCTTGCCAATTCGTGTGTGACTGTGTGCCTTTGTCATTAAAGGTTTACAGAAGGATCATTGTATATATCCATCACAGTGATCTCTAAAATACTTTGTACTTGAGATGTGGGAAGGAGTTTCATGGTCGACCTGGCCAGGAAAGTTCTTGTGACTCTTGTTCCAATAATGGCTGAGGAAAGTGGTGGGTTCCTGTTCTCTCAGTTCCAGGAGAGGGACAACGGCTGGGTGCAGTGGATTGCAGCTGTCGTCCCCAGCCACAGGGAAAGCAGGGAGCACGACCAGCCCGGGGCTGGACGGGCCTACACTGAGAATGACCGCTGTGTTGTTGTTTTCCTCCTTTCTGACTTTGATGTTCTTTACAAAACGAGAAGAAGCAGGATTGTTCTGGGTTGCCAAGGGAGAGAAAGAGGAAGATGTTCCTGGGCCTCTGCTAAGAAGAGACGTGGACACGGCCTGTAGTTCATAGGGTAATGGGATCCCAAAATACGGGAAGACTTGCGTTTAGTATCGTTCAGTCTGAGTTGAGCCCCTCATCCAGCTCCTTGTAATGTCACGTTACACTGCCATGATTGCCGTGTCATCCGACCAAGAAGGTAACGTGGAGTCCGCACTGCTAAGTGACACCCAATCTTTAGACTCTTCCAGTTTCCACGGCAGAGTCTCTGCTTCCGTCTCTCCCGCTGTCTCTGTCTTCGTCCTGCCCTCCTCTCCCTTTTCCTTTGCTTGCCATGTACTTTTTCTTCTTCCTCTGTCTGTGCGGGGCTTGGACTGAGGGCCGGGTGGACTCCCTGCGTGTCTCTGGGGTCAAAGCTGGTCCTGACGGGCATCAGGGGTCGTTTACCGGGGATCGTCTCAGGAACGGACTTTCCTTCCAGGACCAGGCTTCAGTCGCCCATCCTCAGGCCCAGGCTTCCTGAGTAGCTAGGATTGCAGGCTGTGGCCCCTGCGCCCGGCCTCCTTGCAGCTTCTGCTTCTAAAGGGAGGAAAGCGGAACTAGGTTCCATCAGCCTCAGGGGAGGGAGGCAGAGGGAGGCGGAAGTATCCGATTGCCTTCCTGTGAGGCTACTCGGGCCCCGCCCCCGGCAGAGAGCCTCTGGGCAGGCGAGTTGCCTGCAGGCCCTGCTTCATTTCACCAGCTGCTGGTGAGGACCCGCAGGCCTGCATGGCGACTGGAGGGGAATTGGGGACTTCCCAGGAACAGGTAATACAGCAGGGTCACCCCTGTGTGGAGGGGTGGCGGTGCGCCAGTGGGGGGGGATGGGCGTCGGAGAGGGAGAGGGCACGCGGTAGCGGGGAAGGTGGGGCGTGAGGCAGAGCAGGGAGGCGGGCAGGGCAGCAAGGGTCAGCTGAGGTGGCCACAGCCACTAGGGGTTGGGGAGGGAAGCGAGCACTCTGGCAGGGAAATGGGCGTGGGAGGGTCGGCAGGGAGGAGGAAAGAGGCATGTTGCACCTGATGACGGAGGTGGTGCACGGGAAGGGGCAGGGAAGGCGGCAGGCATGGAGAAGGAGGACCTGTGTCTTAGGGTGAAGAGAGAAAGCGTGTCAGGAGGAAGATGCTCAACAGCACACACGGAGGGAAAGATGAGGGTGGCGGCACATGGAGGGAAAGAAAGAGAGGGGGCCAATGCCTGAGGGTAAGGGGGCAGTTGG
The DNA here is from genome assembly GCF_031878675.1 of Megascapheus bottae. Taxonomy (NCBI): domain Eukaryota; kingdom Metazoa; phylum Chordata; class Mammalia; order Rodentia; family Geomyidae; genus Megascapheus; species Megascapheus bottae. The sequence goes on from NC_143548.1 coordinate 6,993,680, forward strand.
CAATGGGAAGGGGTGGACAGAGGGAGGCACAGCAGGGCCAGCCGACGTGACTCAGGTGCCAGCCTCCAAGAACTCCTCACCATACACTGCTGGTACGGCAGGCCCAGGATCCCCTGTACAAACTCCTGGCCATGATGAGGCCTGGGTGCAGACAGCACCACCCAAGGGGGTGGAGGTTGTGCTGCTTCTGCTGCTGGATAGCATGCAATGGTGGAAATATTTACTGAGGAGTCTGTGCGGTAGTTGCAGCAGCAAGAGGACAACATGGCTGAAGAGGAGACAGAAGAGCAGAGGGGACTGATGCAGGGCCACCTCTTGGAGAACTTGGACCAGAAGCAGGAAGAGAGGAAGCCAGAGTCATCCAAGCCCACACCTACAACTTTCCAGAACCCACTGGAGCAATTGCAGGCTCTTCAGTTAGATCTGGGACCAGTGAATAGCCAAGCCACCAGGGCCTATGACCGCCTGAAGCAGAATCTCAGCAAGAGGTGAAAGCCTCTCCTGGATTGCAGAAGTATCAGCATCCAGGACATCCCTCACTTCTGGGCCCAAACTGTATCCTTGGGCATATTTACTCCTTACTTACTGTCTGGCAGTCTGTGATCTAAAGGGAAAAGGCCTGGTGTTTGAGATTGAGGATGTGGAACATCACACTGCTGTGGGCCCTAGACAAAAGGATTATGGGTATCACAAGCCGGTATGTGGCACAGGGATGGATTGTGGGGACAATGAGTACTGGAAGCTATAAGGATCCTGAGTAGCTCAAGGAAGTTGTCACAGAGACTGCTACTTGGAGTACATGTTTCTTTGCAGTCATGCTATGTGAAGGGGGTGTGAGTGACCACTGTCATCAGTCAGTGCTGGGCTAGAAGACATTTAGGCAGAAGCGGATCCTAAAATCTGGCCCTCTCCACACAGAGACCAGAGTCCATGACAGCTCAGTGCAGGCAGTCCCCAAATTGCCCAGTCCTGGCTTACCTTCTCCTTTAGGAGAGCCCTAGCTATAGGAAGAGGAGCTACGGTAGAGTGCAGTTCCTACGAGATCATTAGCCTCACAGGTCCCTTGCTGTTTACTATATGCCAAGTATTATGCCAAGTAATTCCACAGCATATAAAGGCTCCTTGACCTGGGCAGTTTGTGAACCATCCCCATCTGTCTGTGATGATCAGTAATCAAGATGAAGACATGCTTAGGTACATGACCAGTTTGGAGGTGAGTCCTCAAGGATGTACACTGTCAGGGAAGAGAATTCTCTACAAAATAGGGACTTGGAGGTTACATAGAAAAGTGCCTTTAATTTATGCCTTTTGTTCTGTTAGGTTCTCGAAGTCAGACATCCCAGGAGCTCCTGCAAGATCACCTTCATCTTTAGGAATAACCCATACTTCCAGAATGGAGTGATTGTTAAGGAATACCTAGTGGAGATCACCGGTAAGAAGTGGCTCCCAGGCTGTGTGGTAGAGAAGGTGAATTGATAGTATCCAACATGACATGGATAGTCTTATCATGTATTGCAGGATATAGGACAAGCCATTCCACTCCCATTCAATGGCATCAGGAGTACAGAATTGAAGCTGATAGTCGGAGACACCACAACACCAGCCCAAATTTCTTCAACTGGTTTACTGATCATAATTTTGCCGGCTCAGACAGGATCACCGAGGTGCATCCGAGAAAGACTAAATCAAGCCATCGGTGACCTTGGTTGGTTCACTGGCTTGCTGGGGTGTTGGGGCTCATTCCTGATGTGACATCCCTGTTTCATTGCCAGATCATCAGAAGAGACCTGTGGCTCAAACCTTTGTACTACTACAAGAGATTGAAGACACCTGAAGAGGAAGCAGAAAGAAAGGATGAATAGTTGGGTAGTTAAGATATGCAGTCCATCTTGTCCGGTAATTACAAGCTAACTTCACACCTGTATATCTGAGGGCTATGGCCAAATGGGAATGCCCACAGCCAGTCTATCCAGGGCCTCTACAGGAAACAGGAATTTGGAAGAACAGCAGTGAAACAGTAGTTTAAGGCGGAGCTGATTCTACTTGAAGCATGCTGAAGATCCAGAGACACTCAGGCAGAAGCCAGGCTGAATCTTTAATACCCTCTCCCTGCACATGATTCCACAAGAGAAAACTCCATTTCCAATCTTCCTTCCATCTTCCTGAGTTTTTGCTCTTAGAGATTTCTTTCTACCAGTATCTAGGAATAACATTGATTGAGGTAAACCATGTCTTGTAAGTTTTCTTATCTAGTCCTCTGCATGGTAGTTGGGAAGGAATGATCAAGAATTGTTCTTATGTCAAGGAACTGGAAACTTAAGAGATCATAAATCTGGAAAGGAGTTAGCATGTTTTAGCCAATGTCCTAAAAACCAAAGCAACTTTAAAGTTTACAGTTATAATGTATATGTATTTTTCATGTGTTTTAGGGTACATTAGACAGTGACCAGAAGATGATGGAGCATTAAATTATATCTGAATCCACAAGTAAATACATTCTTCAAAAGCCCTTCTTCAGATTCAGATTCTGTAGCAGTCAGAAAATTCATCGAGCACACATGAGGTGGTGAGACAAGCCAAAGAAAGCCAGAGGGCTGGAGAAATGGGAACTGATACTTCAGGACAATCCAGTACTGTCATTTTGTCTGTGACTCTGTGCAAATATATTTAGGACTTGATTGAGTAAAAAAGCAAGCCAGTGCCTCCTGTGAGTATATGGATTTTTTCTAAAAGTCAGTCATAGACTCTGCCTATACCATTCAAGTGGAAGAAGGAGACATAATTCTAGCTGAGGTCCTGTTTGGGGACACAAATTGGCCCCTTTCAGGCCCAGAACAAGGGAGGGTGGAGACAGAAAAGAATGCAGTTAGATTGGAGGCTTGTTGTAATTGAAGGGAAGTTGAGCAGGACCCAGATTCCACCTATAGAATTTAGTCCTAAAATATATGCAGCTTTTCCAACTGATGACCCTGAGTGTATGAAGCCTGACCCACGTCTATGCTAGGAGTAAGTAAGCCAAGTTGAAACCCTGACATCTACCTGTATACACGCATAGCTAGATACTGTGGTCTGGAGCATTAGCTTCCATCCCAACTGTGCTTTCTCCATATTCTCTGAATTTCATATATAAGTCCTAAAACATTTCAGGGGTACCTAGAGGACCATGTCCCTGCTGTCTGGATGGCCAACAGCAGCCAGAGGAGCGACAGAAACCTTCCGCAAAGACTTGGATTATCACTTTGGGGATAAGGAAGAACTGCTTACAATGTAAGCACCTGTGTGGGGTGAGAAAAGCCTAGATGACACCAGCAAGAGGGGTAGGGGAACTGGCAGAATGGGTAAAAGCCATGGAATGGCAGTAAAGTTGAAGTCCATGAAGGCTTGGCTTTTTCCCTCTCCCAATACCAGACTCCTTCCTCAGCGTGGCCAATGATTCCTCATGCCTGCCCTGTCGCTTCATGTTACCATGCTTGGTGTTCAAGGCTCTTCTTTCTCTCAGCTGTCCTGATACCCCCTGCTTCTCTGAGCAGCCAGCTGGTCATCCCCCACCTCTGGCCTTTTCCACAGCTCTGTCCCCTGTACATGCTTTCTTCCCTAGTTTATTATGGCAGGGGAGTGAACACATGCCCTTAGTGATGATCTCAGGTGAATATCCAGGACAGGTCAGGGAAGCTTTACACCCCATCCCCCACTGGTAAGGAATGAATAGCAAGTTCTTTAGGGATGATTCTCAGAGAGATCCAGCCTCAAAAATTCTGTCCCCACGAGTTGTGTCAAGAACAACCTTGGAAGATCAGATTGATGGTGCAAATGTGCTCATCTGGTGGCTTCACTCTCGAGCTCCCAGGAGAAACAGGCATGACAGCATCAACACATCACCATCTTGAAGGATGTACATACACTTGGTTGGATCACAAGTCAACCAAAGCACACTTCAGGACCAAGGAATCACATTTTGGATGTGAGGTTGAGCTTGTTTTCCTTAGGGATCACTTTTTTCTGTAAGTTTGGGACCCTGGTAAAGGGAAAATATATAAACCTTGTCCTGGAGAGATGGGTGATTGAGCTAGTACTCGACATTCCAGTCTGGTGAAGAGGAACAGGAGAAATCTTTCCTAGGAATCAGAGGAAACTCCCATGCTTGGATGCAGCATGAACTTCTAGATGGGGACTCTGTAAAAAATTGACTCTTTCTCTTAAGTCTAGTCAGACACTTAGCCAATGAAGCTTGGTAAAGAGATTTCCCTAGTCACAGATGCCAGGAAAGGAGGATCTACAAACAGCCTTCAGAGCAAAGATAGTGTGCCAGGAGTATGAGCAGATGGCCAGAGCTGCCTACTTCCCTCTATTGTGATCCTAGGCTCTTGGTCTTTCTTAAGGCCAGAATTCCACCACTTGACCACTACTTCTGGCTTTTTTCTATGTATGTGATACCAAGGAATTGAACCCATGTCTTCATGAATGCTAGGCAAGCCCTCTACCACTAGGTCAAACTCACAGCCCAGGGGAACTTCTTCAAGGAAGAAACATACATCACCATATACAGCTGAAGATCATATTTAACAGCCACCCCTATAGAGATAAATAGCTTAAAGTGAATATAATGGAGCTGATGGAAGCCATGAAGAGGACATTCAGCAACAGAAAGCAAAGCAAGACGCCCCACAAATGTTTTGTCCATGTATTGGTGATAATGGCCACATCACACCATTTGATCTTCAAGGCCATGGTCCCCCTGCTTTCTGGCATCCTGAAATATACATCTAGGTATGTCTTGCCACAGATCCCAGAAATTGCTCCCATATCCACTGAGGTCCAGATGCAATGTGGACCTCCATGCCAGCTTTAACTGTAGACATAGCTACTCATAGAAACCTAAGTGTGTCATTGAGTCAAATGAGCTTCCATTCAGGGAGTTTCAGGCACCTGCTTGGAACAACCTTTAGGCAACTCATTGACATGGTCTGCTTTCCCCACTGCATGTCCCCTTCATGTGCTCTGGCAATTCCATTATATTTCATTTCAGCTATGTATCTTTCTGGCCAATGGTTCCCTCTTTCTTGTCTGCCTAAACCTTGAGGTGGCAGCTGAATATGATCCTGCAAGATCAGCACCACCCAGGACACAATATCACCAGCTTATGGTGTTTGCTTCATCATTAAAGAAAGCTCACCTGGGCTGGGAGTTTGACCTGGGGGTAGAAGGCTTGCCTAGCATATATGAAGCCGGGGTTTGATTCTTCAGTACCACAATATGCTGAAAATTCCTTAGGATTTACAAATGTATGCTTGATTTCCCTCAGAAATGTTTTTTTTTCTACAAAAAGCACAGAGTCAGGTGTGCAGTGGCTGTACCAGCCACTGTGCTGTTTGTTTTGTCTGTGATTGCCCAACCCTGTGTTATTGATGTCCTAATATGGCCTGATGTATACAGAAATTACACTGGTTGATGGTTGAAGACTCTTCAGGTTCAGGTTTCTAAGTGGTTTTCTGATCCTGTTTCTGTTTTATGGTTTTAATTTTATTATCAGTGTCATATTCAGTGAGGTTACAGTTACACAAGTAAGGTAGTGAATACATCTCTTCTTGAGCTTTTATAATGTTCATGCACATTATCCCTGAATAGATGTAGGAATGTTGTCTGATGAAATTCAGTATGCGTTTATGAGTTTTAAAAAATAAATAACTTGAGTGGTAAAATGGGCCTAGTTGTATTAAACTATAAGCTAGCCTGTAATAAGGAAAAGAGAAGAAAACTTTTACTCACTGTCAATCATTCCCACTTTCACATCTTCATTCAATATTTTCAAAAATATCCTGGCCTGAACCACTAGAGAAAATAAAGAAATTTCATCATGATATAGAAACAAGTTGTCAAGTTCTCAGTGACTGCAGATTCTGACCTGATCTTATATGCAGCCACCTGAAAGTCTCCTGACCAATTTCAGAACATTAAATATAAATACAATAAATAAGCAGACACAATTCCACACAAATTTCTTAGTAATTATCAGGAGAAACAGCTGGGAAAGTTCCTATCTTGAATTTTTTGGTCAAGAGAAAATCACCATTGTCCTGAAGCTGACTACACAGCATGTCACGGGTGAATGGAATATCGAATGTGTATATGCATATGTATATGTATATGTATATGCATATGTATATATATGTGATTCACTATCATCATTTTTTATACAATTGTGCTGAATATGAACATTATGTGGAAGCTCTTGGTCAAGAAAAATGTTGTTTTAGTCTGCAAGCAAATGTACAGGGGGCAGGGAGACACAGGAAGAGAGAGACAGAGTGAGTGAGAGAGAGAAAGAGAGAGAGGGAGAGAGAGAAAGGGAGAGAGAGAGAAAGAGAGAGAGAGAGAGAGAGAGAGAGAGAGTGAGAGAGAGAGAGAGTGAGAGAGAGACCACATGTTGTGTGCATGCATGGGAATGTTTTTATGTGGCTAATCAAGAAATTCATATCCCCTTAAGGGCATACCTCCAATCAAACATGTCTTTCAGTTAAACCCCAACATCTAGTTTCTATAACATTCTAATAGTACATTTAGTTAAAACTATATGGAAATATTAATTCATATATAAAGCTAGAGCCCTCATGATTCATGGTGAAGCTGAGATGAACAAAACGGGAAGGTGCACACATACACAGCAGGTGAGAGAGGAGGAAGGAGTGGAAAGGAACAAATTGGAAGCATGATTGAGAAGAAAGACAAGCAGGCAAACTGACTTAGATAAGGGCACACAGTAGCTGAAAACTGAAGACAGTAAACATCACCCATGGAAAACAAACAGCACAAAACAAAGAAATAAGAAAACACAGATGTTGTTCAGGTTGCCTTGTTACCGGTTGATATTTAGGTATCCAGGAAAATTAATGAGTGAGAGGACAGGGGTAGGAGATGAAATGGGTTAAGGTAGGAGATTCATTAGTATGTGGGGAAGGTGAACAATGAGGGAGCAATGAGAAAGGGGTAAAAAGGATCCATAGAAGAGGGTAAAATGGTAGGTTCTAAAGGTCAGTTAAGGATGATTTCAGATGGAGGAAAACTAGGGAACACCAGATTAAGTGGAGCAGGTTCCATGGAAATCAATGGCAAGTAGTTTTATTTTATTTTATTTTTCTTATTTAGTCTTAGAAGAAGCCAGAATTAAATACAGATTAAATACAAAGGCACAAAAGTCTTTTCAGTGGAATAACAAATCCCTTTATTTTCATCTAAGCCGGCAGCTCGACTTCTGTCACTGTTGTGACTTGCCTGGTCCTTAGGAAAAAGAGAGGGATAGTGAGTTCACTCCTGTTTCTGGGGACTCAGATGGCACCGCACTGGCTTCCAAGGGCCTCAGTCTGCATGGCAGGTGACATGCAGACAAGTGAGCAGATCGCACAGTAGGCATCAGGGAAAAACTGAGCTGATCCCTACAGCAGCCATCCTGGGAGAAATTGAAAGGCCATGATCAGGCCTTAACCACTGCCCCGTGCTGGACTCTTAATGGCCTGTGGACCTTTCACTGGTCTGCCTGCACCTCTCCAGGCTTCAAAGCACCATCAAGAGCTTGGGCATCCAATCATGCAAAGAACTATCAACCCACACCCAAACCCTGGAACAACATTCACACCGAATCTTACAAATGCCACCTGGCTCCAGTCCTGTAGAACTGAATTGCCAGCTTTCTAATTTATTACAGAATTTGCAATTAATCTATTTTCCTAGAATTTTAGTCATTATTAATATATTAATTGACCATTGTACTTCCTTCTTTCATATAAACTAGTGAAAAAAATAGGTCACGACTTAGTACTCAGACTAAGGAACTAAGTTTAAAGTAAAAATAGGTAAAGGTGATTTTTATTCAGTTCCTTCAAAATGAACGTATAATTTTGTTTATGGAATTACTAGAGAGTTATATGGAGTAAATATATTGTTGAATAAAAAAAGAATTGTAGATGACTATTTCCTCTGCACCTAGTGTAAGCATGACATTCTAATGAGGGCTGAATTCTCCAATACCCAGTGGCTTTGGGTAATGGAGAACTACTGCTCTTTGATAAAGAAACTCATTAATCCATTATGTTGCTAATTTAAAATGTAATGTATGTAAGGCTTGCATTGCAAGTGTTGGTGCCTCATTGTGTGGTATCACCTAGCGATCACATTGTATTTTCCTAATATTTGGATATCTCCTGGGCACAGATCATACCTACATATTGCCCGTTGTTCTCCACATGGAACCACATACTTTTAATGAGGACTAAACATTGAAGTGAGAATCTCATAGGGTAGCCACCACTCTGAACTTAATTGTTAAAATTAACTTGTCTTAATATCTTTAAATAGTTGTACACCGTAGTGGTTATTTAGCAAATAGTTTACAAATACAGTGCATCTGGCTCCATGTCACCCTATCCACTCTACCCACCCCTTCCCTTATTCTTGATTTTGTAGTATGTATATCGAATGCATTCTTTTCCCCAACTCCACTTTCTCCTCTTCATTCTTCTACCCCTGCTCCCTTAACCCCATCCCACCTCTTGCAAGTACCCATTAGTTGGCATTTAGTTCTTGGGCTTTCTCTTTAATTTCTAAGTACCTGAACTTTTGAGGTCTCCCTTGAGTCTATCATATTTCAGCTTATAACTGAAATATGGTTTTTGTGAATACTTGTGTACCTTCCAACACATTTACTCATAAGTTTATAAGCTAACTCTAGCCAGCTTCCACCCATGCATCTTTTGTCTCTCTGGGCCTGGACTTACTTCACTCAACCCAATTTTCCCCCCCAATCTTTCCATTTTTTTACAAATGGTACAATAGGAATGCCTTCCAATAGATGAGTAAATTTCTGCTGTGTACACATACCATCTTTTCTGATCTGTTGAATAGCCTCTGGGTTGATTTTATAACTTGGCTATGGTGACAAGTGCTACAGTAAACACAGTTCTGCTAATGACTACTGTATCCTGGTTTGCAATTTGTTTTGGGGTAAATGCCTAGGAGTGGAACTGCTGGATCCCACAATTTAGTTCCTTTGGGGAAATCTCCACACTGCTTTCAGAATAGTTGAACAAGTTTGTATTCCCAAACTAGGGTTTCCTTCTGGCTGCGTATCTTCACCAGCATCTCTTATTGTTTGTTTTCTTGATTATGGCTATTCAGATGTGGTTGAAATATAATCTGAGTGGTGTTTTGATTTGCATTTTCTTTCTGGTGAGAGATGTTGATCACTTCTTCAGGTGTCTACTGGCAATTATTATTATTTTGTCAGTCATGGGTCTTGAACTCTGTACCTAGGCTCTATCCCCAAGCTCTGCAGTGCTCTACCACTTGAGCCACAGGGCCACTCCTGGTGCTAAGAGTCTCACAGTCTCACAGAGTATGTCTAGTATCATTCATGGTGCTGGACTGTGTGGACCTTGTTATGCCCCTTGCTTTATCTGTATTACTACTAGCAATTAAAAGCATTCTTTCTCCTCTTTCTGTTCTAACTCTTCTTGTTCATTATTTCAGAAATATAAAATACCCATTGCTTCAAACTACCAATGCCTCTGTGTGCAAGGATTTCTGGATTTGCACCTAAGTGGCCTCTCCATTACCTGAGACACCTACAGTAATGGACAGTCCTTTCTGTGTGTTCCCCCAAACTTGGCCCTCAATCCTGATGCTTTATTCTTGCCAAAGGCCTTCCCAGTTGGTGTCACAAATACCTTTCGATTCACTCCTTAAAGATTCCATGTATATCTAGAGATCCATTTTTCAAGAAATCTAGACAGGCCTCAGCAATGTCAAAACTTAAGGTATCCCAGTATGTAGCGTATTTTATATCATCCTCCTTTTCTGGTACAACTTCATAACCAAGGTATTTTGGTGGTAAAGGCAATAAACTGGGTACTTGGGCTCACAAGTGAAAGCCTATTTACTGAGATCTGAGGATCACCATTTGAAATCAACACAAGTGGATAAGTTTGAGAGACTACTGTCTCCTATTAGCCAGCCAAAGGTTGGAAATAGAGATGTGGTTCAAGTGGTAGAACCCTGTCTTTTAGTGAAAATCCACACAAGATCAAGAACCTCTGGATTTAAACCCAAATATTGACATACACACAAAGTGACAGTAGCAGAATTCTACCTAAACCCTTCTGTCAAATGGAATAAAACAAAAAATCATACTTTGAGCTCTCCAGTGACAGAAGATTCCCACATGTCAACAGATTCCTATCTCACATAGATAGATAGATTCCTTCTTCTCCTTCACCCTGTTCTCTTCCCTTCAATCTCTGTTCTGTGCTAATGAGGACTGAAATCACAATTTTGTGGTTCCATGCCTAGCAATCATGATTGCTTGGTACCCTCGGTGCCCCAATCCTTGAGCCACACCTCCAGCCCTTTCACTTCTTAATCTGCCTTCTCCATCCACTCCATCATATTCAATGGGGGAAAGACTAATACAATTTTTGACATAACAAAAACATCATCATACATTCCATTGCTCAAACTACATAGCATCCCTTAAAGTTCTTGTAGGAATCTCTTCATCTTAACCTTGTTACCCATACAAATGATTCCTCTCTTCTTGCTTCACATTACTTTGCATTTTTGTATTCCTCCCTTCCTGTGGAGAATACAAGGACAGGATCCTGTGGATCATCAGCTTTTCTTTCCAAGACACCTGACTGGACTGACTGGAAAGCAACCTGTGCTTTACTATACCTGTCATGTCACACTTCAATTCTCTTCTCCCTGAAGATGATCTGTCTACGTGAACAAACCAGAGCTTCTCAGTGCTGCAGCTTGACTCTCTTCTTATCCTTATCAACTTCTTATTGGAGTTGATATTGAGCAGGGTTTGTTGACTACTAAATATATGAAGTTACAAATGGTAAGAAATAGTGAGGAAACTAGGAGGTTGTATTCAGACTCCTAGCAAGAGTTCCTCCTGCAACAGGGGAGCTCTTGGTCTCTCCTGCACATGGACGCATGCATACAAGGCTAAAATTAAGCTTCTGGTTTTACTAATCTATCACTTACAACTGATTTCCTTAGACTCATATAAAGTAATATAAATGAGCTATTGAAACAGACCAGGATTCAAATAAAATTGCATTCATAAATTGCAGTCTCAGTTTGCTTGGAAAACTTGCTTTCTAGAACCTTTGACTTCCCATTTTAAGACCCTTTGTCACTGTCTTCAAAACTGTATGACCTAATTACTGAAATGCCTGCATACTCCTGAAACCAACCTTCCCTTACAAACTGTACAACTCCATCCCTCCCCCGGCAGTTCACACAAGCCCTCAAGGTCAACTCTGTGGCCCTACTTAGCAGAAGAAAGCAGGCTTTCCTGCTTCAGCTACCCTAGAGCAGTGGTCTCACCAAGTTAGCCCCCAAGGATCCATTCTTTAGAGGACTCCTACATGAAATTCATCTAGTGTACTCCATTTTTGTGGTGGTGGTGTTGTTGGCCGTGGGGCTTGAACTCTAGGGAAGAGTGTTGTCCTATCTGCATAGCTAGGATTATAAGTATGAGTGCCCAGTGCCCAGTGCCATTTTTTAACAGACTCCATCTCTTGGAAGAAGCTCATCTTCCCTTCTTCAATGGAAATGATACTTCTAAACTCAAGGACAAGCTACCTGACTCCTCTTTTGATTGCACATTCCTGCAAAGTATTATTTAAGCTAAAATAGATAACAACCTTGGCCAAAATGTTTACACTGAACACATGACCACTCTAACAGCTTCCTGGAAAACTAGGTGAAACCAAAGTAGAAAGCCATTATCAGGGCATTCTTTGAACCTCTCGACTTCTTGCAATTGAGGAATATAAACTCAGCCCTAGATAGGCCCATGTCAACACTCTCTAACATGTCTAGCTCCTTTAGTCTCTTGGAAAGTGGACAATAAATCCATGTCTCATTGCTTGCTACTCCAACTCATATTTGGCAACCCACACACTGGCTAAAGCCCTCAGACAGGCATCTTTATGGACTGCATTTGTTGATCATATAAAAAAAAGTAAGTGGGGAAATCTCTGAAAACTAGGAAGGCATTTCCAAGAACCTTCTCATCCGAAGAACCATCTGTTAAGCACTTTTCTTTCACAACCATATGGCCTAAATAAAGAGCTCATGAGTTCCTGCAAACAGTCTGTCTGACTCTATGGTGCTCTGCCTAACCTTTCAGGAGTGCTTCTTTCTGTAGTGTCCTCAGAGCTGAGATGGTGATCGGAGGGGAGATGTGTGCATGAAAGTACACCAGTAGTCACATGTGAGGTCTTAGACTAATCTCTAGGGTTGGGGATGTTTCTTTGGAATCCTCTCTGACTATGTGAGCCTCCACACCAAGAAGTAGCCTTAGCCAGGAAGTGTGGCTCACACATAATCCTGAACCACCTGAAACTAGAGGGTCCCATCTTGCCTGGTCACAGTGTCTGGGTCTCTTGTGTTACTGTTTATTCTTCCTACTTACCCCAGACCACCATATGGTGCTGGTTCTAAAGGACAAAAAGAAAAGAAAAGTCCAGAAGAAGTAGGCAAAAAGAAAGTGCAAGGATTCACCATACCAGTGTCAGCTGCTGTTTGCCAAAGAGTTCTTTGTTAGTGAGTTTTTCTTCCTTCTGAATTTACCTCAGTCCCAGGTGTGCCCATAGAAGCTGCACAGGATATATACGTTCAATATTCTACTGTCAGTACTGATATACGCTGCCCATTTGCTTTGTGTGTCATCATGAATCCACTTGTTTCCCTTTTTCACAGCAGCACATCAGCCCTTCCTCAAGTCCCCTCTCCACACACAGATGTCTCTGAGGATCAAAGATTTCAGGATCTTCCCTGCCAGATGGAGTTGCATCCTGTGTATGCTCTGGGTTCTTCTTGAATTGGGTCCAGAGAACTGAAATATGATTTCACAGCATACCCTCTACGTGGCAGTGAGAAACGTAGTGTCCTGTCACTCTGTTTCCCCTCACTCGCTTTGTGACAGCCTGACACATGAGCACAGACATAGATATTCCTTATGTTTTGAAGTTATTGGGACAAATTCAGAAAGGAGTAAATGCTTAATATGAGGCACCAGGGAAGGTACCACAGAAGATCGGTTCGTCAGACATAGTCCATCTGTGCACAGCCCAGTTGAAATTAAAGAAGGATCGGGTCCCCACCAATGGAGGCATCAAGTCAGTCAGGTAAGGGAACACTCCTGCAGGGCAGTCAGGTGTGGAAGCTTTATGTCTAGGCTCCAAAGGACTGAGAAGGAGAAGTTATAGCTTTGCAGCTGGAGAGACCAGGTTTCCTATGAAAGAACACCCTCACCAATAATAACACACACCCTTTGAACACGTGCCCCTTGATGCTGCATCCGAGTCTCCACCAATATTATCCTTGGGACTGTCATAACAGCCTACAAAGAGATCCCAACTGCACAGGTGGACAGGAGGCTCTTGGATTGGATAAGTTCTTCAAAGTACTTAAAACAAATGGCATAGATAGGATTATAATCCTCGCCTCCTGCTCAGGATATGCAAGCACAATTACTATCTAAGAGACCTTAAACAAGTGCAAACCACCTTGAATCTCAGTTATCTGCCCTCCGTATCCTTATGAAGGTTGTGTGTAAAATCAGAAAACATGAAGCCTTTGACAGCTTTTACTTTAGCGACCCAAGAGGGTTTCATTGCATTTGAAATCTCAGGTTTCCCATCTAATGTTCCTGGAGAAAATCATTAGCATCAGAGGTGGATGTGCTCAAAGATTTCTGAATGTTAAAAATAGCAGAGGAAGCTGAGAACAAAAACGCCAAATAGTAGGAAACCCTGAGGCAGCATAACTCTTGTTTCTTTTTTTACATCTTTTTCCTTTTTTTCCACAGAAAGCAGAGTTCTGTTTTCCTTAAGTAGGAAAGTGGTAAATTGCTGATAACTTGTCCCTGTTCTCTTGGCAGACATAGGAGAAGGCTCAGCCTTGCTTTCAGTATGCCATTAAACAGTGATCACCTGCCCTTTCCAGAAGCCTGCAAAACATTGCACTTTGCTCAAACATTCACCTGGAGTGGGTTGGGGTCTTCAGGAGCTAGCAGACATTGGAGAAGGACTGTAGGGGATTGTGTAAGTTTTCAGACCAAGTGATGGTACTGCTCATGAATGAAGTAGAGCCATGGACAATAACAGGCATCTCACATTCCGTTCAGCAAAAAGCAGCCACAACAAAAGACACACAAACCCACAAAGCCTAAGAGCCTGGAAGCTTCTGGTTGACCCCTAGCTCATGTCCACCACAGCTTTGGTCACCAGGTTAGGCACCACGTGATACCAGAAATGGTTGTTCCAACCTCTAGGAGCCAGAATGCTCCAAGTCTGAGCTTCTGACCCAAGGGTCTATACTGTTCTGCATTCCAAGAATTTCTGAAAGTTCAGTTAAGGGAAATTGAAGTGGACAGTCAAAGAATCCTTCTGGAGCCAAGTGTCACTTGGCCAGGGGAAGAGACTAAGAGTATCAGAGTGAAGAGCACTGGTCTTCTCTACTGAGAGAGAAAGCCCTCACACCTGAGGGCTGGTTCTCTCCTGCACGGCCTGCATTATTGGGTACTTGAGTCCAAGATAGGGAGTTGTGGATCTCTCAAGCACAGCATTCTGGTTTCATAGGCTTCTGTCTGGACTCAGGTCTCAGAGTCCTAGAGACCATCTTACATGGAATCCTCTGTATCCCAGCAGGAAAATCACATGATAGCCTGGTCTGAAACATATGCTAGGATATCTTGGTCTGTGAATCCACCCTTGCTTGAACTCATGCTCAAATAAAACAGATTCCTGTAGTTCACACTATTTCTAATAATTCTCAGAAAACTAATACTTACCTATAAGAATGGTTATCAAATAAATAATTTTTCCCACAAAGCTCCATGAGCACATACGTTGCCACTGCTCCAAAAAAAAGGGCAGAAGCTATCTGTGCTATGTCATCCTGTTCACTCTCATAGCCAACCAGGGTGGTTGTGCAGATGATTTGCAAACCACAATGTCCAGCTAAAACAGGGGAACCTGTTCTTGCTAATGGAATCCCTTTCCTCATTCTGTTCAGGAGTTTGGACTCTCCCTATCCAAAACCTTTTCCAGGCTTAGAAGGAGAGTTGTCCCAGTCCATGTGTGGCCAAGTTTCTATTGCTATCTCTCACTGTTGGGATGAAAGTCTCCTGGGCCTCATCTGGTAAGATTTTCTAGAACCATTTGTCTCTGCTCAACACTCTTCAGACCCATCACTTACCTATGGCCTCTCTATATTATTGCTGTGCTATTGTGATCCTGTGTGAGACACCAAGCTGCTGCCTCCTCTATTCCTACCACAGAGTAGGAGCTCTGATGGCTGTGCCTGGCAGTGGAAGGCATTTGGCCCTCAAGTCTTGATGTCCTGGACCCATTCAGAAGGACCAGAACAATACACCCAATGGGCATCAGACTACAACTGTCTAGGCAGTTCATAAAGAATATCAGGAATCTCTAGTCTGCCTATGAAAATGTTTCTATTCACAGATGACCTGTCTAGGAAGCCCCTGGTGCTTAGGATCAGTGGTTTCAAGGTTGACTTGTTGAATAAGAGAAGACCCTGGGTTCTTGTCATCACACACAAAAACCATTTAATGAAGACGTGTGAACACACAGAAAGCAAAAGTGCAAGGTTTTAAAATAAAGTATGCAATTATAAAGGTGTATACAATGAACATCCTACACAGTATAACAATAATTCTATCACTTCTATTGTCTGTGTAACTGCACATTATGTGTCCATACATAAGGACTGGGGAAAATTCTTTGAGAAAAATCAAATGTATACACACTGATCCTCAAATTAAATTTACTTCTCAAGATTAATTTAATGGAGAAGAAAAATCTAAATCTATGTATCTTAGCTTACAACAAACGCTGTAATACTTTACAGAGGTGTCTGCAATTAATAACTAGAACTAACAGCTATATTCTTGGTACCTTCATGAATTAAATAAATGAAATGTTCAGTACATACTTCATAATTTCCTTTTTAAGGGCAAACTATTCTTTTAAAAGTGAAATAGTGGGGCCGGGAATTTGACCTAGTGGTGTTGTGCTTGTCTACACTGCATGAAGGTCTGGGTTCCGTTCCTTCGTACCACATACATGGAGAAAAAGTTGAAATTTTTGCAGAGGCTCAAATGGTAAAGTTATCCTTGAGAAAGTCCAAGGACAGGGCTCAGGCCCTGAGATCAAAGCCAGGACTGGAAAAAGTGAAATAGTAAGGACACACTTTTCCAAACACAAGAAAAGAAATACCTGGAAATCTTATGGAACATCTTTTTTATGGCTCATTCTCTTCTGGTCATACAACACAACAAAGACATACAACATGAGTTTTCTATGTCTTTCACAAACCAAAGGCACATTTGAGAATGGAAGGCTCTAGTTAGGTCACAAAGTAAATTGAAATTTCAGGCTGTTGCTCAAGCTGTAAACAGAATCACAAAAGAGCACATTTATATGACTTTTAACAAAAACAAACCAATTGTAAGACTAACCCTTCAACTTTATATATTCATCAGAGAATAGTGATCCTCCCCACCCCTCTCTGTCTTTCTCTCCCTCCCTCCCCCTCCTCTCTCTCTCTCTCTCCCTCCCTCTCTCTCTCTCTCTCTCTCTCTCTCTCTCTCTCTCTCTCTCTCTCTCTCTCTCTCTCTCTCTCTCTCTCTCTCTCCCCACCAATGCCTTCATTCCAGGGTCAGGGGAGGGGTGGATTGTGGGACTTGAGCTCTATGCCTAGTTGCTGCTCCAGACCTCTACAGCTCAAGGCTATTGCTCTATAACTTAAGCTACAACACTGCTTCAGTGTGGGGGCATTATAAATGATTTTTTCTTTTGCCAGTCCTGGGACTTGAACTCAGAGCCTGATCAATGACCCTGAACTTTTCTCAAGGCTAGAGCTCTACCACGTGAGCCACAGCTCCACTTCCAGCTTTTTTCTATGTATGTGGTACCCAGGAATGGAAGCAGGGCCTTTGTGCATGCTAAGCAAGCACTTCTACCACTAGGCTGCTCCCAGCACCTGATGACTTTTAAGAGAGAAAACTTGTTGAATGAGTAAAGACAAAATTTTACTTTTTGTGCTATTTCTATAATGGTCTGGCAACACCACAGTGAATTTAAAAGTATTTTATGAAGTCAATCTTACTTATTAAAATGCTTAGAAGTAGTTTTCTTTTTCTTTTTAATTTTCTGTTTTTTTTGTTTTATTACAAAATAAAGATCTTATTTTCTATAATTTAGATTTTGGTGCTTTCATAAATATTCAGTACATTTTAAAGGTATAACAATTTTTTGGTAAGTTTTATAAAGAACATTAACTTAAGTTTGCATATCATAACACAAGTAACAAGGCAGGCACTTTAGTCTTTGTGTAGTACTGGGGTTTGGACTTGCTGTGTAGATACTAGAGCCTCTCCCCTAGCCTTTTCATTCTGGTTTTCAGATAGGATCTCACACGGACTTTTCCTGGAATGCTCAAACCTCCTACCTCCAGCCCCTAAGGAGACAGTATTCCATGTCCTGCAATACAGTTTTGTGTTGTTGTTGTTGTTATTTGTTTATTTTTGTCAGTCATGGGGCTTGAACTCTGGGTGTTGGCATTGTCCCTGAGCTCTTCAGCTCAAGGCTACTGCCCTACCCCTTGAGCTACAGCTCGACTTCCAGTTTTCTGGTAGTTAATTAGAGAGCCAGCCCCGGCACTAAAGACTTGGGCAATATGTTTTTAAAAAGGAACAATCATGGGGCTGGGAATGTGCCTTAGCGGTAGAGTGCTTGCCTAACATGCATGAAATCCTGAGTTCGATTCCTTAGTACTGTGGAAAACAAAAAGCCAGAAGTGGCACTGCAGCTCAAGTGGTAGAGTGGTAGCCTTGAGCAAAAGAAGCTCAAGGACTGGGCCCAGGCCCTGAGTTGAAGCCATAGGATTAGGGAAAAGAAGGAAAAAGAAAAGGAAAGATGGAAGGAAGGAAGGAAGGAAGGAAGGAAGGAAGGAAGGAAGGAGAAAGGAAAGGAAAGAGGGAAAGAAGGAGGAAGGGAAAGGTGGGAGGCAGTCAGGCAGGCAAGGGAGGCAGGCAAGCCAAGCACTGATGGCTCAGACCTGTAATCCTAGCTACTCAGAAGGCTAAGACCTGAAAATCATTGATCAAAGAGAGCTCAGAGAGGAAAGTCAGTGAAACTCTTACCTCCAATTAAACACCAAAAACTAGCTTTCTTTTAGCAGTAAATTTAAGTTCTGCTCATGAGGAAGTGAGTGAGAATTAATTCTGTCTCTACAAACTTCCTGGCTTTCAATCCTATGTGTGTATGTTTCTCTTTTAAAACATTACCAAAGTTCCCTTCAGCCGAAGAATGGCCACAGTTTCCTCCTCTTCCATAGATCAGACTTCTTTGAGTCACTCTAGTTCTTGAAACAGGTAGTCCTCTGTCTCTACCATGACTGGCATGAGATGGTTTGCCATAACATGGCTCTACTTTAATTACTTGCCCATCCAACAACTGAAAAACTAAAAATAAAGAATGTGACCAGTAATGCAATCTAATTTGCTTTGAGTTTTTTGTTGGCACTTCATGATTTCTTGCAAAACTGAGAAAAGGAAGGAACACTAGAAACTAAACCACAACTACTGAATCCTGTGTTATCCCAATTCCAAAAGCAGTCCAGGGCACAATGAAAAACAGAATTTTTATACATTAATTTCTTCCATGAACACAGAGGCAAAAAAATGTCCTTAAAAACAAGCTTACAGGGCCTGCAGTTTGGCTTAGTGGTAGAGGGCTTGCCTAGGATGCACAAAGACCGGGGTCCATTTCTCCAGTACGACATACACAGAAAAAGTGGAAGGGCTGCTGTGGCTCAGCTGGTAGAGCTCTAGCTTTGAGAAAGTCCAAGGACAGTGCTCAGGCCCTGAGCTCAAGGCCCACTCCTGGCAAAAAACAAACAAACAAACGAACAAAACCAACAACAACAAAAACTGTTTGTATTACCCCAACCCTCCTGCCCCAATGGTGGTACTGGGGTTGAACTCAGGACCGTTTACTTTTAAGGAAGGAACTCTTATTGCTTTCCGAGGTTTCTACTCGCTCCCCACTCATCTTCAACCACAGTGCTGGAATTCCTAGCGAGAGCAGTAAGACAAGAGAAACATATAAAGGGTATCCAAATAGGAAGAGAAGAAAATCTATTCCTTTTTGTAGACAACATGATCCTGTATTTAAAGAACCCTATAGATTTCCTCATCCTAGCTACGTGAGTTGGTTTGGAAGTTTGGCAAAGTAGCAGGTCATAAAATCAACCCACAAAAGCAATATCCGCAGTTGGGGCACTGGACCCCGAGGAGCTTAAGAGCTGCGAGTGCCATGACAGCGAAGTTGGGGACCGGCTCCTGGGCGAGTCGGCAGCGTCCGGGGCAGCCTGAGCTCGGAGGACGCGGGCCCGGCAGGAAGTGGCCTTCCAAGGGCTTGCAAGGGAAGTTTCTTGCCAGCCTGGGTAGTGGTGTGCTCTGTGAGCTGCTCTGCAGCTTCCAGCACCACAAGCAAGTGGGTAACTATCTCATGGCAGCAGAAAGCTGGGCGAGAGCAAGGGGCTGCATGGACTGACCGAAGAGATGGTAACAATAAAAGTCATGAATAAGAAGGGAGCCAAGAAGGACACTTATGTCATCCAAAATCTGAGGGGAGAGGAGCAGATCTAACAGATGATCCGTCACGCCAACATCACACAGCTGCTGGGTATTATCTCGTGTTGGAGCTGTGTCCGGTGGCAACTTAACACCAAACAAGTGACTTGTGACAAGAGGCTGGAGGAGTCGCAAGCCCCAAGATGCATCTGGCAGCTCGTCTCCGTAGCGGAATGTCCGCGCGGGGCTGGGGTGGTGCACGGAGACCTGAAAATACAAAATTTGGTACTGGATGAAGACAATATCAAGCTCATTGACGTCGCATTGACCAACGGTGCAGCGATTCTGCATTATTCGGACCCCTTCAGCACCCAGTGTGGGGGTCCTGCCTGTGCTGCGCCCAAACTGCTGGCCAGGAAGAAATATGACCCCCAATTCGATGTCTACTCCATTGGCGTGAACCTGGACTTCATGTTGGCTAGGATCCTCCCTTTCACTGTGGAGCCTTTCAGCCCGAAGGCTTTATACCAGAAGATGCTGGGCAAAGAATTGAAGCCCCTCCCCATCGAGCTCTTCACAGGGGCCATCAATTTCCTTCCCTCTCTCCTGACCCCGTGAAGAGGACCAATATCCACCAGGCACTGGCAAATTGCAGCTGAATGAGAATTACACTGGGAAAGTGCCCTATAATGTCACCTTATCTCTGCAGGATTTCTCTGGAAGGCCTGAGTCCCCGGCATGGTGCTGCACATGTCTGAGAAGCCGCGCTGCAAAAACAGCGATGTCATGAATACAAAAGCTGTCCAACCATGCCTGCCACGTCCTTGCCATCGACTCCCTCCTAAACAAGAAACGCGATCTCTACTTGTCAGGAAACTCTGAAATCCAGGACACCGTGTGCTCCATTTACAAGACCCAGCTCTACCAGACACAGGAGCCCTACCAAGAGGCAGTGGACACCCGGAAAAGACTTGGAAAGCCATGCTGCTGTGCAGGATAAGAAGCCCAAAGAACAAGAAAAGAGGGCATTTTCTTCATCAGATTTCCCAGTAAGTTGGACAGGAACCTGCCCTCACACAAAGCACCCTCGCTGTCCCTCCTCTCGCAGATTCAGAACATCAAAGCCCTGCTGAAGGACCTGAAGGCCTCGAGGTCTGCCATCCCTGACAACGATTCCTGTCGCTGCCACAATGTTTTCCACAAAACCTCTGATTCCAGTTGGGTGGCACCATCTTCCGTGGAGTTCATCCCTGTCTCATCTCCCAGGAGATGAAGAAAGCACAGCCCCAGCAGCTAGGGCCTGGCAGGGCTGGCATCCTTCCCGAGGTAGACCCCCACTCCACAGGGTTCGCTTCTTTGAGGCTGTCAATCGCGACGAACACATAGAACTGTTGTCTCCCCAACACTACAGGATCCTGAACACACCTGTGAGGAATCCCAGCGACAGGACACTCCAGGGCTCTTGTTGGGAAGTAGGTCACCTCTCCAGACCCCGTTTCACCCTACCCTGGTCTCATGAAGGTAAGAGCAGCCTCCCAAAAGAGGAATGGGTGTGTTCCCCACCTGCTGTTCCCCGAAGTGGCCCCGTGCAGTCCCTGAGGTGCCCCATCTGTGTGAAGAGCCGAGGCAGGTTCTCCATGATGGGCACTGGCTATATGTGAGCAAGCGACACCAGAGCCTGAAGGCCTCTGCGGAGGGGTCCCTGGAGCCCAGCATGCCCCTGCTGCAACCCACCGGACCCAGCAGCCTTTCCTTTGACACTGCTGTGTTTTGAGAAGCAAAAGGAAGGCTTGCAAAACAAAACAACACCACATCTAAAAGGACATATGTAATGATCAAGTTGATTTCATTCCAGGATGCAGGGAATAATCCAGATTATAAAAATCAGTAAATTAATTATAACAAATAAGCAGATTAAACAAAAAAAGAAAGGCACAAAATCATCTCAAGTAATTCAACATCCCTGGGGCTAGGAGTTTGGCCTAGTTGTAGAGTGCTTGCCTAGCATGCACGGAGACCCGAGTTCAGTTCTTTGGTGCCTCATATATAGGAAAAAGCCAGAAGTGGTGCTGTGGCTCAAGTGGTAGAGTTCTAGCCTTGAGAAAGTCCAAGGACAGTGCTCAGGCCCAGGACTGGCAAAAAAAATTCAACATCACTTCACGATAACAGTTTGGAGGAAAGTAGGACTAGGAGAAATATACTTAAACATAATAAAAGGTATGCATGGCAAACCCAAAGCCAATATCATGCTAATCAAGGAAATAAAAACATTTTTCTAATCTCGAGAATAAACAAATGTTATTATCAATTCAGTGCTTGAATTCCTAGATAGGGGGAGGGTAATAGCCTTGTGCTGGCACAGCCTCAGGCTGAGTTCAAGCCTTATGACCAACAAAATCAATAAACAAACAGATAGATAGATAGATGATAGATAGATAGATAGATAGATAGATCGATAGATAGATAGATGTGAATCCTTGGACTATGGATATTCCCTGCTTTGCACTATATTTTAATGGAATTTTAGGTAATGTCTTATTCTATGATTTTTTTTGAGACAAAGTGTGAGACATAGTACTCAGGCTGTCCTCAAATGTGTGATCTAAGTGCTAAAGTTAAAAGCATAAACCAATTTGCCTGGCATAGATAAAATATAATTTTTATATATGCATTCCCTGACATCCGACAAAATTTATATTCATATTACAGAAGGCATCATTATATGGGGCTGAAATTTGAAATTTGAGGTTGAAAAATCAACTGCCTGTTTTTTTTTCCACTTGGTAGTACTGATGTTTGAAATTGATGTCTTCAAGTGCTCTACCACCTGAGTGCTTTTTGATACTGGATCTTTCCTGCCTTTCCACTGGGGACTGCCTTAGATCACAAGCTTTCTTGGACTAATAGCTTCCAACAATTGGTCTATGTTTTCGTTCCAGCTGGTACATTACAATGTGACAGCTATGCCTCCAGCTTGCATCCCCACAATATCTAGGCTTTTATCAAGATAGGATCTTACATTTTTTTTTCTTTCAGCATGATGGGTAGAGGGATTAGAGGTATGTTCGTAAGGTGGTGAGTACATTACTTTGTGAACATTGTTACACCTTCCCATATTTTCCTTCCACTTTCCCTTCTCCCAACCCTCCCAAGTTGTGAAGTTCATTTCTATCATATCTTGTAACCATCTCTGTTTCACTGGTTCATCCCTTGTCCTTTGTTTCATCATCTCTTTTTCTCCTTCAATTCCCTGACTTAAATGAACAAATGAATATATGTACAATACACCAGGGATGAAAGTCAGTTGCAGCAACAACAGAAGATAAATGATAAGGAGGAAAAAAAGAGAAATAACTTGTGTTAGAGTGCTTGCCTAGCATGCACTGGGTTCGATTCCTCAGTACCACATATACAGAAAAAGCTGGAAGTGGTATTGTGGCTCAAGTAGCAGGGCACTAGGCCTGTATCTGAGGACAGTGCCCAGGCCCTGAGTTCAAGTCCCAAGACTGCCAAAAAAACCCAAATTTAAAACATTAAAAACCACAAAACGATTTGAGAAGTTCATTTGGGTTAATCCTATATGGTCATATACCCATAGCTTTTGAATACATACTTATAGCTTTTGAACAATTTCTCTGCTAAGAAAATCCTAGACACATACTAATTATTAACAATGAAGAAAACCATGGATCCAGTGTATCTTTGGGCCTCGCTTACTTCATTTACTGTGATTTTTTCTAAGTCTTTTCCATTTTCTTACAAATGGGGCAATGTCATTCTTTCTGATGGCAGTATTGAATTGCATTGTGCCATAATGAACACAGCTGTACTGTAGGTTTAGTATGCCCTTGTTTCTGGATATTTGAGTAGATGCCCAGGAGTGGAATTGCTGGGTCATAGGGGAGCTCTCCCAAAGTGGCTGAAGAACTTTGGATCCCTTTTAGTGACATCCCCACCAGCATATGTTGCTATTAGATTTCTTGATAATGGCCATACAAACTGGATTGAGGTGGAATCCCAAAGTTTTTTTGACTTGCATTTCTTTTATGCCAAGCGTTGCGGAGCATTTCTTTATATGTTTATTGGTCAGTCTGATTTCCTCTTCAGAGAACTCTCTTTAAGCCTTTAGTCCACATTCAAATGAGATGGTTGTTTCTGGAATTGATCCATGCCAAGGATCACAATTGTATCTCTTATTCCTTCCTATAAACATTTCAGGACATCTGCTTTTGCCTCAAGGTTTTTGATCCATCTAGAGTTGATTCTGGTGCAGGGAGACAAAGAAGGATCTAAGTCTGGTTTCCTACATGTGCTAACCAATTCTGCCAGCACCATTAGTTGAACAGGCTACTTTTCTTCCATCCTAGTTTTTTGGCTTCCTTATCAAACATTAGGTGGCCATAGGTCTGCCGCTTATTTTCTGGGTCTCTGGCTCAATTCCATTGGTCTTCAGGCTGGCTCTTGTGTCCCTGCTAAGCTGTTTTTATTTCTATAGCTCTGTAATAGAGTTTAAGGATTGGGATTTATATTCCTCCAGTGCTATTTTCCTTCTAACGATTGTTCTTACTATTAGGTGTCTCTTATTATTCCATTTGAAGTTTTCGATTGCTTTCTGTTTCACAAAAGAATGTTGCTGTGGCAATATCGACATTTTCACAATGTTAATTCTCCCAACCAGGAACATGGGAGGTTTGGTCCACTCCCTTACTTCCACTTTAATTTCCCTTTTTACGTTTTTAAAGTTTTCATCATAGAGGGCCTTCATTTCTTTTGAAATTGCAATTAATAGAGGGTACATTATATTCAATACTTCAAAACATTGTTGCACTTTCTCATGTTTTTGTCCTATTTCTCTCCCCCAGACCACTCCCCTCATCTAGTTTACCCCCTTCTCTGTTCTATTTCAAATAAATAGCTAAACATATACACTGTATATCAGATGAAAAGGTAAGATACTGTAACAATATGAGAAAACCAAGGGACAACACAAGAGAGGAGAAATAACATAGTACACTATATGGCTCTCATTTCCAAATCCTGGAGGTTCTTTCATTTAGCCTGATCCTATATGGCCTTATGAATCCAGATTTTGCCCTATTGTAATCCTCTGCTGGGAGAGTCTGAGGTTTATATTAACTATAACAAATGAGGGAAACCACTGCATCTGTGTTCTTTTGATTCTGGCATACTTCCCTTAGTATGATTTTTTCCAAGTCTTTCCATTTCCTTGCAAATGGGCAATGTTGTTCTTTCTGATGGCCACACAGAATTCCATTGTGTATAAATACCACATCTTGTTGATCCACTTAGGGACATCTGGGTTGGTTCCATATCTTTGCTATGATAAACAGTGCTGCAATGAACATCATTGTGCTGGTGGATTTAGTATGTCCTTGTTTCTGGACAATTGGGTAAATGCCAGGTAATGGAATTGCTGGGTCATAGGGAAGCTCTGTGTTTACAATCCCACCCACAGAGAAGTAATGAACCCTCCAAAATCAGCTTTTATTAGATTTCTTGATCATGGCCATTCTAATTGGAATGAGTTGGAACCTCAGAGTTGTTTTGATTTGCATTGCTTTTATGGCCAGACATGCCTAGTATTTCTTCATGTGTGTGCCTACAGGCCATTCTTCTTTCTTCTTCAGAGAAGACGCTCTTTAAATCTTTGGACCATCTTTTAATGGTATGGTTGTTTTTTAGAGATTGTTTCGGAGTGATTCAATTTTTTGAGCTGTTGATATATTTTAGATATGAGGCCTTTGTCTATTGTGTGGTTAGTGAAGATCTTCTTTCCCTCTCTGAGCTTTCTATTTTGCTTGCTAGTTATCTCCATTGACATACAGAATCTCTGCAGCTTAATGCAGTCCCATTTATATGGCCTTCTTTCACTTGTTGTGTTTCTGGGTCTTTATTAAGAAAATTTCGACCTGTGCCAAGGAGAGCTACTGTATCTTCTGTTCCTTCTTGTAAAGTTTTCAGTGTATCTGCTTTTATCTCCAGGTCTTTGACCAGTGGATCAACTCCAAATGTGGAGTTAATCCTGGTACAGGGTGACAAAGAAGCATCGAACTTTAGTTTTCTACAGGTGCTTAACTAGTTCTGCCAGCAATTTTTTTTATTTTGGCTCAATTATCAAAGGTCAGGTGGCCGTAGGTTTGTGGGTTGTTTTCTGGGTCTTCAGTTCTATTCCATTGGTCCTCAAGTCTGTTCTTGTGCCAGTACCAAACTAGTTTTGGTTATTATAGCTGTGTTCTAGAGTCAAAAGTTTAGTATTGAATTTCCCCCAGCCCTGTTTTTCTGCTAAGAATTGTTTTTACTACATAGTATCTTTAATTATTCCATATGAAATTTTGGATTGCCTCTTCTATTTCTTTAAAAAAAATAACAATTGGGATATTGATGGGTATTGCATTGAATTTGTAGATAGGCATTGGCATGATTGCTATTTTTATGATGTTAATTCTTCCAATCCAGGAGTATGGGAGGTTTTCCCTTTCCTCAGCTCTGCTTTAATTTCCTTTTCCAGGATTTTAAAGTTTTAATCATAAAGATCTTTTACAGATTCAGTTAATTCCTAGGTACTTTATTTTATTTGCAAAAGGAGTTGCTTTCCTATTTTTTGCCTCATTCCTCTCATTATTGGCATATATAGGAAAGCGGTTGATTTTGCAGACTAATTTTATACCCTGCTACCTTGCCACAATTTCAAGTCAGCTCAAGCAATTTGGGACTGGAGCCTGTAGGGTTCTTTAAATACAGAATCATGTCATCTGGGCACAGGGAAAGTTTCACTTCCTCTTTCCGGATTTGGGTCCCGTTTATGCTTGCTTCTTGCTTTATTGCTCTGGCTAGGAATTCTAGTACTATGTTAAAGAGGAGTGGAGAGAGGAGAGAGTAGGCATCCTTGTCTCATTCCTAATTTTAGAGGACGTGGCTTTAGCGTTTGGCCATTAAGTATAATGCTAGCTATGGGTTTTGTCATACACAGCCTTTATTATATGGAGGCATGTTCCATGGATTCCCAGTTTCTCCAGAGCTTTTAGCCTAAAGGGGTGTTGGATATTGTCAAATGTCATTTCTACATCTATTCAGACAATCATGTGGTTCTTGTCCTTGCTACTGTAGATATGATAAAGTGTATTAATTGACTTGCATATATTGAACCAGTTTTGCAACCATGTGATGAATCCTGTTTTATCATAGTGTATAATATTTTTGATGAGTTGAAGATGTTTGGCCAGTATTTTTTTGAGCAGTTTTGCATCAATATTCACCAAAGAAATGGGTTTATAGTCCTCTTTTTTTTTTAATGAGTCTGGTTTTGGGAAGAGTGGCTGTATAGAACAACTTTGGCACATAGCCTTCACTTTCAGTTTCATTGAAGATCTTGAGGGATATTGATGTGAACTCAGAATTCAGCTGTGAATCCATCTGGCTCTGGGCTTTTCTTGGATGAGAGATCTCTTATTGCCATTTCTTGAAATAGTGCTTGAAATAGATCTGTTTAGTTGGATTAAGTCTTCTTGGTTCAGTGTCAGAATGTTAATCTTAGCTAGTAATTCATCCATCTCTTCTAGATTCTCAAATTTGTTGGAATAAATGTTTGAAAAGTATTCCCTTATGCTTCCATGTATCTTGTTAATTTCTGTCTTGATATTTCCATTCTATTTGTGCTTTTGTTTATTGGGTGTGTTCGCTTCTTTTTTGGGTAAGATTTGTTAAGGTTCTGTCAGTTTTGTTAACTTTTTTCTATAGTTTCTATGGACTGCAATTCATTTAATTCTGCTTTGACTTTTAATAATTTGCCTTCTTTTACTGAATGGGGGTGATGTCTTGCCCTTTCCCAAGTATTTAAGGTGCACCATTAAATTGTTGGATTGTGACTTTTTAAATTTGTTAATGTAAAGACTCAGAGCTATAGATTTTCCTCTGAGAACTGCCTTTGCTGCTTCCCAAAGGAGCTGTTATTTTATGTTTCTTTTTGTTAATTTTCATAAACTGTTGATTTTCTGTTCTGATGTCTTCAATGAACCACTGGTGATTCAAACCACTCGTTCATGTATATCTTTCTGTATGTTTTCATACTTCATTCATCATGTTTACCAACTGCTCCCCTAGGTTTGCCATTGACTGCTCTATTGCCTGCTTATATTGGGTGGGAAGATGCTGTTCCTTGATTTGCCATTTTTCTTGAGTTTCTTGTTCTGCCTATTTGAAAATGGGAGCAAGACAAAGACCACACAAACAATTACAATTTTAAGATATAACCAACCTGGAGCTCTTTAGCTGGCCAGATAATTAAAGTTCACAATTTCCGGCTGGTATTATTATTCTCTATTCTCTCTCTCTCTCTCTCTCTCTCTCTCTCTCTCTCTCTCTCTCTCTCTCTCTCTCTCTCTCTCTCTCCTCCTTCCCTCTCTCTCTCTCTTTCTCTCTCTCTTTCTCTGTTTTTCTCTTACACACAATTCTGACTCCCCCACAGAACACAGTTTTATGACCAAAAAAACCCAATCCAATTTCTATGATATTTCAGTCACTCTGGATCTGCAGTGTAATTGAATACATGCATATACAGTTTTGGTCACCAACAATCTACTGTAGATTCATGCATTATAAAATTTGAAGAAGTAACAAAGGACCAGAGATAGCAAAATAGTATGAAAGACAAGAGGGGAGATAAGAAAAGAGTAATGTAGAAGTGTAAGAATAATTTAGTAATGAAGGAAAGGAATAGAGTGTGAATAACTGCCCTAAGGAGATAGAAAGGTATAATAATTGAATACAAAATTTGGAAAACAATAAGATAAAATTTATTACTAAAAAAGAGGGATAAAAATAATATATAAATAAAGAGGAAAGTACATATGTGAGAGATCAAAGATAAAACTTTAAAAAATTAAAAAAGAAAGGGATGTCATCTCACAATTGTGAGTTCTTAAACAAGAAATACTAAGGTTAAGAACTGACAGATTAAAAAGCAGGGAACTGTATCAATAAAAATAAAAAGTCCCTTGTTTGTCTGAGTCCATGAAATTGGCAGGTCTGCATTGTGGATGGGTGATGGCTCACAGCTCTGTCAGGCTCTGTCTGTAGCTGGCAGGTCCACACTGCCGAGAAGTGCTTCCCACTCAGGTTCCAGTGGGAGGCTTTGTTTCCACGGCTGTTTGTTTGGGGACAGGACCCATTCACTCCAAACTTCCTTGTTGAGCTGGCTGCCTGATTTATTTCCTCTCTGACTGAGATCTCTGTGATGCTAAAGTTACTTAGAATTGATCTTTAGGTATGAACGTTCTGCTAGGATGCTAGAAGTGGTATCTTGGTGAGAGCTCAGAAAGGCCTGAACCACTGCCACTTTCTGCCTTCTTTTGTTAAGCTAATTCCTAAGTTTTTACATTTTATTTATTTATTTTTTTCATCATGGGGCTTAGACTCTGGGCCTGGGAGCTGTCCCTGTGCTCATCAGCTTAAGGATCTAGCACTGTACTATGTTGAGCCACAGCTCCACTTTTGGATTTCCAGTTGTTATTTGGAGGGAAGAGTCTCATGGATCTCTATGCTTGGACAGGTATTGAAGCACAACATTTAGATCTCAGCCTCCTGAATAGTGTTTATTTCATGTTATTTAAATCTTAGAGGCTGTATTACAATGGAGTTGCTTTCTGATTTTAGTCTCATTCTGCTCATGGTTGGCATACAGAAAAGCAGTTGATTTTTGTGGTAATTTTATAGCCTGCTACTTTGTCAAAGTTTTGTATCAGATTGAGTTACTTAGTAGTGGGGTCTACAAGGTTCTTTAAATACATAATCTTGTCATCTGCAAAGAGGGAAAACGTTAGTTCATCTTTCCCTATGGATCCCATTTATGCGTGCTTCTTACCTTATTGCCCTAGCTAGGAATTCTAATACTATATTGAAGAAGAGTAGAGAGAGTGGGAATCCTTGGCTCATTCCTAATTTTAGGAAATCGTTTTAACATTTTGCCATTAAAATATAATGCTAGCTGTAGGTTTATCACATTCTTATGTTGAGAAATGTCCTGTGCATTCCCAGTTTCTCCACAGCTATTATCAGATCTTAATCAAATGCTTTTTCTGCATCTGTTGAGATGATTGTGTGTTTCTTGTCCTTGCTCCTGTTTATGTGATTAATTATATTATTTGACTTGTGTGTATTGAACCAGCTCTGTGTTGTCAATGTGATGTATCCTGTTTGATCGTGGTGTATGATGGTGTTTGGATGAATTGTTGAGTATTTCGTTGAGAATTTTTACATCAGTGTTCATCAAAGAAATGGGTGTGTAGTTCTCTTTCTTTGATGAATCCCTGTCTGGCTTTTGAATGGTGATTGTGCTGGCATTCTGAGTCTGGTAGAGAACTTCCATTTTCAATGTCATTGAAGGGTTTGAAGAGTATTAGAGTGAGATCTGTTTTGAAGCTCTTATAGAATTCAGCTGTAAATCCATCAAGTCCTGGGCTTTTTCATTGTGGTCTGAGAAAACGCAGGGAATAATTTCAGTATTTTTAAATTTTGCGCAAATTTCTTCGTGCCCTAAAATGTGATCTACATTGGAAGATGTTCTATGTGATGCTGCATAGAAGGCATATTCTGGTGTTTTGGGGTGGAATAATCTGCAGATATATCTGTTGTGTCTATTTGGTCTATTCAGTTGTTCAGTTCTAAGGTTTCTCTGATCAGTGTTTGCCTTGTCCAGAGGTGACACCAGTCTGTCAGTCACCAACAATCACTGTGTTTGGATCTGTGTGTGTTTTAGTGTGAATACAGTTTGTTTGATGAAGTAGGGTGCTCCCAAATTATGTGTGTAGATATTTAGAATGGTTATATCCTCCTGAAGGGGAGATCCCTTTATTAATATGTAATATCCTTCTTTGTCTCTTCTCACTAATATTAGTTTGAAGTCTTTATTTCATAGCAGCATGACGACTCTAGCCATGGGGGGCCATTTGTGTGCTATGTTTTCCTATAGCCTTTCATTTGTGTCTATGTTGAAGGTTAGAATTGAAAGTTGCTTATTCCTGTTGGTTTTCATTGTGTAGAACATCTTTGAGTATTTTCTATAATGCTGGTGTGGTCAAAATATACTGTTTCAATTTTTCTTTGGTGTGGAAAATTTTTATTTTTCCCATAGCTGAGAAAGCTGACTGGTCACACTATTCTTGTTTGGTAGTTATGTATTTTTAGGCCCTGACATTCATTATTTCAGGCTAGTTTTGCTTACATGATCCCTGCTGGGGAATCTGTGGTATTCTTTAATTGTAATGTATAGAAGGGTTACAGCTATATTCACCAGATAGCATATGCATTACTTCTCACACATGGATAGCTTCGCTCATGTTTTTGTCCCCATTTCTCTCCCCAAGTCCCTCCCAAACATGTTTGCCCCGCTTGTGTTCTCTTCTTTTTTGTTGCCCTTTGGCTAACCTCATATTGTTAACAGTATCTGACTTTGTTACCTGGCATATTGTATATACCTTCATTTGTTTATTTCAAACAGCATAGGGAATTTGTGGTTATATTGATTGATTTGCCTTTATAGTGTGCTTTTCAGGATTCCTTAGTCTCTATTGATTCTATATGGATCAGAATGTAGTGAAGGGATGCTTGGTTCTGATGTTTGGGGTTCTAAAACTTTCTTATATCTAGATGGGTCTGTCCTTTTGGGTATTTGGAAAATTGTTAGTGATGATTCTCTTTAATGTATATACAACTCCATTTTCTTCCTTTTCCAGGCTTTTCTCAATATTGATTAGGCTTCCCAATTGTACCTTGGAGCTACCAAAGGGTTCTGTCATTTTTCTTGGACTTGTTTTGAATAATTTTCTGGTCTTTATATAATATAGACATATATATTTACATAACTTCCATTTACATAACCTTCCTTTCTGGATAGTGCCTCTTCTGCATCACCTACCCTGCTTTCAATACTTTCTCGTTTGTTTTAAATCTCCCTTCCTCGTAGTTAGTCATTTTTTGATGGTTTGCATTTTTTGTTTTATGCCTTGCATGGACTTCTTTATCTGGTTTATTTGGGTCTGACCACTCTCAAATTCTATACCATTTTGGAATTCCTCACATATGGTCTTATTCATGTTTTCCATCTTTCCATTCATTTTGAGGGTTCAAACCTCTAGGATTATCATCTGTTGCCTATTCATTTTGAGCGGGAGATGGGATTCCTTGACTTGCCCTTTTTCTTGAGTTCCTATGTCTTCTTCTTCCCATTTGGAAGTGAGAGCAGACTAAAACTACACCAGATAATAATTTTAAGATAAGAACCAACCCAGAGCTCTATAGTCACACAAACTTTACAAGGTTGCAATCTTAGACTTGTATTTTCACACCCCCCCCTCTTTTGGTCAATTTCAAAACAGATCCAATGCCACCAGAGTTTTAAGTCAAAAACCAACCTGATCCTTGTGGTATTGAGTCAGTCTAGACAGAAAGGTACAGTCTGTGTCAACAACAAATAATTGTAAATCAACAAGCTAAGGAATTAGAATAAGGGCCAGAAAAAAGCGTAATGAAAAGTAAGAGAAGAAGAGAGAGGAGGAACTCAGGGAAGGAAAATATTAGAGGGAAGATAAATCAAACCTTAAATCAGTTAAAGGAAAAAATGAACAATAATAAAAAGAAAAATATACAGAAATCAATAATAAAACCTTAAAAATTATGCAAATAAAAGAAGTAATCTTAAATGTAAAATCACTAAGATTAAAAGACATTAAAAACATAAAGAGGGGGCTGGGAGAATGGCCTAGTGGATAAAGTGCTTGCCTAGCATGCATGAAGACTGGGTTCGATTCCTTGATACCACATATATAGAAAAAGCTGGAAGTGGTGCTGAGGCTCAAGTGGTAGAGCTCTAGTCTTGAGAAAGTCCAAGGACAGTGCTCAGACCCTGAGCTGAAGCCCACGACTGGCAAAAAGAATGAATAAAAACCTCACAAGGCTAAACATAGAACTCCCCTATGACCCAGCAATTCCACTACTTGGCATTTACCCAACCATCCAGAAACAAGGACATACTAAATCCATTAGCACAACAATGTTCATTGCAGCACTATTCACCATAGCAAAGATATGGAACCAACCTAGATGTCCCTCAGTTGATGAGTGGATCAACAAGTTGTGGTATTTGTACACAATGGAATTCTATGCTGCTGTCAGAAAGAATGACATCGCCCCATTTGTTAGGAAATAGAAAGACTTAGAAAAAATCATATTAAGTGAAGTAAGCCAGACTCAAAGGAACTTACGCTCAATAGTTTCCCTCATTTGTCATAATCAGTAGAAACCTTGGGCTCTACTTGCAGGGATCTGCAATAGAGCAAAATCTTGAGACATAAGGCCAGATAATGTGAAGCTAATTGAAAGGACCTCCACATATTGAAACAAAAGCCATATAATGAATGATTGTTGTCCTTAATGTACTATGTTGTCTCTCATCTCCTTTGCTGTCCCTTGGTTATCTCATATTGGTATAATATCTCACTTTGTTTTCTGATATATTGAATTTATTTGTATTTGGATATTTGAAATTTGATACGGAAGGGGGGAAAACCAAGACAGGTGGGAGGTGTGGGGGGCGAGGGAAATGGGTACCAAGACATGTGAAAGGGTATCAATGTATGTGAATTAATGCACCTTCTATCTGGCAAATATCATGTAACCATTTTACTAATTACAATAAAAAAGAATGAATAAAAATAAAAAAATAAAGATTAAAATATATGGGACTGGGGATTCAAAATAATAGTTTGAATAATGGAAAAAGTCTAGTAGTTACTTTTGGGTATTTTTCTCGGATTGACCTGAATGGGGATGAAGTATTAAAGGAAAAAAAATGGACAAAAAATTGAAATAAAATTAATGGGAACGTAGTAAAAATTGAGAACTGTAATTAGAAAAAAGGAATTCTTCAGTTTATTGGGAGGGTCTTGATCTTGAGTGTCCCCTGTGTCCAGTATCCAATCTCTTAATGGAGCCTCTGATTTCATTGTGATGCTCGGGTGGCTTGCTGTTGCTGAGCAAGTGGGTGGATTCTCGGCAGGGTAAGCACATTCTCCTGTACTGGTCTGCATTCCCCAGTTTGGACTGTGCCATTGGGCCTGATGGCAAGGGAAAATGGGGAGTTGAGATCTGTAGTTACTTTAGCGAGGGGCTGCGAACATGGGTTTTCCCAGGCCTTGGAAAATCTAGGAAGGGCATCTGGGCCAGCGCGCCCCTTGAGTTCACTCCTCTACTACATGGTGGGAGCTCTTGTCTGGGGAATTTAGGTTACTCACGAGGATGGAGCTGGTGTTCCACTGGATTCCTGAGTCACCCTGAGGGTGTCTGTTGGCTGGTACCAATTGTGTTTTCTGTACAATCCAAGCACTGTGCCCACCATTCTAGGGTGTGATGAATGGGTGGGCCTTCTCTCTTGTTTGGAAAGTTCTTCTGTCTGGTCCCAAGTACCTTCCAGGGTCTCACTTTTTGACTCAATCTTCCTTGCTCTATTTCCCAGATGTGAACCACTGTGCCTAGCACTACAGCGTATTAATAGCTATTGCACTACATAGTCTTAGAGACCACAACCTAATTCTAGGTTCTACAGTTACAGATTACAATTTAAAACAATGTAAAAATTATGACAGCTACTATGCAAGCAATGTAACACTGATTTTTAGAGAAGACTCCTCATACTTGCAACATTGCCTCATGTTCTCACATTTGCAGTGGTTTCAGACAAATTATACTTAAGCCTTCAGGTACAATACAGGTGGTAAAGTGCAGCTAGATGAGAGAGTAACATCCAATAGCAGCAAAAAAGACAAAAGGCAAAGAAAAAAGAAAAAGAAAAGACACAAAAATGGAAATAAAAGGGGAAGAAAGGAAAGATTGTAAAATAGAAGATTATAATAAGACTGTTCAATAAAAGAACTGAAAGGCTGAGAAAAAGAAATGTGGCAAGAGCGGAAACTAAAAACTAAACAAACTAAAAAAGAAAGGTAATGATCAGAAACAAGAGAAAGACATGACAATAGTGAGAACTCCATCCTGTACTCACTCATTGTAACATCGTGGGATGGTAGAGAAACTCCCGGCTTCAATCTGGACTTCTCAATGATGCCGTGTCTGCTTATTGTGACTTGTTCATCCTCATTATAGCCTAGACCAATCATGGTAACTCGTGGTCACCAGAGAGGGATACATTAGGGAGAAATTAAGGGGATGTATTGGTCTTTTCCTCCATGTGCAGAAAATGGAAGAGAGATGTAACTAGGGTGCAATAAACACACAAGAAGCAGGACCAACCCCTAGAAAGAAAGGGTTGCCAGAGGTCAGAAGAGATTAACTACGTCCTTCATATGTCAGTAAATATTTCTGCCAAGTCCCAAATGGCTACATAGGGCAATTTCATCCAGATTTCCCTAATGGTTTGCCAGTGCAGCTTGAACATTCACAGCTTGTGCTAGGGCCACCAGTTCTGCTGCATCCTCCTGGTGGGTCAGGAAGACCAACAGAGACCCCCTCATATTACCATGGCAGTCGCAGTAGGGAGGAAGAGCAGAGGGAAGCACAAGCATGACAGAGCTTCAAGCCAGGGAGCCTGAATGGCTCTCCTACCCACCCGCCTACCTCATTGTGGGGCCGAGGTGCCCTGCTGTGTTGAGCACAGAACTGATGGACAGCCTGGAAGCCAATGTTCCGTTGAGCAGGGCGAGAACACTTAGCAAAGTCGGTTACCACAAAGTCTGGATCTGCCAGTGAGGCTTCTATGGACTTCTGTGGAAAGTGAGGTATCCAGACAGATGTTACATGTAAACAAAAAAAGAAATGCCTGAAATACCAGCCTAATTTCCTGTCCTCACACCCTGTTCCATCATCTCCAGTCCCTTAAACTCAAAAGACTTTATCTCCTGAGATACCTTGACTTGAATGATGATGCCTTCACAGAGAAGTGAGCTGGAGGTACCACAGACATTAAAATGGCAGGGTCCTTAGATAATTAAACAAACATATCAATAAAAATAATATGGAGAGTAACCTGTCAACTCATATATTATCCTTCCTAACCTCCAAAATCAAAATGAGAATTAAAACTCAGATGGTCCTAGCTCAGACACTGCAGCCCTTTGGCCTAAACTCTGCTCAGACATCAGAAATCATCTCCCACACTTATAGTCAATAAGGATTCTGGAGTTTAAGCACAGCTGGGTATATGCAGTGAGGTCTTGTATCCCAGAAAAGAAAAACAAACCATCCATCTCATTTTTGCATGGACCTTAATAGGGACCCACTCTGTTAAATGGAGCACCTTCTATTTCTCAAGCTCCTTACCTTTCTAATTCACTTGTATAACCTGCTAGAATTGTGAGCAAGGTATATTCCTTTGGCCAGAAGAATAAGATCTAATTTTGCTCCCAAGGATCAGCTACTGAGACTGAGCAAATGGAAGATATGAACTGTAGTGACTCCAGAGAAATGCCACATTTCAGTGCAAAACACAGACATTTGAAAGTCTGCCTGCTGCTAGCCTGTATCAAGGACAACAAACTTCTGAGATCCGTCACTTGTTTCATTTCCAACACAGCTTTTAAAGACATAAACTCATATCTTTTATCAAGATCTGTTCCTTCAAACCCCTTTAACACCTATCCTAGTGGGGTCCAGTCCCCAGAATTCCCAGTCTAATCCCAACCCTAATCCCAACATTTAAATCCCTACATAAGCTCACATAACACCATACTGTGAGCTGGGAGTCTGGCCTCATGGTAGGGTGCTTATCTAAGGTGTATGAATCTCTGGGTTCGATTCCTTTGTACCACATAGACAGAAAAAACCAGAAGTGATGCTGTGGCTCAAGTGGTAGAGTGCTATCCTGAAGAAAGCTCAAGGATAGGTCTCAGGACTGTGAAAAAAACCCCAAAACACCAAAAAGACATACTGTGACAATAAAATAAATTCATAGTTTACTTCAAACAGGAAGAAGCTTGATTCAGAACTTCTCCATTTGGTCACATGTATCTTTCTTTCTGAGCAAAACTAAGACACTAAACAAATGATGCTAGTTTAAAAACAAGCAAGTGACAAGCAGTCCTGCAAGAATATTAACAACTGGAATGAGTTCTCTACTACATTCTGATTATCGTTGCGGGGCAGAAAAAAAAAAGGACTTGAAAGCTGAGTACAAGGCCTGAGTCTAAGCATTCAGATATTGTATGTATCAGCTGGAGTCCAGGACACATCACCAGAGAATAAAAAGAGAAAGGAACCTTAAGAGCTCTGCTGAAGATTTTCTCTTAAGAGAACGAGCATGCACATGCAACAAAACAATCCAATGCCAGCAATAAATAAGCCCCACAACCCTGCAGAAACAAAATAAAATGATACAGAAAGCACTCCTTTCTCGTGGTTTTAGTCAATGGTGTGGGGGAGGACAAATTGCACAATTCGGCTGTTCCAAAGGCAAGCACAGTCCTTAATTATTGTTAGTAATTAATTTTATTAGATATTTACAGTTAATTATTGTCAACTTGTTGTGTGGTCAATTGTTTCCCTGCTCTTAATATTGTGAAAAAACATGCCCCCCTTGAAGCAAATGGCAAGGGAGAAGTTCCATTAATCTTCCCAAGTGAAAAAGAGCTCACACTGTGCTTAGCAGTCCAAATGAATCAAGCAAAGTTTTGAGGGCTGTTGCAAGACTACATGCCTATACCAGAAGTTGGACAATGTATGGGAAAAAGGCAATCAGACATTTTAAGAATTTGTGATAAATAGCATAAAGTAAGATGGAGTGTGAATAGGCAGTATTAAACTTTAGGTCAGCAAAGCTCCAGGATCTCCTAGGAAAACACAGACCAAAGTCCCTTGATTTATATAAAGCAAATTGTAGCCGAGGACGTGGCTCTGCTGGTAAGCACTCTTCGAATTGCATTCCTGGAAATAAAAGGTAACAATCAAGGTAAGAGAAACTAGTTGAGTAATTTAAATGTATAAAAAAGCAAGTAATGAACAACAAAAGAGAGGTATTTTTGGTAAGGTCCTTTAAAATATAAAGCAGTCATTGATACCAAGAACACACTTTAAAGAGACTGATACATTACTATTTTTAAAAGCAAATACTCAAGGAGAGGGATCCAAAGTGTGCAGCCCCAAAAGCTAGGAGAATTTGAAAGACTGGCATTCCTTTGACAATTTTGAGAAAGATCTGAAACAGTGGAGCTAGAAACCACTCTTGCAAAGGATTGCCTTCCCTTCTGGGAAGGAGGAAATCAGGCTGGGCAAGGCATAGCAGCAGAATCTGAGGGACCCCTTGAAATGTAACATTCCTGGTCATTTGCAGGAAGTTTGTGTAAGTACCTGCTTTCTGCAGGACGGGCTCCTGGGCTTGGCCAAAACAGGTTGCCAGACAGCTCTGTTCCTTCTCTGTTGGCTGAACTGTGCAGGGGTTCAGAAATACCTTCTAGGGTTCTTTCCTGACCACCTTTGGACAAGCAGGCCTCTATCCTCCTTTATCCTGCACTATTACTTCACCCTGCAGAATTACTCGGAAAGCCAAGCAGTATCCC
Organism: Megascapheus bottae; assembly: GCF_031878675.1. Taxonomy (NCBI): domain Eukaryota; kingdom Metazoa; phylum Chordata; class Mammalia; order Rodentia; family Geomyidae; genus Megascapheus; species Megascapheus bottae. The sequence continues at coordinate 7,031,921 of NC_143548.1, forward strand.
ATGTGTTTAGTCCGTGTGAGGAAAAGCAGTAACAAAACCATCAGTTTCCGTCTGACCTCAATGGTCACAGGAACGCTGTCTGTGTACCCTCGTCCTTCTTGCACCCAGTCCTAGTTCCCATGAGGCTATAGGGTTCGCACCCCAGGGTCTTGTCTGCTGCAAGTCTGATCATTCAGCTTCGCCTGAGATGGAGGGCTCAGGCCGGAAGGGAAGAAGAGGACCTAAGTGACCACAGGACTCTGAAAGGGAGGGAGGCTTGGATGTAGGCCCCACAGGCACAGCGTGCAAGCGGAATGCCTTCAGGGTTGGCAGCGGGAGAAAGAGTGGGTTGGGGAAGCGGGAAGTCGGCCCCATCTTGGGACGGTAGAAGAAGGGTGGAGAAGGGGAGGCGCTGGGAGGCACAGGGGGAAGGGAGGGGAGAGGAAGTGGAAGCTCAGAGCCACCTTGGGTGGGGAGGGCAGGGGAGGCTAGGGGCCACCCGGGGAAGGACGACGGGAGAAGAGAAGAAAGCTGGAAACCACCGTGGGAAGGGAGGGGAGGAGAGGTGCAAGTTCTGAGCCAGCTTGGATGGGTAAGTGAGCAGGGGAAGGGGAAGGAGAGGGCTGTGTGTTATCCTGGGAAGGGAGGGGAGGAGAGGAGGAACCCGGGAGCCACCTTGGGAAGGGAGGGGCTGACAGGGGAGCCCGGGGCCCTTCCCTCCCCTGTGGGGCTGGTAGAAGGCAGCAAAGGTGGAAATCCTGGTGCGGAGCGGATAAACTTGGAGGAGTCCCGGGAGGGAAGAGCTGGAGCAGGATTGGCTGTGGAGGCCGGAGAGGGGTCGGGGCGGGAATGGGCACTGGAGGTCGTGGGCAAGGGGGTGGGAAAGGTGGGCTGGGGAGGGGCGGGGCCTTGTGAACCTGGCCTGGCATGAGGACTGAGTTGCGCATGCGCAGGAGCAGGGTCATGACCCCCAGGCAGCGGAAGCCAGGCCAACTGCCACTGTTGCTCCCGTGTCTCTTAAGCTTGCCGCCCACCACAGAGTTCCAGGAACCGGTGTTCGTGTTGGGAGCTCGTGGCCACCTGCCGAGAGCGCTTCCACTCTCCCCCACCCACCATGCCGAAAAATAAAGGTAATGCGGCTAGTTCCGGGCCGGCTCGTCCGTCTCGTGTGCGGGCCTTGAACCTCCTTAGGCCCGAGACAGCCAGTTCTCCTTCCGGCTTGACTGCTGCTTCTGACTGGGCTTGGGCGGAGGCCCCGGGACGATTGGCCCATTTCCGAGTGTGGTCGTTTGGGTGCAGCCGGCGTCCTCCTGTGTAGGTCTCCTGGGCAAGAATGCAGGATTTTGCCTCCGACTGAGGGCGGACTGCACCTCAGGCTCGCTGGGAGCCGTCCGGGCCTGGCCCGTGGGGCGCCGGGCCTTCCGGGAACTCTCTGGAAGTCGTTCTCAACCTGAAGGCCTGCTTGGCGTCTGTGCCTCAGACGCATAGATGGTTAGCAATATGGCAGGAAACTTCCAGCCGAGCCCTGGGTGGGGCCTTGACCCACCCTCGCCCGACACCCATCCTGTGTGGGTTTATCTCTAGCAAAGTTTTCTGAGGTCAGCCCTTCATACAGTACAGTAAGATTTTCACATTCGGAGCACTGTGGCATACTTAGCCAGGTTTTTCCTGCCTTTCCCAGCACTGGATAGTGTGCGACTAAGACCAGCAGGGTCCTTTGTTTTCTCCACCGAAACGCCCACAAATTCGATTTAAGCACTGCCAACACGTGGGCATCGACTGAACTTCCTCTTGTAGACAGACCTAACGCGTGCGGTCCTGTGAATTATCCCGATCGTTTCGTGAACATTTAAATACCAAAAAGGGTGATTTTTTATGTGTGTGTTTATTTTTAACGGGACAGATCCATCCTTCATAACCCTGAACAAGTCTTCCATGTTCATGCTCTTGAGCCCAGAGCTCTGTACGCTCTTGATGTTTGACAGCTGGCTGCAGAAATGCCACTTCATTTCTCCCTAGACCTGTTAAGACGTGCCGTGTTCCACCACTTCCTAATAAGGCCCCCAGTCCTATGCGTCCTGATTCAGTGCAGTATCCCAAAGGCATGCCATTGCCACTCTGCTGTTTCCAAACCAGTGGGCAGATCACAAATTAGGTTTTTATTTAAGGTACACTAAAAACATGCATGCAATAAAAGGAACTCCTGGAACTCCCAATCACAGAAAAGGATAAATTACACCGGAGCCATTGTGTACCCGTGCCACATCCCTTCCCTTTTCCTCTCTGTATGTACAGCCATCCGGAGTACTTGTAATGACGCTTAAAAAGTAGGTAGAGTGCGACCGTTAATTCTCTCATTTACTTTTATAATCTGGTAAAGGAGGTAAAAACAGGCGCAGAGGTAAGAATGAGAATGAATCTCAGAAAAGAGAGTTGGTCTTTAAAGAGGCTGGACAAGGTAAGTAAGTCTTTTAAAGTTAGGCTTCTCTTATTAATGATACCTTTGTAGATGTTTAGCCTCAAAGGATCTTCTTTAAAACATAGCAAACTTGGAGTAGTGACATTCAAACTGTGTGATAGTCCTTTGTTCAGGCGGGTGGGAATCTTTTCATTAGTGATCCTCTATTTCCTGGATAGTAGGGTAATAAGGAGTAGCAACACAGTGTATTTTCTTGAGATGGAAGGGATCTTACTGTATTTTTGTTTAATTTGTATTATCTGCAGCAGCACCATGATTATCACGTGCTCCTCCTCCTTATTGCCTTCTGTGTAATGGAGAGGCACCTGTTTGTCTTGAGCGGGAAAGGACTTGCTAAATTTTTTGTCCAGGCTGGACTCAAAACTTTACATCTGTGATCCTGCTGATATCCACCTCTTTGGCAGCTGATTTATGGACAAATTCCTACTGCAGCCCGGTATGAAACTGTTTACAAACCGAATGTAGATGAGATCTGAATTGAGTGACTGTGCTTGATGAGAGGCACTGTAGCCATATCCCTAGCCCTTTACTTTCAGTAAGGTAGAATCTTTCTGTAATTTTTTCTCTCTCATTTGTTGTTTTTCTCTTATTACTATCATTGTCATTATATTACTATTGTTATTGTTGTCAAGGCTCCTCCTTCTTCTTATTGCCTCCTGTGTAATTGGGTCGTAAGGAGAAGTACCCATTTTTCTTGAGATGGAAGGAGGCTTGCTGACACTTCACCACTCTCTGCTCCAACTAATGTCCGTCTCTTTGCTGGCTTGTTTATGGGGAAATTCTTACCACACCAGGCATGAAACAGATATTAATCCCAATTTCTGATCAGTTGTCCAGATTTACATTTTGTATTTTTTCAGTATTCATCCAGAAATTTTATATAAAACTTCGGTACAGAGTGTAAAGTTTGGTATGCAAATTCCTCCTGCGCTGTTCTTTCTGCTAAGAAGCATTTTTGCTATATGGGGTCTTTTATTACTCCATATGAAATTTTGGATTGCCTCTTCTATTTCTGAAAGAGGTTTTAGGAGTTGGTTTAACATACTCCCACTTATACAAGTTGCACAGAGAACAAAAAAACTAAGTCTGGAAACCATTAACTTGAATATACAAAGCTATAGTGTTCTTAAGAACTAAAAACAGGCCATTTTGCAATGTATGCCCATATCAAAACACAAGTACTAATCCTAAGAAGTCACACAAGACTTAAGCCACATTTATTTGCACATGTATTGTAATGGCAACAAATACTCCATACAGATTTATAAAACTCCAAAGTTATCACTTGGTACGCTTGCGTGTTATTTTGCTTACTTACATAGTCAAGCCTTCCATACAGTGGTTCCTTGAACAAAACTTCTCTAAAACACATATTGGCATGTTTCATTTAGAGCCAACAGAAATGTTAAGACAAGACCACAAATTCAAAATCCAAGTTTAGAAGATTTCTTAGAAAAAAGTGACCATTAGTTTAACAGATTGCATATACTGTTAGCACAGAGGTAACATCAAAGACAGATGTATGATGCTCCCATCATCAGGAAAATGACAACCAAGATAGGAAAATGCTTAGATGAACAAGTGAGATCAGAAAATAGTAAATGATTATTAAGCTGCAAAGACCTGAGAGCTAAAGCCAAGTAAGTGAGGAAGTCTCCAGAAACACCCTAAGCCTATTCAGTATGCAGTGGTAAAAACTGAAAATGATTATACAAGGGTCAAAAAGGCATCTCAAAGTAATGAAATGAACATTTATTCCTAAAAAGTAATGTACGATACAGAATTAGAAGGGAACAGACTTAATAGATTTACCTATTAAGATATACAGATTCTCACTGAAGCCTATAGGATATTTAGAAAAGATGACAAGAGATGTTAATCTTTTTATTATTATTTTTACATATTCCGGAACATCGCATAATTTTCATAAATAACTCTTACAAAATTATGCAAAAAGTACAAGAATGTCTGGTAAACAAACAGTCTGTGTTTTCCAAAAAGATTTTTTACAACCTGCAATTCTCAAGGCAGCATCCTCCATACAAGGAAAGGTAATCCTTTAACTCAAGAAATCTTCTGCTGCAAAGAATAGGCTAGGAAAGCCTGGCTTCTTCCGTTAACACCTTTTGTCTTTCCCATCTGATTTTCGGTCTCTCTCACTTCTTGAAATCTTTTGCCTGGTCGACTACCCTCTGATATAGATCTCTTTCTGTCAGACTTGGAATTCTTATCCTTCAATCTTCTTGTGCCTGTGCCACTACCACCTTTGGAAGATTTGTGACTTCTCTCTAATCCTGACGTATCCATTCGCTTCGGATCCATGCTCCTACCGTGCTTTCTGTCTCTATTGTGTCCCCGGCCCCTACTTTGACTTCTACTCTCATTACTACTAGTAGTACTGCTGCTCCTATCTTGGCTACTACTACCACTTGTGCTGGAGCTACTACCAGAACTGCTTTGACTACTACGCTGCCACTGCTAGAACTGTTTCTGCTGCTGCTACTGGTTGAGCTGCTACTAGAACTGCTACTATTGCTGTTGCTTCAGCTTGTACTGTGGAGTGCGCTGTTAAACTGGTTCCACTACTGGCACTTCAGTGAGTTGTACAGGCTCAACAGCAAACACTTTCCTCTCAGGTAGTTGATTCTTTTGTTCCTGAATAACCTGAGCTGAAACAGCTAATGTCAAAGTCTCGGGCTGAGAAAGAGGCTGGGGTTGATGAACTTGATGGGGCTGAGACTGCACCTGGGTTAGAGGCTGAGCCACAGGCTCACGTTGGGGTTCAGATTCTTTTTCAAATGCTTTTTCCTCAGGTTTCTTCTCCACTTCTATAACACTAACATTGGCTTTTGCAGGAGAAAGAGACTTATATTCTTTATCTGGCTCAACATCAAATTCCATCTCTGGCTCCAATTCTTTGCTAGTTTTATTTTCTGAAGGCTCTATGCTTTCAACTTGATTAGTTTCCATCACTTTCTGCTCAGCAATTACATTCTGGACATTCTCAACCATCTCTAGCACATCCATAACTTCTTCAGGCTGACTATCCTGTTGTTTGTCACTTTCCTTTGCCTCTGTTTCCTCCTCAAACTTAACCTTCATTTCCTGTTTTTGCTCCTTCTCCTCCTCCTGTTCTTTCTCTGCATCACTATGCACTATGCCTACTTTCTTTGCCTCTTCTGCCTCCTTTATTTCTACATCATTGTGCTGATTACCTGTCTCCTCCAACTTTTCCTCTGGATGTGCCACCTTACCTTCTTCTTGTTCCCGCTTCTGTTCTTCATTATGCACCAGCTGATGCCCTTTTTCTTTCATGGTGTGCCTTCTAGGCCTATTTGTTCTGCAAATTTGAGCGTGTACCTTCAAATAACACATTCATTTTTCTCTGTGATTCTTCTATTGGATTTGGGGTATCTGGACACATTCTTCCAGGAATATAGAACAAATGGAGATCTGTGTTAGTTTGTCTATACTTAATTACCTTGGCATTATGTTCATTGCATTCTTCTTGCAGCTGCGGAAGCCCAACCTTCCAAAAGCCACCGTTCTGTCTGTTTTACATGTCTCTCTTCAGATAGTTCTCTCCTCTCATGTTCAACTTGCTTTCTCTCTTCTTCTGCCTGAACTTCAAGTTTTTGTTCAATTTCCTGACATCTGTAGATTCTTGTTTAAATTTCTGAAGAGTACCCAACAATAAGCCAAATATTCATCGATACCTCTACTTTCCCTTTACATCCATATTTTGATCCTGGATAAGGCGGTCTCTGTGTGTGTGTTCTTCAGAGGTAGCTACAGCTGAAGACTGTAGTGCCAGCTTATTGACATCCTCCTCCTCTGGGTTGCTCTCTTGGTATGATTCTCTTCCTGTCCGATGCTCCCCACCCAGCCTACCGACTGCCCCTTCAAGTCTCTCTGTTTGCCTAGGGGTCCTCCTCCACTATCAGAGAATCCACGCTTCAGCAATAAACTACCACGTCCTCTACCTCCAGAAAGGGCCAGCTGTTCGGCTTGCATGGGTCTCACGTCATTTGGATCTCACCCCGTGAGCTTGCGGATGTTTTCATCTACGTTGTTTAGGCTCTCTTTGGTCTTTTCTAGCTGTTCCTGCAAAGTTCTCACTGTGACCACCATCTTCTGAAATGTTCACATTTTTCAATCACATGAAACATGCTTTTCTATCACCAAAGGCCTTTCTATATTTGCCTTTGAATTTCTTATTTGTATAAGATGTGGAACTTAACAGCAAACTTTCATACTTTTCTTTTTTGTTGCCACATGCTGGAAATGTTTGGAGCACATGTATATTCAGAAGCTATCAGAAAATAATCTCACCGCTGTGTAGACAGCCTTTTCGTGTGTTAGATTTTCTCTGGATTAACTCTGCTATGGAGTGTTGTGTAGGTTCTCTTACATTTTATTTCCCTTTCCTACTCTCCTCTTTATTTTTGCCAGTTCAGAGCTTTGATCTAAAGCCCTGAGCACTTAGGGTTTCTCAAGGCTAAATCTCTACCACTGGAGCCACTGCTCCACTTCTGTGTTTTTCCTATGTATGTGGTACCAAGGACTCAAACCCGGGTCTTTGAGTGTGCAAGCACTCGACCCCTAGGCCAAACACCTAGCCCCTCCTACCCCACTTTTATTCTTTTCCCACAAGATGTCCATGGCTTCTATTCTTAACAGTATCCTTCTTAAGAACATTGGGATGGTTTGAGGAATACTTGAACTCAACATCTGACATTTTACCTCTGAACAGTGTTTTTATCTTATAGACTAGTTGATAGTGTAAATGTAGGACTTACTAATAATGAAGCCGTTTGTTTTAGCTTTCTCTGAGGCAAGGGAGATTTATTTGGCAGAGAGTGATACTAGTATGTATAAATGTATGTACATATATATGTATTACACTGGTCCTGGGTCTTGAACTCAGACCAATGTTGAATTTTATCCCAACTACAGAGTATGCACAAGTTCTCAAAATGTTGGGAAACGGACGATTAGAAGCAATGTGTTTTGATGGCATAAGCAGGCTATGTCATATCAGAGGAAACTTGAGGAAAAAGGTACAGTATGGATTTTTGTTTACTTCATGGATTCGTTTTGTTGTTGAGGGTGGTGGTAGTACTGGCCTTTGAACTCAGGTCCTCTAGCCCATCCCCTTGTTGTGCTGTAATATGGGTTTGCTATAAAAATAATTGGTTTTAAAAGCTAAGTAAGGGGTGATATTGTCCAAAAAGGGAAATGTATTCAATACCTGACTTATACAATGGTAACCTCTCTCTATAGCACCTTCATATTAACAACAAAATAACACAAAAGTAATTTCTTTTAAGGTAAGAGGTTTTTTTGTGGAACTCTCAAAACTCTCTGGAAAATTAGTGATGTGCATTATGATATAGAAAGTAAAATTAGATCCTTGATCTCTCTCATTTTCCCCACCTCTATTGTATTGGCTAGAAAGATTCATTATGCATATAACACTGAGGAAACAAATAAAATGAATCTATAAAACAAGCGGTCTCGATTGAATTAAGTATTGGCTGTAGTAAGGAATAAAAAACATAGGAATTATTTCAGATGGAAAGAGACTACAGGGTGTACTAAAGAAGTCAGTGTTCATTTTGTCAGTTCCGGGAAATGTATGTGGTATTAGGCAATTCTGAGTCAGATATATTAAAAAAATAGATTACAACATTAGACTGGTTTATAAATTACATTGTGTGTAGGAGATGCATATATATATGTGTGTGTGATACATATATACATATCAGCCCTATATATCATAGGTGGACTACATATGTGTATATATATATATACATATATATATGCCACATGATAGATGCCTTTCGTGTAATCATCTATCTGACATACATATGTGATACACACACTCGAGTCTGTGAGTTCCTTCTTCTCCAACTTACTGGCATTTATTTGTACGAGCTATCTTACTTTATTTGTATTGCTGTACCATAGGAGAATAAGCCTGTGTGGGTGGCTTTTAAAGAAAAGCAGTCTTTATTATAGTGTATGAGACTATTACCATTGGTGGTGGAGCATGTATGGTGAAGACTTGCTAACTGAATCTTAGTTGAGTGATGACATGTTGAAAGTGACCAAAGTGTTTTCTGGACCTTTTTTTTTGGAATGGGCACAAATCTTGATTCATCATGATTCACCAGAATTAACCTCCTCCCCATTATGTATTTATTTATTTTTAATTTAATTTTGATGCCAGTATTGGGGCTTGAACCCAGGGCTTTGCTAAAGGCTTAGCATTCTACCACTTGAGTGACAGATCTGTTTCTAGCTTTGTGGTGGTAAATTGGAGCTAAAAGCATCATGGACTTTCCTACTCATGCTGGCTCTGAACTGCAGTCCTCCTAAGTAGCTGGGATTACAGTCACGAGTCACTGACCTTAGGTCGAGGTAAGGATTGTTAATGTAAGCATTTTGCAACACACTGTTCTGCCAATGACAGGACCTACATTTCTGTAGATGGAGGGTAGAGGTTTGGTTTCGATGAGTAATTCTTGTTTATTTGGATAACAAACTATCATCACTAACAGTTGTGGTACTTGGTCTCATTTTTTGTTAAAGAATAATTTTTCTGCCAAGGATTTGAAGTAAATTTGGCATATGTCATGCGAGGCTTCACGTATGACTGTCAGGACACCTTACATTTTTTGCTTTATTATGTCTTCCCCCTTTATTTTCTGCTGATGAGATTTGAGCCCAGGGACTGTGCATAGGAGGAAAGTTATGTTTGCACAATGAGCTACACCTCTAATTTTAGTGGGTTAATTCTTTTTTAAAGCAATTATATACTGTGTGAAAGACAATGTCTCTTTGTAACAGGAAAGTGCTGTATGAGCAAAGGTGGACTTGAACTTGTGGTCCTGGTTGTGTTGGCTTTCTGCAGCACCTTTTCATCTTCCAGTTGTTCATGGGTACTTTGCCCAAAATAGACGAATAATAATGACTGGTATATCTAACACTGCTCTTTATTATTTGTGGTAATATGCAATAAATTGCCTTTTACAGGTTTGGATAAATGCCTCAGACATTATACTGGTTGGTCTGCGAGACTATCAGGTAAAAAGTCCTATGTCTTTATTACTTAGTAACAGAATTAGCATCTGTGATCAATTCCAGGCTCTGTCCCTTCTCCTCATGCTGATATTTATTAAGAGCTAGTTGAATTTGAAGACACAGGATTATTTTTATCCACAAGGGTTTCCAAAGTGGCTATAGAGACACGCGTGTTTTTGTGGGAAAATGTTTTTTGTTTCTTTTAAATAGTACATGCAGTTAATAATCTCTAGTAGGTCTAGATAAATATCATCATTTATTTGAAAGTTCTGTGTTAAGCATCAGTCAGTGATAAAAGACTGGTGTTGGCTGATATTCCCATTGCTGTTATCATATGTGTTGTTTTTACTGCTTTTTAAATTACCTTCTCTAAAATGAAAATGGCAGTTTATGGTGATGTTTTCAATGAGTGGATTAATTTTACAGACAAGTTGGTCTTTCTTACTGCTTTCTAAAGTTATTAGTGCATATTGATTATATGTGAGAGGTTTCATTGGGACATTTCTATTTGTACATACTATTTATGCTGATAATATTCACTTCCCTACTTTCTCTTTTTTACATGAGCTTTTTGTCTTCTTTCTTTGCAGTGTTTTAAAAATGAATTTTTATTGATCTTTGAATACATACACACCTTAAACCTCTGTTTCACTAGAGGCCCAAGTCATGTTCTATCCATTTTTTTTGTTTGGTGTCAGTCCTAGGATATGAACAAACCGTTAGGTTTAATAAGGATCTCAGGATGTGGCCCACTGTGTGCTTTGACTTGTAGAGTATAATGATCCTCTTGCTTCAATGTCCTGAGTAACTGCTGCTATACACAGAGAGCATTTCACTGGCTCAGGCTCATTATATACTGGGTTTAGAAATCCAAATCTGGGAACTTTACACAGTTGAGGAAATCACAAGTTTGGGGCTGGGAACATGGTTCATGACTACACAAAGCAGTAAAATTATAAAAATGTTACAGTGTTTTCGTGAACATTGAGACATGCATGCAAACTATTAACTGTTTGCTATAAATTGAAAATGTCTACTAAAATAAATGGCAGAGTCCTCTATAAGTTTCAAACTTAAGAAGTACATTTGAGGCCAGGAGTTTGGCCTACTGGTAGATTGCTTGCCTAGCATGCAAAGACCCAGGTTGGATTCCTTGGTATCACATACATAGAAAAAAACAGAAGTGGTGCTGAGGCTCAAGTGGTGGAGTGCTAGCCTTGAGAAAGTCCAAGGACAGTGCTCAGGCCCTGAGCTCAAGCCCAGGACTGGCAAAAAAAGTGTATTTGATTATTTGATTTTCACCAGTTTAAAAAAATACAACTATGTAAGAAAGTATCACTACTAGAAGTAGTACTTTTGTTTTGCTATTGCTCAGTAGAATAGTCTGTAGATGTTATCTCCTCTTGGCCCAATTCCTTTATTTCTTTTGATCATTTGTCCAATTATAATGGTCATTGAAAACAAAATATTCAAATCAGTATCCCCCCAGAATTTTTTAATTCTACAACTCATCCCCACCCCCCAAGTGTTTTGTTTTGTTTGTTTGTTTTGTTTTTGCCAGTCTTTTGGCTTAATCTCAGGGCCTGTGCACTGGAGCCACAGTACCATTTCTGGCGTTTTTCTGTGTATTGTGTAATTGATGCTGCTAGGCAAGCATTCTACCACTAGGGCTAAACTCCTGACCCTACAATTCCACCTGTTTAAAAAAAAAATAAAAATATATTTTGTTGGTAGTTTCCACTAATGGACACAGCAGTCTCATCAACATCTTAACATTTCTTAACATTTATTTAATACATTTACTCTAATTCTTTCTGAAGTTTTTGCCAGTTCTGGGTTCAAGCTCAGGGCCTGAGCACTGTCTTTGGACTTTCCCAAGCCTAGAGGTCTACCACTTCAGACCCAGCACCACGTCTGGGTTTTTAATCTATGTATGTGGTACCACGGAATAGAACCCAGGTCTTGTGCATGCTAGGCAAGCACTGTACCACTAGGCCAAACCCCTGGCCCCTAGTTTTTTAAATTTTAACTTTATTAAAACGTGGTAGATCTAGTTTCTTACTCCTTGTAGATACCATTCTAGTGGCTGAAATTTTTCCTGTTGTTGGCCGTAATTCCCAAAGTGACTCTTCCACTTTCCTAACAACTTTCCTTTTTTTGTGACCCTTTCCATATCCTGAGAATGACAGAACATAGGGCAAAGGACCAATGCATTTTAAGACCATTCTATAGCTGTTTGCTGGATTCAAAGCAGGGGTCAGGGCAAAAACACACTTATACTCACAGACTTCAAAGCAAATAAGGAAGCGGTAAAACACCCTTGAACTTGGTGTTGTGCACTGATTGAGTTGTCTCCAGTCAGTTTACAAAGGTTGGTTTGACCAAAAAACTACACTGCTGTTTTGCAGCCTTCCAGTCAACAAACAGTGTTAAATAATAAATAAAATGTGAAGCTTTTTCTGTTTTGTTTTTATGAAGATTGAAAGTGCAGTAATCCTTTCCATGTTATGACTTACCATAAGTATGTAACATACTTCTTTCCCGAGAATTTAAACCCAGAGAATATTTTTTCAGTCATGGGGCTTGAACTCTGGTCCTGGCCACTGTCCTTCCGCTCTTCTGCTCAAGCCTCCGGTCCTGTCCCTTGAGCCACAGGGCCACTTCCAGTTTTCCAGTGGTTAATTGGTGATAAGTCTCATGGGGCTTCAGTGCCTGCGCTGGCCTTGAATGGCAATCCTCAGATCTCAGCTTCCTGAGTAGCTAGGATTAGGCTGGTTAGCTATCTAGCCTGGCCAGCTGAGCTTTATATTAATGCCTGTCATTGAAGAAACAACTGATAATATTTGTTATAAGCACTTTCAAGGCTGTTTCTTTATTCCTAAGGATAACAAAGCTGATGTGATTTTAAAGTATAATGCTGATGAAGCTAGAAATCTGAAGGCATATGGAGAACTTCCAGAACATAGTAATTTTCCATTCTTCTTTTACAATGTTATGTGTTGTTATTGTGTGTAAAGGTTTAGGTGAACAAGTTGTGATAAAATTATGTCTGTTTACATTGCCAGTGTATTAGAAAGAAATAGTAGGACTTGCCTGCAAACTTTTTTTTTTTTGCTTTTCGTTTTTGTTTGTTTCGAGGCAGTCCTGGGCTTTGAGTTCAAAGTTTGGACTCTGCCATTGAGCTTTTTTTTCTCCAGACTAGCATTCTACCCATTGAGCCACAGATTCATTTCCATTTATTGAGTACTTTATAGGATCAGGGATCAGATGAACATCCCTGCCTAGGCTGTCTTCAAACTGTGATTCTTAGATCTCTTGTCTCCTGAGTAGACATAAATGCATGTGGCACTACTCCCCAGCCCTCATAAACAATATTTGTGGAGGAATTTGTGAGTTTGTAAGCTCCTAATGTTTATGTATCAAGGGAGTAATATACATAAACATAAATAGTCTATGATATACATGTTAACATACATACATTATAATATATAGGGAATAATATATACATGACAATATATTAATGTATATAATATGTATGTAATACATATACATAATTGTAATAAAATAGGTATATAGTATATAAATATGTACATGTGTATATGTGTCTGGCTGTCTGGCTGTGTGTTGTGTTGCAAATATGCAGAGAGAAGTCTTTTCCTCTTCTGTTCCAGTTGGTACTATTGGGATTTGCTTACCTAGTACCTCTAGGTTCCTAGAAAGGTGCTCTACCACTTGAGTGAAATCTCCAGTGGGTATTTTTTTTTCAGGGAAGCTGTTAACATTTTTTTAACCAGAGACTAAACTAATACCGAGATCCTTCTACGTGTTGATTCTCTTGTAAGATGAGACCAAAGGCATGCACAACTACATCCAGTTTGTTAGTTGAATTGAGATTTGCCAACTATTTCCCTAGGTTGGATTTGAACCATGATTCTTTCTATCAACAAATAACTGAGATTATAAATATGAGCCTAAATAACTAAATAATTTTCTGTCCGCAAATAGCAAATAGATTGTAGGTGTGAGCCATGCATCTGGGTGGTTTCTTGTGGCTATCAGTTGAGCCACAAATTTTGGTGCCTCATAATGAGCTTGCTTGCTCACAGCTGGTGCTCTGCTATTTAAGTCTTGCCTATCTAGCCTTGTTTTACTAGTTCATGAGAACTGTAGTGTTATGAACTTCTTTTGCTTGAGTTGGTTTTGAGCTGCTATCCACTGTAATCTCACAGCCTAGGAATACAAGAATGAACCCCTAGTATCAGAACTCCAACTTTTCTTTTGAAATAGGATCTTAATATTTTTGCGTATGTACATTTCTGTGTATGTGTCATGTGTCTTACTGTCTCTTTTCCTGCCTGTCCTAAGGGTTTGAACTCAGAGCTGGTTGGTGTGCTAAGGCTAATACTCTACCCCTTGAACTCTACCGCATGACTGCCTGCTATTTTGTGTGGTTAACTAAAGATAAGAGAGTGAGAGACTTTCTGGCTGACACTGAACTGTGATCCTCAGATCTCAGTCTCCTGAGTATTCCAGGATTACAGGTATGAGCCAGCATCCCCTAGATGAGTACTTATTTTTGTAGGAAATGAAGTTCATATGGTCTTGACATTGCTCTATATAGAAGTTTTTTGAGGTACTTGTGTTTTGCCCTGCTGGAGATGGCACCTAGAATGGTAAACAATTTTGAGCTGCTTTGTATTCCTCTACTGATTTAACACTTTACTTCCCTCATGGATATTTCTGTAGGGAAAACCAGTATAAATATATACACACTTGTGTGTATGTGTATGTCTATGTGTATACATATATATACAGAATTATATATACATATACATACAGATCCATTTTCTAAAGTGGGCAGTTTTAAAAATACTTTGCTTATATAAAGAATGTATTGTTACTTTTAGCTAAAATCAATGAATCTGACACATTTGGTCCTGGAGAGGATGATGAAGTCCAGTTTGATGATATTGGTGATGATGATGAAGACCTAGATGATGTAAGTAGACCTTTATGCAATTTTATCTATAAGAAAAACACTTTCCTGGGGCTGTGGGGGGGAGGGAAATGGGCACCAAAACATGTGAAAGGGTATCAATGTATGTGAATAAATGCACCTTCTATCTGGCAAATATCATGTAACCCTTTTATTAATAACAATAAAAAAAAATAAAGTTAATTCTCTCAAAAAAAAATGAAAAACACTTTCCTGAATCACATTCGTGTATGCATGCATGCATGCATATATACATACATACATACATAGATACATACATACATACATATATATATACATACATACATACATATGTGTATATTTGATTATGGAGCACTTTTGATCAAGGCTAGTTCTCAGCCATATTGAGTCACAGCTCAAGTTCCAATTTCTGGTGGTTAATAGCAGATAAGAGTCTTATTGAATTCCTGTCCAGCCTGGTTTTGAACCAATCCTCAGATCTCAGCCTCCTGAATACCTAGGATTCCAGGCATGAGCCACCAGCGTCCACCAACACAACAATTTTTAACAAAAGAATGTCCTCTGTTTAAAGTTAAGGGCATGTTTTGATACTTGTTCATAAATTGTAAATTTGGGATTGTTCAGAATTAGTTACTCAATTTGTTTATGTTTGAAACACATTTTGTATGCTTTCTTTTTGCAGCAACATATATGGCTTTTGTTACAAGGCATTTCTATAAGCTTAATTTGTTTAAGTAAGAGCATTTAGAGGGGTGGGCACATATCTGTAATGCTAGCTGTTCAGGAGCTAAGATCTGAGGGTCATGGATGGAGATACTTATCTCCATTTGTCCCCCAAAATGCCAGAAGTAGAGCTGTGGGCAAAACATCTCAGGGAAAGTGCCTACATCCTGAGTTCAAGCCCCCAAACTGACTCATGCAAACAAAACAATACCTAGAGAACCTAGAGATGGCTTAGAAAGGAGGAAAGAAAGGAAGAAAAGAAAGAAGAGAGAGAAAGAGAAACAGAGAGACCGAGACAGAGAGAGAGAGGGAGAGAAAAAGGGAAAGAGAGAGAGAAAAGCATAGCAGCTTTGAAACCATACCTTCCTTAAGTGGTATTAGACTTAGAGTTACTAAAGGTATTAGTGAAATTGCAGTGTACTCTAAAGCGTTGTTAGGGACAAGCATGGAGATTCCATCATTTCATTGGTCAGAATAAATCCTGGATTTGCATGTAAACAGATATTTGTATGTACATTTGTGTACATATATGGGTGTGTTTATATAGATAGAGACACAATATACAGCCATATATGTAAGGTCCATTCAGAAAATAAATCCATTATAATGGTAAGCAAACAGCACTCGGCACATAACTATGCTTTAACACTTCATGGCCAGAGGTGTAAAATATTACAAGCAAAATTCTTTTTTATTCTTAACACCACACTATGTATTGTATATGTGTTACATGTATCAATATATGAATTCATAGAAGCAATTGGGATTATAGTGTAGCTTCTACTTTTATCAGCCTCTTTTTAAATATACCTCTATTGGAAATCAACTTACATAAATGGTTTTGAAGAAAATTGACTCAGTAATAGGTTTTGATATCTCAGTTCTGGTACAAAATTCCCTTATATTGACAGTTTGACTGATTGCTGAGATGAAACTGTGCCTGATAGTTTTGAAAAACTTTTACATTCAACATAGTTGCCAGAGGTTTCAAAAATTGTATAGGATAATCTTGAGAAAGTTAGATTACTGTACCATGATCCTGATGTTGAGACTTCTTTGAGAATCATTCATCCATATCATCTCAAAAATGCTAATTTTTTAGATCCATCTAGGTCTATTTCAGACGGTTAAAAGAATGCAAGAATGTCTACATAAAGTTAGCTAGTATGTGATTAGACATAAATGTGTATGTGATGTGTGTATATAATACACTGTGTAAATATAGAGTACATGTCATGTCCTATGTAAGATAGGATGTATTCTTATATATGTTTCTTGCCAGGTAAAATACCTGTAGAACATATAGTATTTTATATATCCTATACTATACATTTATCCTAGACTGTACATCATACAATATTTACAGAATACAAATTAATGTATTATGAACATATGCTATATAGTTATGTATAGTATATTTTACATATATATTCTGTATAAGCATATATACTGATCAAAAATGGAGGTAGTAATTACATTAATTTGATGCATCAGTGTGTTTGGTAACAAGTCAAAATATGAAGTAGTAATGAGATGAATACAAAAGTGTCTGTGAAAATTTTACTCAAGTAAACATCCATTTACACACCATCAGTATGTATGCTGCAATCTAAATTTGCCTATATAGAAACAAAGAAAGACACATTGGCAACAGGCAGAAAAAGGGGAAAATTGGATGTATGAATATTATCTGTATGGCATTATACAGATAACTTTACAGAGATCCTTCTGTACAGTATTACATTGTAGTGATCTTTAGTCACTGGATCTGTCATTTCTTTTACTTACAGAACTAGGCTGAACTCAACAAATGTTATTCCAGTCTTCAAGGATTGTTCTACAGTTGTGATCTTGACCATCATCTGCAAAGGGCAGTTTCATTTGCATGAGTAGAGAGTTGGTTGTTCTGTTTTCAAAAACCAGTTTCAATGTTGCTGTGAAGAAGGAAGATGCTGAGTTATTTTAATTAACATGTTAACTGTCTTGAGGTCAAGTGGAATTTACTAATAAAAGTGAAATATTTACTATTAAGACAATAGTTCATTTTTGTTTTTATTTTATTTTATTGTGATATATAGAGGGGTTACAGTTATATTCATCAGGTAGTGGGTACATTAGTTCTTGAACATTGTTACCCCTTCCCGTGTTTTTCTCCCGCTTTCCCTCCATGCAACCCCTCCCATTCATCCCTTACATTCCCTTTTATAAATAAATACATTTATATACAAGATAGCAGGTACCAAAGTTGGATAGAGTAACAACATAAGATAAAGCATAAGGGGAAACAAAAGAGAAAAGAAATAACTTCACATGATGCAACAGTTTACTGATTGAAAACAACAGTCACTAAGACAAGCCTCCTGTTTCCTTATCCTGGACTACATTAAACTTAGCCTCATTTCATGTGGCCATGTGTACTTAGCTTTTGTGCTATTGTGATCCCCTGTATACTAGACGTATACTTCATGTGTCCTGATTGTTCCAAAGGAGGAAAACCATGGAGCCTATGTGTCTTTGGATCTGGCTTACTTCACTTACTATGATTTTTTTCTATGTCTTTCCATTTCCTTACGAATGGGGCAATGTCGTTCTTTCTGATGAAGGAAAATGGTGATCAAGACATGTGAAAGGGTGTCAGTGTATGTGAATTAATGCACCTCCTACCTGGCAAATATCATGTAACCCTTCTATTAATAATAATAAAAATATGAAAAATATTAATGGTAAAAAGAAAAAAGTCTTTCACCCATGTTTTATTGGGATGGTTGTTTCCTTTTTTACGCACATATCTTTCTCATATAATTTTATCGTAATTAATAGAATGGTTACATTATATTAGCCAGATAGAAGATACATTACTTCATAAATATTAATACCCTTTCTCATGTCATGGTCCCCATTTCCCTCCTCCTTCCTCCCACTCATCTTGATTTCCTCGCTCCCCTCTCTTATTTCAAATAACCAATTAAGCACATAAAAAATATATCAGATAACAAGGTGAAATATTGTAACAATATGAGATAAGCAAGAGAGCAAAAGAGATGAGAGATAACATAGTACATTAAAACAACAATCACGCATTATATGGGTTTTGTTTCTATATCTTAGAGGTCCTTTCACTTAGGGTCATTCTATATGGCGTTAAGTATTTAGGTTTTGTTCTATTATATGACTCTTGAATATAAACTGTTGAATTTCTGTTCTGATCTCTTCAATGACCCATTGGTGATTGAACAATTTGCTGTTCAATTTCCTTGAGTTACCAGGTTTTCCTTGGTGGAGATTGGTATTCAGTTCCAATTTGATGCCCTTGTTGACTGTCTGAGTGAAAGCAGGGAATAATTTCAGTCTTTCTGAACCTGCCCAGGTTTGTTTTATGCCCTAAAATGTGGTCTATTTTTGAAAATGTTCCATGTGCTGCTGCTGAAAAAAAATGTATATTGTGATGTTGCTGGGTGAAATAATCTGTAGATGTCCATTAGATGTAGTTGGTCTATGCAGCTGTTCAATTCTGAGCTTTCTCTGTTGAGTTTTTGCCTGGTTGATCTGTCCATAGGTGACAGTGGTATGTTAAAGTCACCAGCCATCACTGTTTCTGTCTATGTGTGGATATAGTGATAGTAAAGTTTGCTTGATGAAGTTCAGAGCTCCTGGATTAGGTGTGTAGATATTTAAGATGGTTAAGTGCTCCTGGAGGAGATAACCCTCTCTTAGTATGTAATAACCTTCTTTGTCTTTTCTCACTAATTTTCGTTTGAAGTCTATTTTATCTGATATGCAGATGACAACGCCAGCCTGATTATGGGGACCGTTAGCTTGATAAACTTTATTCCAACCTCTCACTTTCAAAAAATATTTGTTTTGGAGGGCAAGATGTATCTCTTGAAGACAGCAGAATGATGGATCTTGCTTTTTGATGCAACTAGACAGTCTATGCCATTTAATTGGAGAGTTAGGTCGATTGATATTGAAGGTTAGGATTGAAAAATATTAACTAGTTCCTGCCATTTTTAAAAGCTTTCATTAGGGCCTGTGGCTTGACAGTTCTTGCAGTACTTACTAGCTGGTATTATTTTTAGGTGCCGTACCTTTGTCAGTATCACGTTTGTGTTGGTTTTCAGTGTGTAGAACATCTTTGAGAATTTCCTGTAATGCTGGTATGGTTGCTACGTAATGTTGCAACTTTTCCTTGGAGTGGAAGGTTTTTATTGTTCCCTCAGTTATGAATGGGAGCTTAGCTGGGGTACAGAATTCTTGAATGGAACTTATTTGTCTTAAGGGCATGACATATATCCTTCCAATCTCTTCTTGCTTGCATGGTTTCAGATGAGAAATCTGTGGTTGTTTGGATTGATTTTCCCTTGTAAGTGATTGTTCTATTCTCCCCGGCTCCTTTTAGGATCCTTTGTTTGGTCTCTATTGATCCAATTTGGATTATAATGTGGCTATGGGATGTCTTTTTCTGGTAGGGTGTGTTTGGGGTTCTAAATGCTTCTTGTATCTGGATGGGCCTGCCCTTCTGGATATTTGGGAAGTTCTCTGAGATGAATCCCTGAAGTAAATGACCTCATTCTCAATTAGGCTTAAATTAGGCTTCCTAATTGTATCTTGGACCTCCTGAAGCATTCTCTCATATTTCCTAGATTTTGTTTGACTCATTTTCTCTTCTTTCTCTATAACAGTTAAGTTATTTTCAACCCCGGAAATTCTGTCTTCTACATTGTCTAACCTGCTATCAAAGCTTTCTACTTTATTCTTCATCTCCCTTGCTTCTAATTGCTCATTTTTGATGCCTTGCATCTCTTGTTTTCGATCAGGTACGGACTTCTTTAACTCCTTGATTTCCATTTAAGTGATTAGCTCAGCAGCTTTGTTCTCTTTGTACATTTGTTGGAGTTTGGTCAACTTTCTGTTTGTGGATTCTATGAATTCATCCATTTTTCTTTGTAAATCCTTTATTATGGCCTCCTTTATGGCTTCCTCTCATTCACATATCACCTTGTTTATGGTTTCATCTTGTTTAAGTATGGCTTCCTCTTGTATCTCTTCCGGTATTATGTTTTCACACTTTTCCTTAATCATGTTTATCAATTGCATTTGTATAGCATTTAGAGGACTTTCCTCTAGTTTTGCCATTGCCTGTTGATATTGGGTGGGGGATGGTATTCTTTGGTTTGCCATTTTTATTGAGATTCTTGTCCTGCCGATTTGAAAATGGGAGCAAGAGTAATACTAAACAAGATTTAGGGGGAAAGGTAAAATAGTTGAGTACAAAATTTAGAAAAAAAAAGATAAAACTTATGAAAATAAGAAAAGTTATAAGGAGGATATATAGAGAAAAAAGGAAGGTATATATTGGAGAATTCAATAATAAAAATTTTAAAGAGTAAATTAAAAAAAGAAAAAGAAAAATGGGTGGGGGAAGATCCCACACAATTGTGAGTTCTTAGACAAGAAATACAAAGGTTGGGAACCAAGAGATAAAAAAAGAAGGTGACTGTATCAATATAAATGCCTTTGTATCCAGTCTGTACCCAGTGCTGTCAGTATGTTTCTAGGAAGGATCACAATGACAGAAGGAATGGGGGAGAGGGAAGGAAAGAATTATAATATTAAAAAAAGCATAAAAACGCAAATGAAAAAGGGTAGAAAATGAGAAAAAAGGGAGAAAAGAAAGTAAAAAGGGGTATTTTTTAGTTTTTTGGGGGGGGAGGTTCGGGAAGGATTGGAATCTTGTGTCTCCACTAAATTCGGGATCTAAACCTTTCACAACATCTTTTCTCTTTCAATTTGGCTCTGCAGTTTTTCTGATCAGTTTGCTTGATTGGGCTGGAAAAAAAAACCCACCTCTGAGTGGCCAAGCAGGAGTGGCTCTAGGATCTGACACCATCTCTTACATCTAAGCAGAGGCTTTCTGCATGTGGATGCTTCATTGCTTTTTTCCAAGGAATGTGTCAAACAGGAATTGGCTTTTCACTTCGTTGGTTGCTAGACTTGAACTCAGGGCCTGTGTGCTGTCCTTCAGCTCTCCAGCTCAAGGCTAGCACTCTGCCACTATAAGCTCCAATGCAACTCTGCCTCACTAGCACTCTGCTGGTAGATTAGATGCCACAGTTTTACAGGGACTTTGCTCTGTCCAGGCTGACTTAGAACTGCAGTTTTTAGATCAATGAGTCCTTTATAAGGCCACTTTACTCCAATTAAAGCAACAAGGTGGTCAACACAAAAATAGTCTCTAAGCATGATCTTACTTGGAACTCGGGCCAAAATTACATTTGAATAAGGATCAGCTGTCCTCCTCCATGAGTCTGCTGGAAATTGTTATAAATTTAAAAGACCAAACTGAAATAGCAATGGAGCAATCATTTTGGTCGTCCTACTTTCCCTTTGTATTGGTTAGTTACTGCTTAGAATTCCAATAACAGTTTAAACTCAAATCACAGTTTTTCCCTAATGCAAGAATTACAAACATCAGTGCACCAAAAGTCCAGACTTGAGTTTCCTTCTTTTTCTAAAATACATTTAATTGTAAAGTAGCATGAAACCCAATCATGAGAAGATAAATGTTTATACATTTCTTTTAAAAGCCTTTTCCCAATTTAATATACTTTAAGAGGCAGTTTAAAAAATGCTAATCACATTACCCACATTTACCATCAGATTTCTAGTGTCAGTCTGTAAGGAAAAAGAGACAGGATGAAGATGGTCCACTGTTCCCATCTGATGAGGTTTAGATGAACAGCTTTTCTGCCAGCTTACTTTTTCAGCATGCATGGACTCTCCCTAGGACCTGTACCACCATGGGGAACCCAGAGCTGCACTTTTGCCAGGTCACCTATAACCCCCAAAGATAGGCTCACAGGACTATCCTAAGTTTTCAGGTCCTTTCATTTGGATTTGATTACCTAAACAATTTTAAAAGACAGACAGGCAAAGTTTCTGATATTGATACTTAAATTTAAATTTCTGATACTTGTCTCTGAACTTTAACTCAAGGTAATAAATTCCAAATTCCAAACTTAGCTTCTCTGTACTAAACAGGATACAACGTTTACAATGTAAACAGCTCTATGTATTACAATACCAGATTTTTAAAATGCAGATTTTAGGATCTTTAAAAAAATACTCTGAACCAGTTCCTCTTTAAAGTAATGCAATAATCCTTTGAGACATTAGAATCAATCGAAACTAATACTTTTCTTGAAGTTTAAACTTAGATTTACCCAATTGCCTTTGTGTTTCAAGTATAAATTCATCCATTATTTTATACAGCATACTGACAATTTAACATATTCACTCACACCCACTCACACCCATTCATACTAAAAGATCTTAAAGCACACAAAATCAATATCAGCCATACATTTTAGTGTCAAGAATATTTTTTTTGCCAATCTTACTCTTGCAGGTGACAACCAATTTTAAAACCAAACTTTCTTTTTTTATTTTTTTTATTTTTTATTGTCATTTGTAAAAGGGTTACATGATATTTGCCAGATAGAAGGTGCATTAATTCACATACATTGATACCCTTTCACATGTCTTGGTACCCATTTCCCTCTACCCCACACCCCCCACCCATCTTGGTTTTCCCCCCTTCCCTATCAAATTTCAAATATCCAAATACAAATAAATTCAATATATCAGATAACAAAGAGAGATACTATACCAATATGAGATAACCAAGGGACGGCAAAGGAGATGAGCGACAACATAATATATTAAGGAAAACAATCATTCATTATATGGTTTTTGTTTCAATATCCTGGTGTTCCTTTCAATTAGCTTCACACTATCTGGCCTTATGTATCAAGATTTTGCTCTATTGCAGATCTCTGCAAGTAGAGCCCAAGGTTTCTACTGATTGTGACGAATGAGGGAAACCATTGAGCCTAAGTTCCTTTGAGTCTGGCTTACTTCACTTAATATGATTTTTTCTAAGTCTTTCCATTTCCTAACAAATGGGGTGATGTCATTCTTTCTGACAGCAGCATAGAATTCCATTGTGTACAAATACCACAACTTGTTGATCCACTCATCAACTGAGGGACATCTAGGTTGGTTCCATATCTTTGCTGTGGTGAATAGTGCTGCAATAAACATTGTTGTGAAAATGGATTTAGTATGTCCTTCTTTCTGGATGGTTGGGTAAATGCCAAGTAATGGAATTGTTGGGTCATAGGGGAGTTCTATGTTTAGCCTTTTGAGGCACTGCCACACTGCTTTCCATAGTGGTTGAACGAGTTTGCACTCCCACCAACAGTGTAGTAGTGATCCTTCCTGGCCACATCCCCTCCGGCATCTGTTGTTATTCGTTTTCCTGATCCTGGCCATTCTAACTGGAGTGAGGTGGAATCTTAGTGTTGTTTTGATTTGCATTTCTCTTATGACCAGAGATGTTGAGCATTTGTTCATGTGTCTATAGGCCATTTTTGTTTCTTCTTCAGAGAAGACTCTTTAAGTTTTTGGCCCATTTTTTAATGGGATGGTTGTTACTTTGGAGATTAGTTTGGGAGTGATTCAATTTCTTGAGTTGTTGATATATTGTAGATATGAGGCCTTTGTTTGTTGTTTGGTTGGTGAAGATCTTCTCTCACTCTGTAGGCTTCCTGATTAGTTTACTAGCTATGTCCTTTGCCATACAAAAGCTCTGCAGTTTAATGCAGTCCCACTTATCCAGCCTTTCTCTGATTTGTTGTGATTCTTGGTCCTTATTAAGAAAGTTTCGACCTGTGCCAAGGAGGCCTAGTGTATCTCCTATTCCTTCCTGTAAAGTTTTCAGTGTGTCAGCTTTTACCTCCAGGTCTTTTATCCATTTGGAGTTCATTCTAGTGCGAGGTGACAAAGAAGGATCCAACTTTAGTTTTCTGCAGGTGCTTAACCAGTTCTGCCAGCACAGCTTGTTGAAGAGGCTATCTTTCTTCCATTCTATTTTTTGGCTCCCTTGTCAAAGATTAGGTGGCCATAGGTCTGTGGTTTAGTATCTGGGTCCTCAGTTCTATTCCATTGGTCTTCAGGCCTGTTCCTGTGCCAGTACCAAGCTGTTTTGAGAATTATAGCTCGGTAATAGAGTCTAAAGTTTGGAATTGAAATTCCTCCAGCGCTGTTCTTTCTGCTAAGGAGTGTTTTTGCTATACGGGGTCATTTATTATTCCATATGAAATTTTGAAATGCCTCTTCTATTTCTTTAAAGAATGCCATTGGGATATTGATGGGTATTGCGTTGAATTTGTAGATAGCTCTTGGCAAGACTGTCATTTTCACAATGTTGATTCTTCCAATCCAGGAGCATGGGAGGTTTTTCCGTTTCCTTAGTTCTGCTTTAATTTCCTTTTTTAGGGTTTTAAAGTTTTCGTTGAAAAGGTCCTTTACATTCTGAGTTAAGCTAATTCCTAGGTACTTTATTTTCTTTGAGGCTATTGTGAAAGTAGTTTCTTTCCTGATTATTGCCTCGTTCCTCTCACTGTTGGCGTAAAGGAAGGCAGTTGATTTTTGAGGGTTGATTTTATAGCCTGCTAATCTTCCAAAGCTTTGAATCAGCTCAAGGAGCTTGGGAGTAGAGTCTATAGGATTCTTTAAATACATAATCATGTCATCTGCAAAGAGGTATAATTTTATTTCCTCTTTCCCTAGTTGGATCCTCTTTATGCTTGCTTCTTGCCTTATTGCACTGGCTAGGAATTCTAGTATTATTTTGAAGAGAAGTGGAGAGAGTGGGCATCCTTGTCTTGTTCCTGATTTTAGAGGGAATGGCTTTAGATTTTCACCATTAAGTGTAATACTAGCAGTGGGTTTCTCATACACAGCCTTTATTACATTGAGGAATGTTCCATGGATTCCTAGTTTCTCCAGAGCTTTTAACATAAAGGTGTGTTGGATCTTGTCAAATGCCTTTTCCGCGTCTATTGAGACAATCATGTGATTTTTGTCCTTGCTCCTGTTGATGTGTTGAATTATATTAATTGATTTGTGTATGTTGAACCAGCTTTGCCTCCCTGTGATGAATCCAGTTTGATCATAGTGTATAATTTTTTTGATGAGTTGTTGTAGACGTTTGGCTAGTATTTTATTGGAAGTTTTGCATCGATGTTCATCAATGATATAGGTCTATAGTTCTCTTTCTTTGATGAATCTCTCTCTGGTTTGGGCATGAGGGTTATACTGGCTTCATAGAATGAGTTTGGTAAGTAACCTTCATTTTCAATTTCGTTGAAGAGCTTGAGGAGTATTGATGTGAGCTCTGCTTTGAAGACCTTATAGAATTCAGCTGTGAATCCATCTGGCCCTGGGCTTTTCTTAGGTGGAAGTTCTCTAATTGCCTTTTCTATTTCAGAGCTTGAAGTAGGCCTGTTGAGTTGGCTTAGTTCTTCTTGGTTCCGTGTGGGTATGTTAATATTGGCTAGGAATTCATCCATTTCATCTAGATTCTCAAATTTGTTGGCATAAAGGTTTGAGAAGTATTCCCTCATGATATTCTGGATCTTGGTAATTTCTGTTGTGATATTACCATTTTCATCTGCGATTTTGTTTATTTTGATATGCTCTCTTCTTTTTTTGGTAAGATTTGCTAAGGGCTTGTCAATTTTGTTAATTCTTTCAAAGAACCAACTCCTTGTTTTGTTGATACTTTCTATAGTTTTTTTGGATTCCAAATCATTTAATTCCTCTTGGATTTTAATAATTTTCTGTCATCTACTGGGATTAGGGTTGCTTTGTTGCTCTTTTTCCAGGAGCTTAAGGTGAGACATTAACTTGTTGGTTTGCAATTTTTCCAATTTGTTGTAGGCACTCAGCGCTATAAATTTTCCTCTGAGTACTGCCTTTGCTGAGTCCCAAATGAGGTGGTATTTTGTGTGCTTCTTGCTGTTAAATTTCATAAACTGTTGGATTTCTGTTCTGATCTCCTCGATGATCCATTGGTGATTCAACAATGTGTTGTTCAGTCTCTATGAGTTACAGGGTTTTCGTTGGTGGAGATGTGTGTTCAGTTACAGTTTGATGCCTTTGTGGTCTGAGAGTGTGCATGGAATAATTTCAGTGTTTCTGAATCTGTCCAGGTTTGTTTTATGGCCTAAGATGTGATCTATTTTGGAAAATGTTCCATGTGCTGCTGAGAAAAACGTACATTGTGTTGTTGCTGGATGGAATATTCTGCAGATGTCTGTTAGATCTAGTTGGTCTATATAGTTGTTCAGTCCTAAGGTTTCTCTGTAGAGTTTTTGCCTTGTTGATCTGTCCATAGGTGAGAGTGGTGTGTTAAAGTCACTGACAATCACTGTGTTTCGATCTATGTATGGTTTCAGTGTTAGTAAAGTTTGCTTGATGAAGTTTGGAGCTCCGGGATTGGGTGTGTAAATAGGATCGTTATGTCTTCCTGGAGGAAAGATCCCTTTAGCAGTATGTAGTAACCTTCTTTATCTATTCTTACTAATTTTGGTTTGAAGTCTATTTTATCTGATATGAGGATGGCAACTCCAGCCTGTTTATGGGGGCCATTAGCTTGATAGAGTTTATTCCAACCTATCCCTTTGAAAAGATGATTGTTTTGGGGGGTAAGATGTGTCTCTTGAAGACAGCAGAATAATGGCTCTTGCTTTTTGATCCAACTAGACAGCCTATGCCATTTAATTGGAGAGTTAAGTCCATTGATATTAAGAGTTAGGATTGAGAGATA
Source organism: Megascapheus bottae (assembly GCF_031878675.1). Lineage (NCBI taxonomy): Eukaryota > Metazoa > Chordata > Mammalia > Rodentia > Geomyidae > Megascapheus > Megascapheus bottae. Next base: position 7,058,840 of record NC_143548.1, read on the forward strand.
TTTATTAGGTCCTACCATTTTTAAAAGCTTTTATTTGGGCCTGTGTCTTGACAGTTCTTGTGGTCCTTAGATGGTATGCTGTTTAGGTGCCATTTCTTTCCCTATATTGCATTTATATTGGTTTTCTATGTATAGAACATCTTTCAGAATTCTCTATAGTGTTGGTTTTGTTGCGACATATTGTTGCAGCTTTTCCCTGGAATGGAATGTTTTTATTGTTCCCTCAGTTATGAATGAGAGCTTAGCTGGGTACAGTATTCTTGGTTGGTAGTTATTTGACTTAAGGGCATGACATATATGCTTCCAGTCACTTCTTGCTTGCATGGTCTCTGCTGAGTAATCTGGGGTTATTCTGATTGGTTTTCCTTTATAGGTTACTGAATCCTGTTCACTGGCTGCCTTTAGGATGCTTTTTTTTGGTTTCTATTGATCCAGGTCAGATTACGATGTAGCGGTGGGATGTTCTTTTCTGGTCAGGTCTGTTTGGGGTTCTAAAAGCTTCTTGTATCTGGATGGGCCTGCCCTTATGGATATTTGGGAAATTCTCTGAGATGATTCCCTGAAGTATATTTCCAATACCATTGATCTCTTTCTCCACGCCCTCCTCAATACCAATTAGCCTTAAATTAGGCTTCCTAATTGTATCTTGGACCTCCTGAAGCGCTCTCTCATTTTTCCTAGATGTGCATTGACTCATTTTCTGTTCTTTCTCTATAATAACTAAATTATCTTCAGCCCCAGAAATTCTCTCCTCTGCATTGTCTAACATGCTATCAAAGCTATCTACTTTATTTTTCATCTCCCTTGCTTCTAATTGCTCATTTTTGATGACTTGCATCTCTTCTTTTAGATCATGTATGGATTTCTTTAGCTCCTTGATTTCCTTTTGAGTGGTTAGCTCAGTAGCTTTATTTTCTTTGAACATTTGCTGGAGTTCAGTCACCTTTTTTATTTGTGGATTCTATGAATTCATCCATCTTTCTTTGAACAGCCTTTATTATGGCCTCCTTTATTTCTTCTTCTTTTTTACTTATCACCTTGTTTATGGTTTCCTCTTGTTCAGCTATGGCTTCCTCCCTTATCTCTTTCTTTATATTTTCACATTTTTCATTAATGATGTTTATCAATTGCATTTGTACAGCACTTAGAAGACTCACCTCTAGTTTTGCCAGTGACTGTTCCATTGGCTGTTTACATTGGGAGGGGGAGGTGGGAGATGTTGTTTCTTGATTTGACATTTTTCTTGAATTTCTTGTTCTGCCCATTTGAAAATGGGAGCAAGATTAATACTAAACACGATTATAATTTTTCAGATATAACCAACCTAGACCTCTGTAGCTGGCAGACTCTAGATGTTCACAAGTTTTGATTGGTGTTATCACTCTTTCTTTTTGTGCAGTTACCGACTAGTCTAATAATTCACTGATAAACGATTTATATCCAAAACAATAAGCCTCTCAATCCAATCTCTATTGTCTTTAAATCCCTCTGAGCCTAGAGAATAATTAAACACCTAAATATACAGTGTTGCTCAACAGCCATCAAGTGTAGATCCATGCAGTATAAGGGTTGAAAGAGGAGCAGAGGTCTAGAGATAGAAAAATAGAATGAGAGAGAGCACAACCAGTGTCCTCACAGTGGACCATGGGATGACTCTGAGAGCTTCCGTCTGAGCGCAGTTGGCAGACGTTTTCCTGTGCTGCTTCCAGGGGCAGCCCCAAGCCAAGGGTCTGGGGATTGAGAATTTCAGGGGCTCTCAGCAGGACCAGCAGGAGACCCCTCTGTTCCCAGGGGCAGGGCCCAGCTGGGGACGTGGGCTCCACGGGCGGAGCCGCGACTTTTTGGTTCTCAGAAGGGGAGCTTGGCTGCTGGTCGGCCCTTCAGATCCCTGCTGTGTTTCCACTGCTTTGTCAGAGTCTGTGACTGTGGGGGGCGGGCCCTCGGTGGTGTCTTGCTCAGGATTCCCAGCTGAAGGATGCCCCTCTCAATAATTGAGGAGGGGCAGATGCAGGTTCCTATTACCGCACCCCCTACCCACTGTTGTAAGGCAGGGTTCCAACGCCCTCCGCTCTCCAGATCCAGTTGCCTGGGAGAGGAGCCTGGTGGGCGGGTGGGAGCTGGGACAGCTCCGCCTCCCCTGGTGGGGTGCTGAGTCTTAGGGTCCGCCCACTTGTCAGTCTCCAGTCAGAGGGCTGGGGGTTGAGCCCATTTTGCGGGTGGGAGTTGGGACAGCCCCACCTCCCTTGGTGGGGTGCTGGGTCTTATGGGTAGCCCTCCTGTCAATCTCCAGTCAATGGCCTGAGGGAGGGTGCTGTTGAGGGAAGGGACAGGATTCTAAATTCCTTGCCCCCCTGCTCCCGCCAGTCTTTCTCGGGCAGGGTTTTGGGGTCTGAGTTAAGTTCTATTGCTTGGCACCCGCTCCTCTTTCCCGATGTGTTTTGGGATGCGCTGTATTACTCACGCCTCTGCGTCCGTCTGCGGTTGCTCCACCGTGTTGGGGAGTCTTTCACTCCCCTCGGGTCTCCACCGCCCCCTGTGTTGTGCGTCTGGGTTCCGCTGCTTGCTGTTCTGGTTCCGCATCTGGGTTCCGCTGCTTCTGCCGTTCGATGGCCCGGTTTTGTGCTGGTTTCTGCAGCCTTTGGGTCCCAGCCTGGTGCCCTCCACTGCTGCCACTTTTCGTGGATTATAGCCAGTGCCCACAGCCACTTTCCCCGTGTGAAGCCTGCTCCCGCTCAAGCCGCTTTTCGCGGCTTGGTCAGGTGCCCTCTGCCACTTTTCGCACCTTTCCATGGCTTTGGGCGAGACGTGGGGGAGGGGTCCTCGCGTTCTGAATTCTTTGAGAAAGTTGGATGTGAGCTTTATCTGTATTTCTTTTCTGGTTTGAGTCCTTCTCCATTGCTTTTTGAGTTTGTTGTTGTGGATTTCTTTAGGTAGTTGGCTCGTGGGACTCCCTGGTTCTGTCTTTTTGTCAGAGAAAGCTAGGCAGTGTCCATATTGTCTCGGCGCCATCTTCCTTCTTTTGATGTAGGGTCTTCTTTTTTCTTTTATTTTTCTTTCTTCCTTTTTGTTGTTTTTTTTTGGTAGTGATCCTTGAAGCCTGCTATGTAACAGGGCCATAAGAAGAGGGACCTGTTTTTTCTTGAGCTAGAAGTCTCCCTAAGATTATTTTCATGCTGTCTCAAAAGCTGCAATTCTTTTGTCTTCACTTCTTGGGTAGCTGATTTTTTGGGGGGAAAGGCAGTGGATCATAGGCCTTGAACACTGCCTTGAATCAGGCAGACGTCCAGGTACAGGGAATGAAGGAAGAAATTTTAGGGGGTGGGACTAGGCTGGGTGGAGGATAAGGGACCAGCAGACCCCTTCTCACATATGCCACATGAAAGAAGTGCTGGCCCTTGTCTGGGTGACTTCTATAACCTGTGGGGTTTAGGGGGAGGAGAAGAGATGGGGACCCAGGGTGGATGTGAGGACTAGGGGTTTCATTGTGGCAGACTAGTATTTATGGATACTCTCCATATGGCAGATCAGGATCGTGTGCAGTTGTCCAGGTCTGAAAGTCAGCTGCCCCAGAAAAGGATTGTCTCAAGGTGAAGGGGTGGATGCTGGCTACTACCTTCTGTAATAAAAGGGTTTAGTGTTGCTTGTGCAGGGACCCTACCAAACCGTGGTAGAGGAGACCCCTGGACCTACACCAGACAGAGCCATACTTCACAACCCAGAACAAGTCTTCCATGTTCATGCTCTTGCTCTCAGAGCTGTTACCCTCTTGGTGTTTGACAGCTGGCTGCAGAAATGCCACTTCATTTCTCCCTAGACCTGTTAAGACGTGCGGTGTTTCACCACTTCCAAATAAGGCCCCCAGTCCTATGCGTCCTTGTTCAGTGCAGTATCCCAAGGCATGCCGTTGCCACTCTGCTGTTCCCAAACTAGTTGGCAGATCACAAATTATGTTTTTCTTTAAGGTACACTAAAAACATGCATGTAATAAAATGAACTCCTGGAACTCCAAATTACAGAAAAGGATAAATTACACCAGAGCCATTGTGTACCCATTCCAAATCACTTCCCTTTTTCTCTCTGTATATACAGCAATCCGGAGTTGTTTTAACGACGTTAACGACGCTTATAAAGTAGAGTGCGACCGTTAATTCACTCATTTTACTTTTACTAATCAGGTTAAGGAGGTAAAAACAGGCTCCGAGGTAAGAATGAGAATGAATCTCAGAAAAGAGACTTGGTCTTTAAAGAGGCTGGACAAGGTAAGTAAGGCTTTTAGAGTTAGACTTCTTTTATTAATGATACCTTCGTTGATGTTTAGCCTCAAAGGATCTTCTTTAAAACATAGCAAACTCTGAGTAGTGAGATTTGAAATGGGTTATCTGTGGTTGATCCACAAACCTGAACCACATCTATAGCCATTTGTTCAGGCAGGTAGGGTCTTCTTTTTCTTTTACTTTTCTTTCTTCCTCTTTTTTTGGTAGTGATCCTTGAAGCTTCCTATGTAACAGGGCCATAAGAACAGGGACCTGTGGGCCGGGAGTTTGGCCTAGTGCTTAAAGTGCTTGCCCAGCATGCATGAAGACCCGGATTGGATTCCTCGGTACCACATACATAGAAAAAAGCTTGAAGTGGTGCTGAGGCTCAAGTGGTAGAGCTCTAGCTTTGAGAAAGGTCAAAGACAGTGCTCAGGCCCTGAGCTCAAGCCCAGGACTGGCAAAAAAAAAGAGTATAGGGACCTGTTTTTCTTGAGCTAAGAGTCCTCCTAAGGTTATTTTCAGGCTGTGTCAAAAGCTGCAATTCTTTTGTCTTCACCTCCTGGGTAGATGATTTTTTTGGGGGGAGGGCAGTGGGTCATGGGCCTTGAACTCTGGGCCTGGGTTCTGTTCCTGAAATCTTCAGCTCAAGAATACTACCCTACCCCTTGAGCCTCAGCCCCACTTCCTATTTCTAGTGGTTCATTGTAGATAAGGGTCTCATGGTCTTTAGTGCTTGGGCTGGCTTTGAACTGGGATCCTCAGATCTCAGCTTCCTGAGTAGCCAGGATTATAGGATATAGCCACTGGATAGCTGATTTATGCACAAATTCCAACTACACCCAGGCATGAAATGGATCTTACTCCTAATGCTGAGCTGTGCCCCATTTTTTTCTCCACATTTCTCAGTTTTCCTCATCTACAGTTCTGCAGATATTCTATCTGTAAGGATCATTTCTCTCTGTCTCTGTAATCCACTGCATCACTCTCTCCCTCTATCTTTTCCTCTCCCTTCTCTTATCCCTCTTGCTATTTTCAGGACCTGGAGCTTGAACTCATGTTCTAGGTGCTGTCCCTGTACACTTCCTCAAGGCTGGCATTATACCACTTGAACTACAGCTCCACTTGTAGCATTTTGGTAATTAACTGGAGATAAGAGTCTTAGAGATTTGCTTGGCAATTGTGGCTTCAAACTATGATCTTCATATCTCATCCTCCTACATAGCAGATATCAGCCTCCTGAGATGTTAGGACTACAGGGATAAACCACCCTTGCCTGGCTAATTTCTCTAATACACACACTGAGATAGAGGATGTATTAGTGGTATTTTTGTTCTTTGCTTTGTGTGTAAGAAAATGCTGGGTGAAAATGACACAGAAGTAAATTTAGCATCCAATGGTCTTATTTAAAATTTTATAGTAGTGAGTCATACTCTGAGGATTATTGTATTCAGCAACCATACAGCATATTCAGGAGAAATAATCCTAATTTGCAGGTATAGTGTTGCATGTCTGAAATTTTAGCACACTGAAGATTAAGGCAGGAAGATTTAAAGTTCTACTCCAGACTTGGCTACATCATGATGCTGTTTTCAAAGGAGTTTTAAAACTGGGAAAAATACATTCACCATTGTGAGTATATTATATGCATTTTCAAGGTAACATTGGATCTTCAGTACAACAAATCTCCAAGAAACTCCACTAAAGTGTCGGGCTCCAACACATTCCATCCCCACCTACAGCTGCAGTTTTGGATGCTAGCTATTCCAGGGGATCATGAGTAGGAGGTACATCAAGCCTACCTACCTCCATGCTAGGAGGAAGACAGGCCTTTCCATACCCTAACATCAACCTGGGGTGCTATTCTCAGAGCTGGGTAGCATAGTCTAGAAGCATATCCTCCCTGGTCACTCTCCTTCTTCTCTGCTGTCTGAAATGCACATGCAAGGAGGTACGCCTTGCCATAGATCGAAAATTTCTTAACAAGAACCAAGAAACACAACAAATCAGAGAAAGTCTTGTGTCCATTGGTAGAGAGCACATGGCTTTCCAGAACCTCGTATGAAGGGAAGGCTCCAAGAAGTAAACAGAGTACAAGTGTGAGTCCGTCACCTAAATTCCCATCAGGATGTCTTCCCCGGGGAAGTATCAAGTTCTCTTCAATTCTGGGACCTTTACCAGCACACTGTACAGATGGCTAATGCATAGGGAACAATTGAAGCTTTCAAGTCACGTGAAACAAACTCCAAGAGGGTATGAGTAGTCACACGGTCGTCTAGAAAGACACAGTGGAAAAAACTGTGACTGGACAGGGCAATTTGAATCTGCTGCAGATGTCTGACTCAGAATTTTTGCACTGTTCTTGGTCCTGCCACAAAAAGGCAGATGCCAAGAGTCCTTGATCTCATAGCTGTCAGAGAAGAATCCTGTTTTTCCCCACTAAGGGGTTGGCTGCCATCAGTCATCAGTTCCTTCATTAGGAACCTCCACTCAGTTTCTCTTTGGGCTCAGTTACATTGTGTGTCATGCATGTACATACACACACAAACACGGACACACACACACACACACACACACACACACGTCATCATGCCAAGTTTTTTCAGCCACTTCATCCAGTCCTCACAAATCCTTTCTAGCTGTGTTGTTATAGTAGCTATATTGCCTATGATAGGGAGAGTTAGGGATGCTCCTTCTTGAGGCATCACCTCCGTGTGTGGAGTGTGGGCACTGAGGCATGCGATATGTCAGAAATACTGTTTTCCCACCATTGGGTCACTTGTGATAAATGGATTGGGAAAAAAACTTACAGAACGTCCTCTGGGCCTTATCTCCTGCTAGTGCTAAGGTGCCAGGGATAGTTGAGAAGTGAAAACACTTGGGAGTGAGGCAGCAGAGATATGTTCATGTGGCACACAGCAAATCCTGTATCTGCTCTGGACTTCAGAATCACTGCCTTGTGGCTGGGAAATTCAGCACTGGTCAGAGAATGCACCATCAGAAGGTCCTTCCTCAACCCTGAGAGTAATCCAGTCATGATGTGTGGACTCTGGGTTTATGTACTGCAAAATTGCACCATTTCCTGAACCTTTCCTCCTTGAGAGTATCACTGCTCCTGAAACACAGTCAGAAGTACCTTCTGGATGTATGAGCATTCTGACTCCGTCTCTCCTTAGCACATTGTAGCCATAGAGTCAGGGTCTTTTCCCATGCTGGAAGCACATGGTGTGACTGGTATGGTCTCTTGTTTGCTTTTCTATGCCAATGCACTTGTCCCTAGTGTGGATCATGTCTCTGGGGTTGATCAGCCCCTGCCAATCTCTACAATGACCTTGAGTCATCCAAGTCCCAATTGTACTGCACCTGCCTCTCTGTAGTTCAGTATTTATTACATTTATGAGTCAACAGAGGCAGGGATAACTTAGTCTCCTGAGGAAATACCTGACCTAAATATGATCTCAAGGCTCTTCTCTTGACATAGAGGACCCAGACCTTGTTCTTGTAGGTTTTATTCCCTTTTCTTGAGCTTCAGGTTCTTTACTCTTGACCTTCCCAGCTATCCCAGACCCCCAAAAGGTCTTCAGCTCTTCTTTCCAAGAAACCATACATGGTTGGTTACTCTCACCTGAGCCACCATTAAAGGATACAGAATTGGAGCAAAACCCAGGAATCGACCTTCTGTGATGTAGGAAAATCCCTTAGCAAACTCTGCCATCCTTTACTCCAGGCATACATGTGCTTGACTAGCTGAGCTACTCTGCAAATGTAGCTGGGATTGGAGGACCTAGGAGCTCCTCGACTGGAGGTGGCAGTAAAGACTGTGGGAATCCTAGAGGCTCTTGGGAGGTAATGACTGGGATCAGAAAGCAAGAACATATGATGTGTGTTGATAAAGCCTTCCTGAAGAAGGAAAATGCTGGCTTGTTGGTTGACTTTATCTTGGATTTGTTTGGTATTACATAGTGATCCTGTCAAAGACTGAATGTATGCTTATATGTGCTTACTGCTTCTGGTATTAATACCTGACCTTTTGAATTTGTAACCAAACCTTTTTGAAATTAACAGATAGTCACAGCAGAGAGCAGAGCAAATCTGGTTTTATTTTATTTTATTTTAATAGGGAGGTAATGAACAGTTGGGTTATAGTTACATTTGTCAGGTACTCACACATTATTCTCATTGATACCCCTTCTCATGTTTTGTCCCTCTTTCTGTCTCTCTCACTGTCCTCTCTCAACATCTTGTTTTCCCCCTCCCTTCCCTATTTCAAATAAGCAATTAAAGGTACATGCAATATACCAGGTAACAAAAATACAGTAACTACATGAGATTAATCATAGCAGGTAAAAAGAGAAAACAAAGTACTTCACATAGTACATTAAGAACAGCAATTACTCTTCTTTCCTGATTCTATGTTGTATTTCTCGTAGACTTCATCTTATATGGTCATATGTGTGTGGCTTTGGAGCTAATGTGTTCCTTCTGTTAGGAGAATTCTTGAGGTGCGCTAATTGTTACAAATAAAGGAAACCATTGGAGCCTGTGTTTCTTCTGGTCTGGCTTACTTAACACCATAAGATTTTTTTCCCAAGTCCATCCATTTCCTTACAAGTGGGGTGATTACATTGTTTTTGATGGCAGCATGGAATTGCCTTGTGTCTACATACCACATCTTCTTGATCTATTCATCATAGGGAAATTTGGGAGGGTTTCTCATCTTAGCTATGGTAAATAATGCTACAATACACATTGTTGTGTTAGTAGATTGAATGTGCCCTTGTGTAATGGACATGTGCGTAAATGCCCAGGAGTGGAATTTCTGGGTCATGGTGGAGCTCTGTGTTTAGACTTTTGAGGAGTCACCAGACTGCTTTCCAGAGTGGTTAAACTTAATAAGGACCAAGAATCACAACAAATCAGAGAAAGGCTGGATAAGTGGGACTGCATTAAACTGCAGAGCTTTTGTATGGCAAAGGACATAGCTAGTAAACTAATCAGGAAGCCTACAGAGTGGGAGAAGATCTTCACCAACTAAACAACGGACAAAGGCCTCATATCTAAAATATATCAACAACTCAAAAAATTGGATCACTCCAAAACTAACCTCCAAAGTAACAACCATCCCATTAAAAAATGGGCCAAAGACTTAAAGAGACTCTTCTCTGAAGAAGAAACAAAAATGGCCTATAGACACATGAAGAAATGCTCAACATCTCTGGTCATAAAAGAAATGCAAATCGAAACAACGCTAAGATTCCACCTCATTCCAGCTAGAATGGCCAGGATCAGGAAAACGAATGACAACAGATGCTGGAGGGGATGTGGCCAGGAGGGATCAATAGTACACTGTTGGTGGGAGTGCAAACTCGTTCAACCACTATGGAAAGCAGTGTGGCAGTGCCTCAAAAGGCTAAACATAACTCCCCTATGACCCAGCAATTCCATTACTTGGCATTTACCCAACCACTCAGAAACAAGGACATACTAAATCCATTTGCACAACAATGTTCATTGCAGCACTATTCACCATAGCAAAGATATGGAACCAACCTAGATGTCCCTCAGTTGATGAGTGGATCAACAAGTTGTGGTATTTGTACACAATGGAATTCTATGCTGCTGTCAGAAAGAATGGCATCGCCCCATTTGTTAGGAAATGGAAAGACGTAGAAAAAATCATATGAAGTGAAGTAAGCCAGACTCAAAGGAACTTAGGCTCAATGGTTTCCCTCATTCGTCATAATCAGTAGAAACCTTGGGCTCTACTAGCAGAGATCTTCAATAGAGCAAAATCTTGATACATAAGGCCATATAGTATGAAGCTAATTGAAAGGAACACCAGGATAGTGAAACAAAAGCCATATAATGAATGATTGTTTTCCTTAATGTACTACGTTGTCTCTCATCTCCTTTGCTGTTCCTTGGTTATCTCATATTGGTATAGTATCTCACTTTGTTATCTGATATATTGAATTTATTTGTATTTGGATATTTGAAATTTGATAGGGAAGGGGGGAAAACCAAGATGGGTGGGGGGTGTCGGGGGGAGGGAAACGGGTACCAAGACATGTGAAAGGGTATCAATGTATGTGAATTAATGCACCTTCTATCTGGCAAATATCATGTAACCCTTTTACTAATTACAATAAAAAAAAGAAAGTGCAACACATTTTTCTGCTTCAGTGCATTTATGGACACTGTCTTTGGTTTGTGAACAGGGGAACCTTAGATGTGGAAAGATTGTAAAACGGGAACTGGTCCTTAAGCCACAGAAAGGCAAGGAGAACTTCTTCCATTCCCCTCAATATGACATGATGAGTAGTGGGCATCACAGTTTTTCTGGTCAATTTGTCCACATCATACCATGTGTGATTCCAAAAGTACTCTCTGAAAAGTTGGTTGCTTCTCATCTTTCTCCTGTGTCTCCATCAGCAGTGCCCACACAAGAGGAGAAGTCAGCTACGTCCCCTCCCTGACTGGAACCTCCTCTAGCTAGTGCTTTTGAACTTGTGATGGCTAAGGGTTTGTAAGAAGCCTTGGGTACTCAGCCCTTTGCAATGTTTGTGCAACATAGACAACCCAGTCATGAATAGCTTGTTTTTTTTATAATTTTAATAGTATTATAAAAAATTATCTCAGAATCTGCATGAGAACTTCCTTATAGAACTGGAGTAAAGTAGGCTTTGTCCCGTAGTTATGCCCTAGGGAGAGGAAGGCACTAACCACAACAATATAACTCCTACTCTATACAGGATTTGGAATTTAGAATATAAACACTGTGTAGGCATGGAGGTAGATCACCAAAGTAATGGAATAGTTACCAGTTTGATTTTACTACCAGGGTGCTGGGCTTATGCTGACCCACAATTCAAACTCTTGGCAAGATCAAAGCATATTTATGCAGTGCTCCGCTGAGAAGAAAGTAAACCTGGGCTGGAATTGCTGCTAGCTGCTGCAAAGATGTTCTACATGGGTCTGTTACAAGGTAAATGAGGGTTTTGCAGAGTTCCTAGAGCATCTCCATGTAGTAATTCAAGGACCACCCTGAATTTCTTGAGGTGCCTGATACTGTGTCATTGCAATTAACTTGTGAAAATGCTCATGCTATATTAAATAGGCAAGCCAAGAATTTGTTGGGCACTTAGGCTGACTAAGGTATGTAAAAATGCAGGGACTTAGGTCCATAAAGCTCAAATACTGGCTGTAGACTACAGCCTCTTGTAATAAATATCTTAAGTGCCTCCCTGGTCACTTTTGAAAAGAAAGTCAGGTACTAAATTTTCCCCTCATGAAACTCCCCCTAAATGTGAGAAGGGTCAATCTCTGTCAATCAGTTTGAAAAGCATGGGGATCCGTCACTGTAGGAATATGGACTAAAAGGTGCCAGCTCCTGCATGCTGGTCAGTGCAGCAAGAGTCAGCAAGAGAACAACCACCCATTCAGACAACAGCAGGGGTCCTGGGGCCAGGTGAGCACAGGTCAGTGAACACAGGACTGCAACAAGCAGGAGAAACTGCTTGGACCTCTCCAGGGTCCCTCAACTGGTGTTAGGGGGATAAGATTTCACCTATGTCACTTCCACAGCAGTAGGGGGACCTGTTCCTGAATGCCTGGTGAGACTGATTTTGACAAGATCTACTATGGGAGATAAGAGTAATAAATTCGTGCAGCAGCACGACTCAGCAGTCACTGACTCAGATGATGAGGGAGGACTGACAGTTATGATGCGAGTCTCCACTTTTCCCCGGAAGATCTTGACATAGGCCCACTGCTGCTGCAACCCTGTTCTGTTTGGGGGTCATTATATATGGTACATCCAACAAGTGATTTTGGCAGCAAGACCTTTGTTTCCATTCTTCTATTATGCACAGTAAGCTCCTGCTTACTAGTGCAATTCAAAGCAGACCTTTCCTTACTTGATTCTCCATGGTCCAGGGGTTTCTGTTACTGCTGAGCATTAGATGCCATTGGAATGGTTAAAAAGGGTGGTACTTAGTTCAGTGACTACAATAGAAAGGACAGAAATGAATTCACAGAGTATGAAAGAATGAGGATATGTTGTCTATGGAAACCATGTTCCCTGTTAACCAGGTATCTGAACCACAGTGGTTAACTTGTGGGGAGCATATCGACTGGTTCCCATGGGGTGTGTGTATTCAAATTTAGCCCTTTCACCTTGGAGCCATGGTTGTTATACCTCCCCTACTTTTAATCAGTTGTATGGAGACAACAGTTGGTGGTGGAAAGAGGAGACTTTACAAACTCATTTGCTTGGTCATCTTATGAGCCCATAGCTTTCACCAAGTTGTGTCATTCGCCCCAAATCAGGGAAAGGGAGACTTTCACATGATGTAAGGAAAGGAAGAATTATGCTGTTGGTGCAATCATACAAGGATTAGGTAAACCTGGTTGGAATACTTGTATGATTCCTGAAAATTGCCATCTCATAGTGCTGAGCCTCAAGCATTGTTTTTTAGCTCCTTGAGCAAAAGAAAGTTCGCCCATATTCAATACTGGATGCCTGAGGACAGGTTTCAGTGCAAGGTGTTGCCCAACCCAAAGGCTTGGCAAGTAGCTCCACCATGCGTCAGTAAAATGTATTGCAAGATTTAGAGTGGTCCAAGTTATAAACAAAGTCTCCTATATAATTACATGGATGACATCTGAAGAGTTTCCCCTCCCCAATTCAGTGCTTTCCACAGATGTCTATATTACCTGTTATCTCTCCTGGATTGGAATATGATTCTCTGTACCTGGGGAAAAAATAGTGCCTTCAACTGAGCCCTGGAAATACCTTGGATTCTCGGCCTTGCAATGATCCATTTTCTCACCAAAACGATCACCTAGATGCAGCTCAGGTAAGACATCTGCAGGATAGATAACAAATTGGAGGAAGTCCTGCATGAGGCATTGCAATAGGCCAGTTAGGTCCACAGTCCCATAGGCTGAAACTCCCCACACACTTGGATCTGAAGCAAGACAAAAGCTACTGAAAATTCTTCATCCTACCCAGTTAAGGAGCAGAGAGGAAGATCTCAGATTCATTAGTTCATTTGCTGTATTCCACAAAGTCCCACCACCTACTTGGGCAAGTTGTTCTATGTTGTAGTCCTTCAGTTATATTTCCTAGCTAGAGTGGCTGTGCCATGTGACAGTAAAAAGCATTGAGAGGCCCATAACTTAAAAGGATAACTTCCCTTCAGGGAAGAATTCCCACTCAGGTTCTTTCTTATAGACTATGATCCTGAGAGCATTTATCTTCCCATATATTTTGAGAATCATTTTTAACAACTAAGTTTCAAGTTGCCTCCGCAGACTACAGTGAAAATACAAACATTCTGCTGTCTGCTGACTGGTTACTTCCAGCATGGCCTCTGCTTAGTTTCTCTTCCTCAGAAAGGGTGTCTCAAAAGCCAGATGCTGGCCATGTATCTTTTGTTTTGGCAAAAACAAAACCTCTGTGTCTTCAGAGCAGAATAAAGTGTTACTTACTTGAGGGTGTCAGTCTGTGCTGGTAGCAAAATTATCAGGTGCCACTGTTACTCTTCCTGGGCAAGTAATGTTGTAAGTGCTTCACAGTACTTTGATTTTGCAATTCGTAGGGGAAACATTTATCGAGGGACATTATGTTTAACAAGTTGTTACTGCTTCTTATTTTAGTCACTACAATAAATACAATGATACATTATGATTTATTACTCATAGTGGATCTTTGTTCAAATCCTAGGGCCTCTGATAGAAAGCAATTAGCATTTGAAATGTCAACTTTTATGTCCATCTGAATTACAGAGCTCCAACAACTGAAAGAAAGAAAACAAAAGCTCCATGTTAAAAAAATGCAGCCAGACCAGTGTTAGTAACTGGCAGGTATCCCTCTATCATTAGTAGTTGGTCCCAGAGAATTGCTTGACAATCAAATTTGCAATGTCTCCCATGGAGTAACAAATTACAACCAGGATTCTTTTTATTATTTTTCTTCACTTTATGCAGGTCAGCATTAATATGAACGCATAAACATTTCTGATGCAATTTGTAAGAAAGTTTAATTCCATAATGAACTCTGCTAGGATTCTCAAAATTTTCAGTGACAAGTAGAGAATTGCTGTGGTATTTCTCATACCTCCACAAGGTCAAGCAATTGCAGAATGTGCTTGTCATACATTTAAAGCCCTGTGAAAATAAACACACACTACAGAATACGAATACATCTTCTTGAATATGAGAGACCTAGCATCTTATTTGCTAGAAACCAACCATTAAATAGCTACCAGCATGTCTTTGCAGTGGTTGAAAGGCATTTCCAAGCAAATGCTTTCTTTATAGAACATGGGCCTGAGACACTGACAAAACACATTTGTGAGGATGCATTCTGGAAAGCACCTTACACTATTCTTACTGGGAATGTGGTAGCATGGTGTGGGGGTGGAGGTATGCTCCTGTTTTATGTCCTGCTCTCTGCTACCACATAGGACAAAGATGAGCTTGCAGGAACCATGAACCAGAACTGACACATCACCAGTGAATGCTTTGGCAACCAATGATACCAGCTATGAGCAAGAAGTGAGTGGGGGAAAGAGGCAAGTAAAATAAGAGACGCAAAAAAACAGAGATGATGTGGAGAGTAGGCTCCCTGGATACTTGAAAATCCGTGGTTTGGGTTTTTTTTGCCAGCCCTGGGCTTGAGCTGAGGGCCTGAGCACTGTTCTTGGACTTTCTCAAGGTTAGAGCTCTACCACTTGCGCCTCAGCACCATTTCCGTTTTTTTTTCTATGTGTCGTATCGAGGAATCGAACCCGGGTCTTCGTGCAGGCTAGGCAAGCACTCTACCACTAGGACAAACTCCCGGCCCCTTTTGTTGTTGTTGTTGTTTTAACATGGATACCCTTTTCTAATATCTTGGTCCCATTTCCCTCCCCCCAGCCACGCCCCCATTTTACCATGGTAAAATACTGTAACAATTTGAGATAACCAAGAGACAGCAAAAGAGATGAAAGATCCAACCCGCGAAAGCCATGAGAAGCAGCTGCGGGTACCGGCTCCAATCCACGAAAAGCAGCGGCAGTGGAGGGTGCCAGGCCGGGAGCCCAACTGCTGCAGAAACCAGCACAGAACCAGGCCAGTGAACGGCGGAAGCAGCAGAACCCAGACGTGGATCCAGAACAGCAAGCAGTGGATCCCAGAAGCAGAACACAGGCGGCGGCAGAGACCCGAGGGGAGTGAAAGACTCCCCACCACCGTGGAACACCCACAGATGGACGCAGAGGCATGAGTAATACAGCGCATCCCCAAACACATCAGGAAAGCGGAGCAGTTGCCAAGCAATAGAACTTAACTCAGACCCCTCAACCCCGCCTGAGAAAGACTGGTGGGAGCAGGGGGGCAAGGAATTTAGAATCCTGTCCCTTCCCTCAACAGCACCCTCCCTCAGGCCATTGACTGGGGATTGACAGGAGGGCTACCTAAGACCCAGCACCCCACCAAGAGAGGCGGGGCTGTCCCAACTCCCACCTGCCAATGGGCTCAACCCCCAGCCCTCTGACTGGAGACTGACAAGTGGGCGGACCCTAAGACTCAGCACCCCACCAGGGGAGGCGGAGCTGTCCCAGCTCCCACCCGCCCACCAGGCTCCTCTCCCAGGCCACTGGATCTGGAGAGTGGAGGGCGCTGGGACCCAGCCTTACAACAGCAGGTAGGGGGTGCGGGGAAAATAGGAGCCAGCATCTGCGCCCCCCCTCAATTCTTGAGTGGGGTATCCTCCAGCTGGGAATCCTGAGCAAGACACACCGAGAGGCCCCCCACAGTCACAGACTCTGACAAAGCAGTGGAAACACAGCAGGGATCTGAAGGGCTGACCAGCAGCCAAGCTCCCTTTCTGAGAATCAAAAAGGTGCGGCTCCGCCCTTGGAGCCCATTTCCTCAGCTGGGCCCCGCCCCTGGGAACAGAGGGATCTCCTGCTGGTCCTGCTGAGAGCCCCTGAAACTCTCAATCCCCAGACCCTTGGCTTGGGGCCACCCCTGGAAGCAACACAGGAAAACATCTGCCAACCGCGCTCTGACGGAAGCTCGCAGATCCATCCCATGGTCCACTGTGAGGCCACTGGTTGGACTAAGAGCTAGTCGTGCAGCAACACATAAGTTTTATTCTAAAACTTTCCAAACTTTGTACTCAAATATGCTACCTACTTACCAACTTAGGTCAGCTATCCTTACGCTATCCTATTTTTCATTACTACAATATCCTTACACTCCTATGTTAATCCTCTTGTACCTCCCCTGACCTCTCTCATTCTATTTTTCTATCTCTGGAACTCTGTTCATCTTTAAACCCTTATACTGCATGGATCTACACTTGATGGCTGTTGAGCAATACTGTACATCTAGGAGTTTAATTATTCTCTAGGCTCAGAGGGACTTAAAGACAATAGAGATTGGATTGAGAGGCTTATGTTTTGGGTATAAATCGCTTATCAGTGGATGTATTAGACTGCTCAGTAACTGCACAAAAAGAAAGAGTGATAACACCAATCAAAACTTGTGAACATCTAGTGTCTGCCAGCTACAGAGGTCAAGGTTGGTTATATCTGGAAAACTATAATTGTTTTTAGTATTAATCTTGCTCCCATTTTCAAATGAACAAAACAAGAAACTCAAGAAAAATGTCAAATCAAGAAACAACATCCCCCACCAAATGTAAACAGACAATGGAACAGTCACTGGCAAAACCTAGAGGAGAGTCTTCTAAGTGCTGTACAAATGCAATTGATAAACATCATTAATCAAAAATGTGAAAATATAAAGAAAGAGATAAGGGAGGAAGCCATAGCTGAACAAGAGGAAACCATAAACAAGGTGATAAGTAAAAAAGAAGAAGAAATAAAGGAGGCCATAATAAAGGCTGTTCAAAGAAAGATGGATGAATTCATAGAATCCACAAATAAAAAGGTGACCAAACTCCAGCAAATGTTCAAAGAAAATAAAGCTACTTAGCTAACCACACAAATGGAAATCAAGGAGCTAAAGAAATCCATACATGATCTAAAAGAAGAGATGCAAGTCATCAAAAATGAGCAATTAGAAGCAAGGGAGATGAAAAATAAAGTAGATAGCTTTGATAGTATGTTAGACAATGCAGAGGAGAGAATTTCTGGGGCTGAAGATAATTTAGTTATTATAGAGAAAGAACAGAAAATGAGTCAATGCACATCTAGGAAAAATGAGAGAGCGCTTCAGGAGGTCCAAGATACAATTAGGAAGCCTAATTTAAGGCTAATTGGTATTGAGGAGGGCGGGGAGAAAGAGGTCAATGGTATTGGAAATATACTTCAGGGAATCATCTCAGAGAATTTCCCAAATATCCATAAGGGCAGGCCCATCGAGATACAAGAAGCTTTTAGAACCCCAAACAGACCTGATCAGAAAAGAACATCCCACCGCCACATCATAATTCGAACTGGATCAAGAGAAACCAAAAAAAAAAAGCATCCTAAAGGCAGCCAGGGAACAGGGTTCAGTAACCTATAAAGGAAAACCAATCAGAATAACCCCAGATTTCTCAGCAGAGACCATGCAAGCAAGAAGTGACTAGAAGCATATATGTCATGCCCTTAAGTCAAATAACTACCAACCAAGAATACTGTACCCAGCTAAGCTCTCATTCATGAACAATAAAAACATTCCATTCCAGGGAAAAGCTGCAACAATATGTCGCACAAAACCAACACTATAGAGAATTTTGAAAACCAAAATAAATACAATATAGGGAAAGAAATGGCACCTAAACAGCATACCATCTAAGGACCACAAGAACTGTCAAGACACAGGCCCTAATAAAAGTTTTTAAAACTAATAAATATCTCTCAATCCAAACTCTCAATATCAATGGACTTAACTCTCCAATTAAACGGCATACGCTGTCTAGTTGGATCAAAAAGCAACAGCCATCATTCTGCTGTCTTCAAGAGACACATCTTACCCCAAAAAGACAAGCATCTTTTCAAAGTGAGAGGTTGGAATAAACTCTATCAAGCTAACGGCCCCCAAAAACAGGCTGGAGTTGCCATCCTCATATCAGATAAAATAGACTTCAAACCAAAATTAGTAAGAATAGACAAAGAAGGTTACTACATACTACTAAAGGGATTTTTCCTCCAGGAAGACATAACGATCCTAAATATTTACACACCCAATCCCGGAGCTGTAACCTTCATCAA
The DNA here is from genome assembly GCF_031878675.1 of Megascapheus bottae. NCBI lineage: Eukaryota > Metazoa > Chordata > Mammalia > Rodentia > Geomyidae > Megascapheus > Megascapheus bottae. Next base: position 7,077,303 of record NC_143548.1, read on the forward strand.
GCAAACTTTACCTACACTGAAACCATACATAGATCGAAACACAGTGATTGTCGGTGACTTTAACACACCACTCTCACCTATCGACAGATCAACAAGGCAAAAACTCAACAGAGAAACCTTAGAACTGAAAAACTGTATAGACCAACTAGATCTAACAGACATCTGCAGAATATTCCACCCAGCAATAACACATTATACGTTTTTCTCAGCAGCACATGGAACATTTTCCAAAATAGATCACATCTTAGGCCATAAAACAAACCTGGACAGATTCAGAAACACTGAAATTATTCCATGCACATTCTCAGACCACAAAGGCATCAAACTGTAACTGAACACACATCTCCACCAACGAAAACCCTGTAACTCATGGAGACTGAACAACACATTGTTGAATCACTAATGGGTCATCGAAGAGATCAGAACAGAAATCCAACAGTTTATGAAATTTAACAGTAAGGGGCACACAAAATACCAACTCCTTTGGGACACAGCAAAGGCAGTACTCAGAGGAAAATTTATAGCACTGAGTGCCTTCAACAACAAGTTGGAAAAATTGAAATCCAACATTAATGTCTCACCTTCAGCTCCTGGAAAAAGTGCAACAAACCAACCCTAATCCCAGTAGAAGAAAGCAAATTGTTAAAATCCAAGTAGAATTAAATGATTTGGTATCCAAAAAAAACTATAGAAAGAATCAGCAAAGAATCAGCAAAACAAGGAGTTGGTTCTTTGAAAGAATTAACAAAACTGACAAGCCCTTAGCAAATCTTACCAAAAAAAAGAAGAGAGCATATTGAAATAAACAAAATCGCAGATGAAAATGGTAATATCATGACAGAAATTACCAATATCCAGAATATCATGAGGGAGTACTTATAACACATTTATGCCAACAAATTTGAGAATCTAGAGAAATGAAGGAATTCCTAGCCAATATTAACATACCCACACTGAACCAAGAAAAACTAAGCCAACTCAACAGGCCCATTTCAAGCCCTGAAATAGAAATGGCAATTAGAGAACTTCCACCTAAGAAAAGCCCAGGGCCAGATGGATTCACAGCTGAATTCTATAAGGTCTTCAAAGCAGAGCTCACACCAGTACTCCTCAAGCTCTTCAACGAAATTGAAAATGAAGGTTCCTTACCAAACTCATTCTATGAAGCCAGTATAACCCTCATGCCCAAAACACAGATTCATCAAAGAGAGAGAACTATAGACCTATATCTTTGCTGAACTTCTCAATAAAATACTGGCCAACCATCTACAACAACTCATCAAAAAAATTATATACTATGATCAAACTGGATTCATCACAGGGAGGCAAAGCTGGTTCAACATACACAAATCAATTAATATAATTCAACACATCAACAGGAGCAAGGACAAAAATCACATGATTGTCTCAATAGACGCGGAAAAGGCATTTGACAAGATCCAACACACCTTTAGTTAAAAGCTCTGGAGAAACTAGGAATCCATGGAACATTCCTCAATGTAATAAAGGCTGTGTATGAGAAACCCACTGCTAGTATTACACTTAATGGTGAAAATCTAAAGCCATTCCCTCTAAAATCAGGAAGGAGACAAGGATGCCCACTCTCTCCACTCCTCTTTAACATAGTACTAAAATTCCTAGCCAGTGCAATAAGGCAAGAAGCAAGCATAAAGGGGATCCAAATAGGGAAGGAGGAAACAAAACTATCCGTCTTTGCAGATGACATGATTATGTATTTAAAGAATCCTATAGACTCTACTCCCAAGCTCCTTGAGCTGATTCAAAGCTTTGGAAGATTAGCAGGCTATAAAATCAACCCTCAAAAATCAACTGCCTTCCTTTACGCCAACAGTGAGAGGAACGAGGCAATAATCAGGAAAGCAACTCCTTTCACAATAGCCTCAAAGAAAATAAAGTACCTAGGAATTAGCTTAACTAAGAATGTAAAGGACCTTTTCAACGAAAACTTTAAAACCCTAAAAAAGGAAATTAAAGCAGAACTAAGGAAACGGAAAAATCTCCCATGCTCCTGGATTGGAAGAATCAACATTGTGAAAATGACAGTCTTGCCAAGAGCTATCTACAAATTCAACGCAATACCCATCAATATCCCAATGGCATTCTTTAAAGAAATAGAAGAGGCATTTCAAAATTTCATATGGAATAATAAATGACCCCGTATAGCAAAAACACTTCTTAGCAGAAAGAACAGCGCTGGAGGAATTTCAAATCCAAACTTTAGACTCTATTACATAGCTATAATTCTCAAAACAGCTTGGTACTGGCACAGGATCAGGCCTGAAGACCAATGGAATAGAACTGAGGACCCAGATACTAAACCACAGACCTATGGCCACCTAATCTTTGACAAGGGAGCCAAAAAATAGAATGGAAGAAAGACAGCCTCTTCAACAAGTTGTGCTGGCAGAACTGGTTAAGCACCTGCAGAAAACTAAAGTTGGATCCTTCTTTGTCACCTTGCACTAGAATGAACTCCAAATGGATCAAAGACCGGGAGGTAAAAGCTGACACACTGAAAACTTTACAGGAAGGAATAGGAGATACACTAGGCCTCCTTGGCACAGGTTGAAACTTTCTTAATAAGGACCAAGAATCACAACAAATCAGAGAAAGGCTGGACAAGTGGGACTGCATTAAACTGCAGAGTTTTATTTGGCAAAGGACATAGCTAGTAAATTAATGAGGAAGCCTACAGATTGGGAGAAGGTCTTCACCAACCAAACAACGGACAAAGGCCTCATATGTACAATATATCAACAACTCAAAAAATTGAATCACTCCAAAACTAATCTCCAAAGTAACAACCATCCCATTAAAAATGGGCCAAAGACTTAAAGAGAGTCTTCTCGGAAGATGAAACAAAAATGGCCTATAGACACATGAAGAAATGCTCAACATTTCTGGTCATAAAAGAAATGCAAATCAAAACAAATCTAAGATTCCACCTCACTCCAGTTAGAATGGCCAGGATCAGGAAAACGAATAATAACAGATGCTGGAGGAGATGTGGCCAGGAGGGATCACTACTACACTGTTGGTGGGAGTGGAAACTCATTCAACCACTATAGAAAGCAGTATGGCAGTTCCTCAAAAGACTAATCATACAGTTCCCCTATGACCCAACAATTCCACTACTTCGCATTTACCCAACCATCCAGAAACAAGGACATACTAAATCCACTAGAACAACAATGTTCATTGCAGCACTATTCACCATAGCAAAGATATGGAACCAACCTAGATGTCTCTCAGTTGATGAGTGGATCAACAAGTTGTGGTATTTGTACACAATGGAATTCTATGCTGCTGTCAGAAAGAATGGCATCGCCCCATTTGTTAGGAAATGGAAAGACGTAGAAAAAATCATATGAAGTGAAGTAAGCCAGACTCAAAGGAACTTAGGCTCAATGGTTTCCCTCATTCGTCATAATCAGTAGAAACCTTGGGCTCTACTAGCAGAGATCTGCAATAGAGCAACATCTTGATACATAAGGCCATATAGTATGAACGTAATTGAAAGGACCTCCAGGATATTGAAACAAAAGCCATATAATGAATGATTGTTGTCCTTAATGTACTATGTTGTCTCTCATCTTCTTTGCTGTCCCTTGGTTATCTCATATTGTTATAGTATCTCACTTTGTTATCTGATATATTGAATTTATTTGTATTTGCTTATTTGAAATTTGATAGGGAAAGGGGGAAAACCAAGACTGGTAGGGGGTGGGGGGGAGGGAAATGGGTACCAAGACATGTGAAAGGGTATCAATGTATGTGAATTAATTCACCTTCTATCTGGCAAATATCATGTAACCCTTTTAGGAATTACTAATCCTGGAGGTCTTTCTTTTATCGTCATCCTATATGGACTTATGTATGTAGGTTTTGCTCTATTTTAAGCCTTTGCTAGGAGAGCCCAAGGTTTCTACTGATTATGACTAATGAGGGAAAACATTAAGTCTATATTCCTCTGATTCTGGCTTACTTCCCTTAATATGATTTTTTTCTAATTCTTAGACCATTTCCTTACAGCAGCTGTTCTTTCAGAAAGCAGCACAGAATTCCGTTGTGTATAAATACCACATCTTGTTGACCCACTTATTAACTGAAGGACATCTGGGTTGGTTCCATATCTTGGCTATGGAAAATAGTGCTGCAATGAACAGCACTCTGCTAGTGGATTTAGTTTGTTCTTGTTTCTGGACGATTGGGTAAATGCCAAGTAATGGAATTGATGGGTCATAGCGGGGCTCTATGTTTAGTCTTTTGAGGAAACACCATCCTGCTTTCCACAGTGGTTGCACGGAATTGCACTCCCACCAAAAGTGTAGTAGTGATCCCAGCTGGCCACATCCCTTCCAGTATCTGTTGTTATTAGATTTGTTGATCCTGGCCATTCTAAACGGGGGGAGGTGCAGTCTTAGAGTTGTTTTGATTTGCATTTCTTTTATGGCCAGAGTTGTTGAGCATTTCTTCATGTGTCTATAGATCATTCTTATTTCTTCTTCAGCAAAGACTCTTTAAGTCTTTGGCCCATCTTTTAATGGCATGGTTGTTTCTTTGGAGATTAGTTTTGGAGTGATTCAATTTTTTGAGCTGTTGATATAGTTTAGATATGAGGCTTTTATCCATTGTATGGTTAGTGAAGATCTTATGCCACTCTGTAGGGTCGGTAGTTAGTTTGCCAGCTGTGTCCTTTATCATACAGAAGCTCTACAGTGTAATGCAGTCCCATTATCCAGACTTTCTCTGATTTGTTGTGTTTTGGGGTCCTTATTAAGACAGTTTCGACTTGTCCTATCTCTTCTTGTAAAGTTTTCAGGGTATCTGCTTTTACCTTGAAGTCTATGATCCATTTGAAATTAATCTCGGTGTAAGGTGACAAAGACGTTAGTTTTCTGCAGGGCTTAACCAGTTCTGCCAGCAGCAGCTGTTGAAGAGGCTATCTTTCTTCCCTTCTATTTCTTTGATTCCCTTATCAAAGATTAGATCTTTGGCCATAGGTCTAGGGGTTAATATCTGAGTGTATTTCTTTGGTCCTCAGGACTGTTCTTGTGCCAGTACCAAACTGTTTCGTTCACTGTAGCTCAGTACTGAAATTCCTCCTGTTCTGTTCTCTCTGCTAAGAATTGTTTTTCCTATGCAGGTTTCTTTTATTGTTCCATATGAAATTTCACCTTGCCTCTTCTATTTCTTTAAAGAATGACATTGGGATATTGATGGGTATTGCCCATCAATGGCAAGATTGCCATTGGCAAGACTGCCATTTTCATGATGTTCATTCTTGCAATACAGGAGCATGTTTCCTCAGTTCTACTTCAGTTTCCTTTTGGGGGGTTTTAAAGTTTTCATCAAAAAGGTCCTTTACATTTTTAGTTATGTTAATTCTTAGGAGCTTTATTTTGTTTGAGGCTATTCTAAAAGGAGTTGCTTTCCTGATTGTTGCCTCAGAAAACCAGTTTTTCAGGTTTCCAAGCCACCTACCCACCACCACATCTAAATAGTCTAATAAAGGAATTTACATCTTGTGTTTTTGCTGGTTATATTTATGCTGAGGTTCTGACACTTGAAGAATGGTCCTTCCTAGACTCATATAGAGTATTTGTTAGACTCATATGGAGTACTCTACTTCCAATAATGTCACCCAACAGCGTAGGGAGACTGGACAGACCCTTACTTGAAGGAACAGACTTGTGAACCACAGTATTTCACATCTTCCTCTCTGTCCTCTTGTTTCTCCAAGTCAGCCAGTCTTTGCTGTACTCAGATTGTGGTGCAGGAGCCTGTACATTATCACCATGTTCATGACAATGCCTCTGGTTTGGTATGGACAGTACTATCTCACTACCAAAAATAGAGCATGGTCACAGGGAATATGGGTGGAGCCCAGGTAAGGCCTTGTTGCTTGGTGCTCTTTTCTTGGACAATACAAAAGACAGAGAATAGAATGTTCTCACAGTTTGAATCAGGACATCACAGTCATATTTTATGAAGACAACAACCATTAACTTTAACTCCTCCTCTAATAACGATTTCTGGGGCAGATGGATGTCCTTCACATCGTGACACAAGAAAGATGCTAAAATTCACATGGGCCCTATTTTTAAATATGTTAATTATTATGAGAGTGATAAAGAGGGGTACTTATAAGTCAGGAAAGGAGTACATTTCTTCCTAGACAGTGTCTCCTTTTTCTCTCTCCTAGTTTTTCCCTTGCATCCCCACCCACAAGTTGTGTAGTTCACTTTCAAAGGTCTGTCTCCTGGGTACAACTGTTACTTTTGCCCACCATTTCCCCCTCTATCTCTGTGTCTCTGCTTGAGTCCTCCCCAAACCACATAATTAAATGCACAAGTCAAAAAGAAGGAAACAGGGACAAAGGAAAGAGCCTCTTGTTTCCATCTCCCATAGTTCATTTTGATGACTAGTTTTCATATGATCAGGTGCATTGTGCCTTTGTGTTCCTGTCCTACGAGTATCCTCCCTTGCTCCTCTCTGTGTGAAGGCCCAGAGTTCTGTATCATTTTCCATGTCCCAGGGTGTTTTAGTACTAGTTCTACACGTGGGCAAAAATGTTGTCTCTCTCAAATTGGCTATTCTCACATACAGTGATTTTCCTGGGCCCATCCATTTTTCTCCCCTGCAAGTAACTATTTTTTCTTTCTAATGGTGGTGTAATTTCTTGGTGCATTTCTTTGTATCCACTGATGTACTGTTGGACTCCTGGGCTGTTTCCATAACTTGGCTATTGTGATTAGTGAGCAGTGGACATGGATGTGCAGGTGTCTCTACGGTCAGTGGTGTTCAGGTTAGATGCCAGGAGTTGTATGAAAGCTCTGTGCTTAGTTTCTTCAGAAACCTCCAGAGAGCTCTTCATGGAGCTTGTACTAGTTACATACCCACCAACCTTTCAACAGAGTTCCTTTTCACCACATACCTGTTGTTGTTGTTTGAACTCAAAATGATGGCCAATGAAACTGGGGTGAGATCTAATCTCAGAGTAGTTTTGATTTGCATTTCCTCTATGGCCAGGAACAAAGAGCTTTTCCTCAGGGTTTTCTTTTTGTTTCTTGCCTCTTCTTATGAGAAGTCTCTCCTTAGCTCCTTTGCCCATCTAGTGGCTGGCTCATTAGCGTAGAAAGGAGCTGCTTTCCTGAGTTCCTTGTATATTTTAGGCAGGAGACCTTTGTCAGATGTATTGTTGATGAAGATCTTCTCCCTGTCTGGTGACTATCTTTCTACTTTAGTATCTATGTCCTTTGCTATGGAAAAAATTTTCATTTTGTTGAAATCCCATGTGTTTAGTCTCTCCCTATCTGCTGTGCCCATAAACATCTTGTCAAAAAGTTTCTGTCCATGCCTCTGAGTTCTTGTGTTCCTCCTACTCCACCCTGTAGTAATTTCCAGGATTCAGGTCTGATGATGATGCCTGTGATCCACTTTGAGTTGATTTTAGTGCATGGTGATAAACAAGATCCACTGATAATCTTCTGCATATGGATGCCTTGTTTTCCCAATAGCAAGTATCGTACAAGCTGCCCTTTTTCCACTGTCTACCTTTGGCTCTCTAATCAACTATCAAATAAAGTAGTAAGTACATGTATCATTTGTCTGCTCCCTTGATCTTTGGGTGTTTGTTTGAACCAACACTATAGATCTGTACTACAGTTTCAGGTCTGGGATGTGAGACCACCAGCATTGTCATTTTGCCCACAATTGCTTTGGCTACTCATGGTGTTTTGCTGTTCCATCAGAATTTTCAGTTTGTTTTCTCTCTCTGGGAAAAGTGCTTCATTGGTATTTGCATGCAGATTGCATTATATTTGCAGATCCTTTTGAATGCTTTAAAATCGTAGATCATTTATGTTCCTTTCCAGTGTACTAATTCTGCCTCTCTTTCCACTTAGTGCTGCTCTCTTTGTTCCTGTTATCCAACTTTCACAGTTTTTGTTATAAAATAATTTTTTGCTTCCATAGGTTTATTACTAGATATGGACATGGATTCTTTACGTTCCCTTAGATACTGAGATCCTGTCATCTGCAAATAGGACTATGATGATTTCTTCTTTTCCCTTTGTGACTCTCATGTATTTATTGATTGATGTATGTATGACTCGTCCTAGGAATTGCAGAATTCTACTGAAGAAATGTGGAAGGAGTAGACAACCTTGCTGTCTTCCTGATTTAGTGGAAATGGTTTTACTATTTCAACATTCCCTAAGGTGTTGGCTGTTGGTCTATCACATACAGATTTCATAAGAGGTGTGTTCCTCCTATTCCTAGCTTCTGCAGAGCATTTCATATGAATGGATACTGGATTTGGGTAGTTGTTTTTCCCCGTGTCTACTCAGATAATCCCTATGGCCATTTTGAAAGGAAAAACAGAGAAAGTAACACCGAAGTTTCTATCACTAAGCACATGCAGAAGAAACAGTTTCCACCAGAGGCTAGCGGATTTTCCGATGATGTGCACACAATGGATAACCATGAACTTCTGGAAATACAACGTGAAGTACACACATCTTATATGTTGAAAGAGGAAGAATGTATTACTAGTAAAGGACCTGAGATAAGAAAATACTGTAATTGGACCTTGAGTGAGGCCCTGTGGTAGAGTGCTTGTCTAGCATGCAGGAAGCACGGGGTTGGACTCCTTGGTACCACGGCTACACAGAAAGGAACAAAAGAGGTGCAGAGATTATGGACTGGGCCCAGGCCCTGAGGTCCAGCCCCAGGACTCACGCGAAAAAAGAAAGAAACGCATAAATCCATACAGACACACACATAGAGACACACATGTACACAGTGAGATCTATACATGTATCTACGTATGACTTGTTTATGGATACAGAAATTTGTGCACGTATGTACACATACCTATGCATATATGCATATAGATGTATGTGTATATATGCATGCCGTATATATGGGTATGGATATGGATACATGGCACAGATATGGTACTCAAGTCGGAAGAGTACCTTCATTTTAAATGCAGTGTTCTAAAAGCGGGGCAACTGCATACAATTCTATGTACCGTCAGTTGCAGTGGTGTCATTTCTCTGAAGGGAACAAGTGTTGAAGCTAATAAGTCAATACACGATGCTTGTCAGATCAGTATGTAGGGCAAAGTACCGAACAGTGTGATGCGGAGTGTCCGTGTTCAGAAGTGGTGTGGATACAAAGGGTGAGGAGGACGCCGTGGGTCTGTACCTGTGAGCGTCGGTCCTCAGGAGGCTGAGACTGGGCAGTAGGGTTCCACGTTGAACCAACGTGCCAGGAGATGAGTACTGGAGGAGCACTAGTACTTGTACAGACACAAACAGCAGGCCCCCCGCAAGTTAAGAGGAGAGAAGATCTTGGGTCCAACTACTACATTAGCATGGACTGAGAAAAGAACACCGGGAATTAATCGGCAGGCTGTGGAAGGAAAGAAATGGAGGCTTTGGATTCCTGGCTTTCGTTTTGGGGTGTGTCGTACTCCGGCAGAGGCCCGTGGGAGGACATCATGTCAATATTTGGCGGGGGGATTCACCGGCTCTTTAGTACCAGGCCATCTGGCTCTTCCTCAAGCTTTGCTGATAGTGAAGGAATGGCAGGGAAGAAGGACCATCATTCACAGTGAGCATTTCATTTTACTTTTGCCTCCCCTCGCGGTGGAGCCCAAAACTCGAGAATCCCTCGGCGGCCCACCCCTTCGTGTTACAGCGCCCACGATGCCGACTTCCTCAACCGCTTGGCCCCTTACATCCGGGACCTTCAGGACGCCAAATGGGTGGGGCCGAGGCGGGGGCGGTCGCTGAAGCGGGAAGCGGGAAGCGGGTCATCGCGTCACCATAGAGACTCCGGAAAGAAGGTAAGAAATACAGGAACACGGGTACAGCACCGATTTCTGAGCGGCGGCAGGGACTGTCCGAAGCTGAATCCTCTCCCGTGAAGAGAGAAATCGTTGTGGCGCCGACGTTGTAAGAGTTGTACCTCAGGTTTTACCGGACGTCCTAGACACATCCTTTCAGCACGGTAGACACTGATTCACCTGTGCACGAAAAGGTATTGTTGGCTGGGGGTCGGGAGGATCGGGGCCTCACAGGCTGCTAAAAGCCGGCTTGGGGCCCGGTTCCGTGGAAGGAAACCCCGCGGAGCTGGAAGTTGTCCCGAGTGGGGGATGGGCTTACACTCTGTGGTGTCCCCGAGGAAAAGCAGCGGAAAACCACGTCTGCGGCGGAGAATCTCCGTTGTCTAGAAAGCCTTCGGCCTGCTGTGAGGGGCTCTGGCTTCCTGCGACGGGGATTTTCCCACAGCGAATGCTCTCCCCACTTGCCCAAACCACGGTCCGCCATTTTGGGGGGCGGGGCGGGACGTGCGGTGGGCTGGGTGGTGAGGGGGCCGAGGGGTGGGGTGCGGGGTGCAGTGCGCTGCGGTGGGAGGGGCAGCTGGGGAGGTGCGGTGTGCGGTTCCGTGCGGTCGGAGGTGAGGTGGACTGGGGCGGGGTGGAGGGCCCGGGATGGTGAGGTGGGGTGCGGGGTGAGGTGGGGTGTGAGTGGTGAAGCGGGAATGGCGGTGGAAGGAGGCCCGGGTGGTGAGGTGGGGTGTGTGGTGAGGTGGGGTGCGTGGTGAAGCGGGAATGGCGGGTTTGGTGGAGGCCTGGGTGGTGAGGTGGTGTGTGTGGTGAGGTGGGGTGCGTGGTGAGGTGGGGTGTGAGTGGTGAAGCAGGAATGGCGGGTGCAGTGGAGGCCCGGGTCGTGAGGTGTGTGGTGAGGTGGGTGTGAGTGGTGAAGCGGGAATGGGGGGTGGCAGGAGGCCCGGGTGGTGAGGTGGGGTGTGTGCTTAGGTGGGGTGTGAGTGGTGAAGCGGGAATAGCGGGTGTGGTGGAAGAGGGTGTGGTGGAAGCTCGGGTGGTGAGGTGGGGTGGAGGGCCCGAGGTGGTGCTGTGCTGTGGTCGTGCAGTGCTGTCGAGATACCCTCGGCCGGCAAGGAAAATCGCAACAATTAGGACTTCTTCTCAAGCCACTTTTTATTCAGGCCGCTCACAGTTTCTCTCTCCTCCCGTCTCCCTCTCGTTTCTCCTCCCACTTCCTCTTAACCTTGCCTTATAAGGCTCTCTTAACCAATCAGTTTTGCTTCCTCTTATAAACAAGCCAATCATATAACAGCACGCATATAGCACACTTTGGGCAGACCCTAATATGGCAACAGACAGACTTCCGTTCACGCAGGAGGAGCGTGACTAGGCATTCTATTTCCTTAACTTCACGGATCAACAGATTCAAAACAACAAGGCAAACAGCGGAAATCGGCCCCATCTTGTAATGGCGATTTTCTGGCTACTTACATCTCCCCCTTTTTTGTTTATTTGTAGTAGGAAGGGCACGAGGCCTGCAGAACCTCCTGTCATTCCCACCACAGTAGCAAGGGACCATGCCTGTCTTAGGTTGGGGAGATGCCTCTTGATCCTTACCCGTCATGGACACAAGATACTTGAGCATTGTGGTCTTTCTTAGGTTGGTATTAAGACCAATCTCCTCACTTACCCGTCTTTGACTACTGGTCCAGCATGCTTAACCATACCTGGGGGGGTTGTTCCATAGTGATAGCCATTAATGCCTGTTGTATTATCAGTTGATTGCGCTTCCTCTGCCTCAGTATTTGTCTGCGTAATGCAAACACAATCCAACACAAAATGCCTAGACCCACGTTCAACAATACAATTAAAGATACACATCCTGCCCATTCCTTAATCCAATTACAAGAACTGGAAACCTAATTTACAAAATCTTCCCCAGTGGCAATATTCACCCGTGTGGTATTAACAATCATAATTTCATAGCGCAACTGATCGGTAAGATTTTCAAATTCCAAAGACCAGGATTCCGTCAACATTTTCCCTAACCTTCTAGACAAATTGGCAGCATGAGAAAAATTATCATAAGTCAAAGGAGTAATACATAATCCACTACCCGTACCCACACAAGTAAGTTGAGCATAACTATATACAAGATCCAACTGTTCCTGCAGTAAGTCCACTCTCTGATTTAACACCATAAATCTGCGATGATTAACTTGTATCTGTGTGTCCATCGCTTGAGAAACAGGCTCGGATAGTCTATTTGCGGTCGCAGCTGTTTGAACCGATGTCACCAGGGCAACAGCACTAGCAGCAGCTGTTGAGATCAAAGACAAGATCAAGACAACCAAAGCAGCCTCGGTCGCTTTAACTTTACAATCAAGTCCTTCTCTTGCACTTGGACCGGAACAGGAAGAAATGTTGGCAATCTCATAACCACAACAGCATAAAACAGACTAGCATTCCAACATTGGCTCAAATAACATCGATTTTGTGAACAATTTAAAAAAGAACCATTAACAATATTATAATCAAAAACAAGAAACATAAAAGGAGGCCAAACACAAACAGGGCTAGCATCAAAATTGGCCTGGTATTTGCAGGAAGAATTGTATCTAACATGATCATTATAAATTGAACCATCTGACATCATACAATTAGAATTTGTACAAGTATAATTACAATAACGAATCATCCCATCTTGCAAAAAGGCCAAGGCATTAGCACTACTACAAGCATATTTTCCACAAATTAACCAAACATTAAAGGGATTCTCAGGGTGAGAATAACGAGGTAAATGATAGGTAAAATTATAATTACTAACAAAAGTACTATTGGCAAATTTAGCAATAAAAGGGGTAAAAGCAAAACCAGGTTTTAATCCCACTGCTCTGGAACTCTGGCATCCTGTCCACTCCCACGGCCATACCAATTTTGACTTACACCTAGGATACAATAAAGGAACTTTGGCATTCCCTAAAAACTCCGAATAAGGGGCTAAGGGAGCTAGGGCAGTAAGACTTACTACACGTTTATCCTGAGAAACATTTTTTGCAAACACTCCTATCTCTTGCTTATCCAGCTGTATACAATCACCATTAGTAGCATTTTGAGATACAACAAAACATAATGTCGCTTCCAAATGCATGGCTAAACTATAATTTCCTAACTCCGAACTAAAAGGGACATAAGGAAGTTGTAATGAACCATTGGCAGTAAACAAATATGGAAAAACTCTAGAGGTACTAGTCACGGGCATCGGTAATGGGAACGTCTTCATCATGGCCCATAGTAGACGAGGCTCCACCAGTGGGCAGAGTAATGCTATCAGCAGTATCTTCTTTGCGATCATTTTCTTGCGACTTTCTCACCAGTCATTCCGGCACCCAAATAGGATCCTGTGAGTCCTGTGGAAACACACAAACTGTTCCTCGTACCCATGAGAGTATGGGGTCTGGCCCATTCCATTGGCCAGTTAATATATCCTTCCACTTTACCAATCCCTTGAATTGCCCTTTAATTGGAGTGGTGTGCCGCTCCATGGCAGAATGGCCTTGAATATCCAAATTTAAAAAATTTATAGTAAAAAGGGCTAAAGAAGTTCTTTCTTTTGGTGTCCTTTTATACCCAATTCCCCCTTTTTGTTTTTGTAAATAAATTTTTAGGGTGCGATGAGCTCGTTCCACAATACCCTGACCTTGAGGGTTATAAGGCAATCCATGGGAAACCTGCACTCCCATGGTTTGGCAAAAGGCACCAAATTGTTTACTTGTACAGGCAGGACCATTATCTGTTTTAATAAGATAAGGCATTCCCCAGGAAGCCCAAGCTTCCAGACAATGAATAATTACATGATGAGTAGTCTCTCCCCCTAAAGGGGTAGCATGAATAATTCCTGAACATGTATCAACTGAAACATGTAAATATTTTAACTTCCCAAATTCTGTAACATGAGTAACATCCATTTGCCAAATTTTTAAGGGAAGTAAGCCACGGGGATTGACACCTAATGGCACAACTGGAAGATGGGTAACACATTTTGGGCAATTTAATATAATATGCCTGGCATTTTGACAAGACAATTTAAACCAAGATTGCAGGGTGCGAGCATTAACATGAAGTTGACTATGAAATTCTTGGGCCTGCACTTCTGGGGTAAATACAGCAAAAGCCATTTGCATACGCGTACACTTATCCACTACATCGTTGCCTAGACTTAGGGGCCCAGGCAAACCTGTGTGGGCACGTATATGCAATGGGAAAAAGGGGGCTTTGCGAGCACAAATTAGTTCCTGCAATTGCCTAAACAAATTACATACAGTGCTACTTTTACTTATGGGTCCTGCAGCTTCTAAAAACTGCAAAGCATTAACTACATATGCAGAATCAGAAATGATATTAAAAGAAAAGGAACAATTTCTAAATACAGAAATAGCAACCTGCAATTCTATTTGTTGTGCCGACCCAGGCTGAAACTGACATAATACTGGTTCCTGACCCTCAACCAAATAGGGTCCCAACCCATTTTTGGAACCATCAGTAAAAATATTAACTGCTCCGGGTATGGGTTGCTTGGCAGTAATTACTGGAAAAACAATTGGATGTTCCTTAAAGAATTGTAAAAAAGGATTTTTGGGATAGTGATTATCAATTTTTCCAATAAACATACAATTTAAAATAGACCATTCATCAATGGTGACATTTACAGCCTGAACTTGCTGGGTATTATATGGAACTATAAGAAAATTAGGCTGATAGCCGCAATGTTCTATACTAAATTTAATTCCTAAAATAGATAAATTGGCAACTGCCGTGGGATAATATTCAATAGATTTGACAGGGGACATTTTCGGATGGATCCATGCTAAAGGTCCATCCTGCCATAACACTCCTGTAGGCTGCTGAAATGAGGCTAGGATAATTAAAGAAATTTCTCGCCCTGGTTCTATTCTTTGTAAAAATGTCAAATTTAGTTTTTCTTCTAAAATTTCTAAGACTTTTCTAGCCGCAGAGGTTAATTCTCTTGGTGAGTCCAATGCAGATGAACCTTGCAATAAATCATATAAGGGCTTCAATTCACTATTACTCATAGGCAAGGAGGTTTGAACCCAATTAATGTCTCCCAAAAGTTTCTGAAAATCATTCAAAGTCTTAAGGTGGTCTTTTTGCAATTGCCATTTCAAAGGCCTTATTTTTTGGGATGTTATTTTACTTCCTAAGTATTGCACTATCCTATCCTTCTGGGGCTATGGATAATCCTCTATTTTCCAGGCAGTTAATTAATGTGGCAAAAGCCTTATCCAATATGTTTTGATCTTTGGAAACCAACAAGATATCATCCATATAGTGCAAGCACCGCACCGATGGAAACTTCTCCCGAACAGGAATTAAAGCTGCATGTACATACAAGTGACACAAGGTGGGGCTATTGGCCATTCCCTGAGGCAGCACAACCCATTCAAAATGCTCGTCTGGGCTCTTTTGGTTTATAGAGGGTAGGGTAAAAGCAAACCTACAAGTGTCCATACTATTCAGCGGAATGGAAAAAAGCAATCTTTTATATCAATAACAATTATGGGCCATTCTCGAGGCAAAGTAGAAAGTAAAGGCAGTCCTCGTTGAACAGGCCCCATGATTTGCATTTGGTTATTGATTGCTCGCAAATCATGTAATAGTCGCCATTTTCCAGATTTTTTTTTGATAACAAATATGGGAGTATTCCAGGGAGACACTGAGGGGCGGACATGTCCTAACTCCAACTGTTCACGTACCAGGGCTTGGGCTGCAAGTAATTTTTCAGAGGGAAGTGGCCACTGAGGAACCCACACAGGGTCCTCTGTCTTCCACTGGATGGGCATGGTCTCCTCAGCGGCCCCTAAGAAAAACCCAGACCTTGGTGTTTAGAAAGCTGTATTACTGGGATAGGAGAAGTACGTCCCTGTAATTGTTTCCCTAATCCAAGACCCGGTTGGTAACCCATCTTTGACATGATTTTTTCTGCTTTGCTAGGAGCATCATTGGTAAGTTTGAACTTCATTTGTCTTAGGATGTCTCTACCCCAAAGGGATATGGGTATAGAGACCACATAGGGCTGGAAAAGTCCACTATGTCCCTCCTGATCCTGCCAATGCAACATAGCCGCACTCATGTTTGGGGTAGATGCATAGCCTAATCCCTGTAATGACTGCGAAGCAACCTGTATTGGCCAGGCTCTTGGCCAATCCTGATTAGAAATAATACTTTTATCTGCTCCAGTATCCAGCAATCCTAAAATAGACTTTCCATCTACTAATAGTTGTAGGACAGGTCGTTCTTCAAGATCCATGGATAAATAGGCTGCATTGCTTCCCAAGGAACCGAAGCCTCGATTTCCTCGACAAATATTTTTTGCAGGGAATAGTTTATGACAGCTAGGAAGTAAGAATAATTGAGCTATGTGGTCCCCAGGCAAGATGGCTGAAACTCCCTGGGGGGATTCCACCATGATTTTGATTATATCTTGATAGTCAGAATCTATTACTCCAGGGTGAATTCTAAGGCCTTTTAGGTGGAAGAGGAACGGCCAATTAAAAGACCCACCGTACCTGTAGGGAGGGGGCCCTTGAGATCGAGTCCACTAATTGGACTCCCATTTTTGGGGTTAATATGAGACTGGTGGTAGAACAGAGGACAAGTCCTGCTGACCCAGGAGTGGCTCTCCTTGCTGGCTCGGATGCCGAAGGGTTGGCCATGTCTCTGTTACTGGCCTGGAGGCAGATGTCATTGCCCCATATATTTGAGGGCCCTGGGGATGTGGGCCCCGGTACCCGTTTTTTGAACCCTGCTCATTGAGTGGAGGTAAAAGCCGCCCTTCTTTGTCCTTTACTGACCTGCATTCATTGGCCCACTGATTGCCTTTCTTGCACCAGGGGCACAGACCTGGCAGAGGGTGTCCTTGAGGCTGATTTTCCGCACCCCCTCTACCATTTTTCTCTGGGCAGTTTTTTCTCATATGACCTAGCTTACCGCATTTATAGCAGGCATTGCTTCCCTTTTGTCCCTGTCTTGTCATTTGTACTGCGGCGGCGGCTAAACCAGCATTGGTAAGGGGTCCTCCAATCTTTCTACATACTTTCATCCACACCTCAATACCTTTTCCTTTGTATGGGGTGATTGCTGCTCTGCATTCTTTGGTACACTGCTCAAATACTAAGTGTTGGATAAGGGGCATGGCCCTATCTGCGTCCCCAAAGATTTTTCCAGCTGCATCAACCATTCAGGCGACAAAATCAGAAAAAGGTTCTAAAGGTCCCTGAATAATTTTAGTAAGATTTCCTGCTACTTCCCCTCTATTAGGAAGAGCCTTCCATGCCCTAATGCCTATCTGGTTAATCTGGCCATAGACATCAGCTGGAAATCCATTCTGATTGTTAACAAAATTTCCCAATCCTAACAGCATATCTCTATTCCAATAGGGCCTTCCCTCATTTGCATTAATTGCAGCTTGTTCAGTAGCATACTCCATAACAAAAGCTCTCCAGTCCAGGTATTGCCTGGGGCTAAGACAAGCCGGGGTCATGCAGTTTCTATTAAGACTCTCTACCTGAGCTACAGTAAAGGAGGCTCCCACTCCATAGGCATGGACTGACTCGGACAGTGCTTTAATGGTTTTAAAATCTATGGGCTCATGATATCTCTGATTGTTGGGTCCTTCAAAAACAGGGCATCCTAGACAGAGTTCCTTTTGTACTTGTTTCCACACTTCTGGAGCTCAGGAACGTCCAACTCCCGGAACAGGCGGGGTAGGAGGAGGAGGAAAAGGAAGGGGCAGGGGCAGCGCCTCAAAATGAGGAACTTCCTGCCCTGTATTAAGGTCCAACCTCTTACGCGACCTTTTCCAGTCTCAGATAGCACTAAGCCAGGATACTGCACCTAATGCAGGCTCTTCCAGGTCATACTCCTCCTGCATATTTTCAGGTGGCAAGGGGGGGATAAATAGAAGGAATCATTCGATCCCCCCCTGAATTCTCGCTCCTGGATTCTGACCTTTCCTCCTTAAATTCCTTCAATGCTATTTTTCCTTCCACTAGCGCGCCGGAGCAGCACTCATCAGACAAACAGCTCCTAACTAGTTTCCAAATGGGTTTTACTCCGGGCCTTAGACGTCCTTGATCTGCCGCAGTGTCCAAGTCTCTCCCTAACTTATCCCAAGTAGGCAACAACACATTTCCTGACACAGAGAACCAAGAGGCTACCTCCTCCACATTAAGGAGGAAAAGTCTCAAGATACTTTGTTTCACTTTCAAATTCTTAGTGTGCAGTAGCGGGTCAAGAGCAGTCACTAACTGTGACGATTCTGAGGCTCCCATTCCAGAGTTTTTCTCCGCTCTCTCTTTACCTACAGAAGAGAGCAAAATAAATTGGTCCCTCTTACCTGGGACTTACCGGTGCACCACCTTGAGTTCTGAAGTCCTCCCCGTATGGGCCACCAGTTGTTACGATCCCCTCGGCCTGCAAGGAAAATCGCCACAATTAGGACTTCTTCTCAAGCCACGTTTTATTCAGCCTGCTCGCAGTTTCTCTCTCCTCCCGTCTCCCTCTCGTTTCTCCTCCCACTTCCTCTTAACGTCCCCTTATAAGGCTCTCTTAACCAATCAGTTTTGCTTCCTCTTATAAACAAGCCAATCATATAACAGCACGCATACAGCACACTTTGGGCAGACCCTAATATGGCGGCAGGCAGACTTCCAATCACACAGGAGGAGCGTGACTAGGCATTCTATTTCCTGAACTTCATGGATCAACAGATTCAAAACACCAAGGCAAACAGCAGAAATCGGCGCCATCTTGTAATGACGATTTTCAAGCTACCTACAGGGTGCGGTGCTGAGTGTGGGTGATGAGTTGGGGTGGGGGTGTGTCATGATGTTTGGGGCGGAGGGTGGCGGTGGCTGGTGGGTTGGGCCTGGACCCTGGGCCTATTTGCTGCCCCTGACCTCTTGTCCCTTATGGCGCTCAACCACCTGAGCCCCAACCACTCCCGGTTCGCTGGGGCTGAGCTGGAGACAGAGTCTCACCAGGGCTGTGTTAAATGGAGACAGAGGAAACATACATGACACGTGCCTACATCTTGCAGAACTTCAGAGGAATTGTTTCCTGCCTGCCTTGCTGGAGTTAACGGCTACATGCTATCTTTAGTAATTGTGAACTGCTGAGGATGCAAACGTCACTCTAAAAGGCCGATACAGGTGCCAAGAGCTTGGCCTCGTGGTGCAGAGCCTGCCTTACATGCACCAAGACCTGGTTCGATTCTTCGGTACCACATACATTAAATAAAAAAAGCCAGAAGTGCTGCTGTGGATAAAAGTGGCAGAGCTCCAGCCTTGAGAAAGTGCAAGGGTAGTGCTCAGGCCCTGAGTTCAAACCCCACGACTGGCAAAAAGTTTAAAACTATAAATAAATAAAATGGTGATGGAGAGTTTATGAGTCCTTATATTTTTGAAACTGCACACACTATATGCAGTGTGCTCTTACTGAGAAATGAAGTATGAACACTGTACATATGAACTACTCTGATTTGCCTAGTCTGGTCTTCTCTCTTGTATCCCACAAATATATTACATGTTCCAGTGAAATAGTGACACCCTGAACATTTCAATTCTTAGATTTGTACATGCAATAAATTTATCACAATCTTCTAAATCTTCTTACTGTGGCCTAATTGGTCAGCGATAGCGGTGCTTTATATATGACAAATTTTGTTGTTTCAAGTAAGACTCATTAAGGTCTGGTTTTTCAGGTTCTTTGACTAGAGTTTTAAGCACACTGAAAACCTTCATTTTGATTTTTTTTGTTTGGTTTTGTGTGTGTGTGTGTGTGAGAGTGAGTGTGTGAATGTGTGTGTGTGTGTGTGTGTGTGTGTGTGTGTGCACCTTACAGGAAAAGGATGGCATCTGATCAGCCTAGGAAACTGTTTGTAGGAGGCCTTAGTGCAGACACCAGTGAAAAGGACCTTGAAGGGATCTTTTGGGTATTTGGACACATAGCAGAAGGTAGGTCTTTGCTTAAGCCTCTGTGTGGGTAAATAGATGTTAAATACATGAAATAATAATCTTAATATTGTTCAAATAAAATGTCTGTTCTTCAAACTTGAAAGACAAATACTACATTTTAAATGAAGCACTGACTCCCTGCAATGCCCTAAGCATCTCATAGCACTGAAGAAGAAAATAACAAATGTGTTGTGGAAACATGTGAAATGTGATGGGCTTGTTGTTACTGAAATATTAGTGAATGTGTAACAGGGATGGATGTCAAGAAAGCTTTGACTGCTGTGCCTATCAGCATAATATTAAAAAGAAATCACTGTGTTTGCCGTTTTATTCTTCATGTTCTTGCATACATTAAAACTCTTTCTGTATATTGCAGTTATTTTGCAGAAGCATGGGGAAATTAAGAAGTCTAGAGGCTTTGCTTTTATTACCTTTGAAAACTCTGCAGATGCTCAGTGCGCAGCCAAAGAGATGAATGGAAAAGTAAGCATCTTTTAGTATTATCTTATTTCTGTTCAACAATTGCCAAAATTGGTTTCTTTTCTGCAGTAGATATAATATATGATGATGTGGTGAAAAGGTGATATGATGCCATATGGCCCCATTGACACTTTGTGTTGTAATATACTCAGAAATGGCTGTCAATCATGTACCTGCGGTTCACAGTTCATGAACTTAGGATTCATTTAAAAAGAGGATGCAGTCAGGCCATGGAGGCCACAGATGATTGTGTTAGACCTCTAAAAACAAACAAATTGGGCCGAGATTTGGCCTAGTGGTAGGGTGCTTGCCTAGCATTCACCAAGACCTGGGTTCCATTCAACAGTACCACATACATAGAAAGTAAGCCAGAAGAAGTGCTGAGTCTGAAGTGGTGGACCTCTAGGGATGAGAAGCCCAAGGACAGTGCTTAGGCCCTGAGTTAAAGCCCAGGCCTGGCAAAAAAAATTGAAAAATAATATTTTTATCATCTGTTACAAGAAGCAAAATTAAAAGCCAGTACGGCTGAGAGCAGTAGACTAGGAAAAACCTGAGCAACAATTTACAAGTCCCAAGTTCAAGTCTCTGTAGGAACAGAGACCAAAATCTTGAGAAAGGAATTAGATGTGCACAGCTTATTGAGTAAACTTGTTTCATGTTCCTATTCCAAGATCACTATCAATAGTATGTTAAGCCCTCCATCAATTAGACCTTGCTGGGCATTAGTGATCATTGTGTAATAGTAGCTATTGGAAATGGCTGAAATCTGCTGGAGTTTAGTACCAACTACATGAGCCTACATGTCCTAATAAGGAGAAAAAGTCCAGGTCATAGAAGTCTGTCTCAAGTTGTAACAGGCAGTATATGCCGTCCAATGAGCTTGAGGTCTTGAGTTGTAAGTTGGAAGCTAGAAAAAGTAAATAAATAAAGCTACAACTTTAAAGAAACCTGCAAAAAGGACAAACAGAACAGATAAGGAAAGAGATGCAAAATAAAATAAATGAAAATAAATCAAATGTAATACAAGTTGTGTGAAGATTTTGATGGTTTGTTCCTCTTGGTATTTTTGTTTCCCGGTCCTGGGAATTAAAATCTGAATCTGTGCACTATCCTAGGACACTTTTTGCTCAAGGGTAGGGCTTTGCCAGTTTATCTATAGTAACACTTCAGGCTTTTCTGTGTATATGGTACTTAGGAATTGAGCCCATGACCTCATGCATTCTTGCCGAGTGCTACCACTATGACAGGCTCCTGGCCCTTCAAACTGTTTGGTTTGTCTGGCTGTCAATTTTGCCTAATCTGGGGGTTTGAACACAAGATACTGCTTGCTAAACAGATACTCTACATGCTTACAAATTGTTTTTATTGTTAGTGTAAGTAAAGATGATGTACAGAGGGATTACAGTTACCCAAGTAAAGTGTGTTTCTTTTTTGGACCATGGCACCCATATTCTACTTATTTGCTATATTTTCTTGAGCTGAAAGTACTGCTTACTTGACTGTCTAAACTACCTTACATTTTTCTAACTAACAGTGACATCTAACTTGGTGTGAAAATCTTGCACTGATGGTTTATCTTCCTAATCTCCTCCTGCACATTACCTGGATATTTCCTAGCAACATGGAAGTATTTCGATGTCATCAAAGCTTTAAAAGGAACATAGGCAAGGTCACACAGAATTTTTGTGAAAAGTGGGTTTGATGGAAACTAACATGGACAAATGGATGGATCCTTTCTCTCCTATAATTCTTGGCATTCCTCATGCAGAATGATTTCTATTATTTTATAGTAGTTATTATGGATGGCTTACTTTTTTCTATCTTGAATAAAATCTATATATGTCTTTGAGGATTATAAATTCCAGAGGTAATGTATCTCTAGCCTGTTTAGTTTTTCTGTTATCTATATTGACATTGGAATTCAGGTCTTCAAGGTCATGCTCCATTTTCCCCTCACACAGATGGATCTATTTCAGTCAGTAGTAAAGTTTTGCTAGTTAATTGAACATAAGAGCCTCATGGAAGTTGATACCCAAGTAGAATTTAAATCACTGTTCTAAGGTCTTGAAGCCACTATCTATTCTGGGGGTAGCTTGTTTTCCTTTTTTTCCTTACATAATTCTGTCACCTTTTGTGATTCTTCTATCGTTTAAGCTCTGCCTAGTATATGCCTGCATATTTTAGCCCTTCCTCTTTGTCCTTAAAGATATTACTTCATATATCTGCCTTCTAAAAATTGACTCTTTTGGCTTCTTCTCATTTGATTACTATACACAAAAATTTAACAGCTCAAGAGGAATTATTATCAGAGATTTATTTTGCTTTAGTTCAAGCAGAAGCACAGATGAGCATCTCCATAAACTAATGCTTTATTCTTTCATCCAACTCATGTTTTATGCATTTCCTCCTCTGTGTTACACATTAATGCAGTACCAGCAGTACCTGAATAAGTACTCTGTACTTTTAATTCAGGTTAAGGAAAATGAATGCTCTTCCACTTGATGGAAAATACTTGTTAATGAAGCATATACTTTGTACTTTCTCATATTTGCAAGGAAATATGAAGTAGTAACAAAAAACTCAAAGCAAATAAGGTGGCATTACTGGTCAAATCTTTACTTTTATTTTTTCAGTTGTTAGATGGGAAAGTAATTAAAGTAGAGCCATCTTATGGCAAACCATCTTATGGCAGTCATGGTAGAGAGAGCAGACCACCTATCTCAAGAAATACAGTGACCCAAAGAAGACGAAACGATGGCCATTCTTCATCTGAAGGGAACTTTGGTAATGTTTTAAAAGATAAACTTACACACATAGGATTGAAAGCCAGGAAGTTTGTAGAGACAAAATTAATTCTCACTCACTTCCTTATGAGCAGAACTGAAATTTACTGCTAATAAGAAAGCTAGTTTTAAACGTTTCAAGAAGTAAGATTGACTTCACAAAATACTTTTAAATTCACTGTTAAATTTTGCCCTTACTCATTCAACAATTTTTTTCACTTGAAAGTCATCGTGTGCTGGGAGCTTAGCCTAGTGGTAGAAATGCTTACCTAGCATGCATGAAGATCCTGCTTTCATTCCTGGGTACTACATATATAGACAAAAGCTGGAAGTGGAGCTGTGGCTCAAGTGGTAGAGCTCTAGCCTTGAGAAAAGTTCAGTGTCATTGATCAGGCTCTGAGTTTAAGGCTCAGGACTGGCAAAAGAAAGAAATCATTTATAATGCCCTCAGTTGGAAGCAGTGCTGTAGCTTAAGTTATAGAGCAATAGCCTTGAGATGTAGACATCTGGAGCATAGAGCTCAAGTCACACATCCCCCCACAAGGAATGGAGGCATTGGTGGGGAGAGAGAGAGAGAGAGAGAGAGAGAGAGAGAGAGAGAGAGAGAGAGAGAGAGAGAGACAGAGAGACAGAGAGACAGAGAGAGAGAGAGAGACAGAGAGAGAGAGAGACAGAGAGAGGGGGGAATAAAGAGAGAGGAGTGGGGAGTATCCCTACTCTCTGATGAATATAAAAAGTTGAAGGGTTAGTATTGCAATTGGTTTGTTTTTGTTAAAAGTCATATAAATGTGCTCTTTTGTCATTCTGTCTATAGCTTGAGCAACAGCCCAATCTTTAAATTTACTTTATGAACTAACTAGAGCCTTCCATTCTCAAATGTGCCTTTGTTTTGTGAAAGACATAGAAAACTCATGTGGTATGTCTTTGTTGTGTTGTATGACCAGAAGAGAATGAGCCATAAAAAAGATGTCACATAAGATTTCCCAATATTTCCTTTTCTTTTATTTGGGAAAGTGTGTTCTTACTATTTCCCTTTTTTTCCAGTCCTGTTTTGATCTCAGGGCCTGAGCCCTGTCCTTGGACTTTCTCAAGGATAAGTTTACCACTTGAGCCTCTGCACCACTTTCAGCTTTTTTCCCTATGTATGTGGTACTGAGGAACAGAACCCAGACCTTCATGCATTCTAGACAACAATCCACCACTAGGCCAAATTCCCAGCCCCAGTATATCACTTTCAAAAGCATAGTTTGGCCTTAAATAGGAAATTATGAAGTATGTACTGAACATTTTATTTAATTATTTCATGAAGGTACTGAGAATATAGCTGTTAGTTCTAGTCATTAATTGCAGACACCTCTGTAAAGTAATGCAGCATTTATTGTGAGTTAAGATACATAGATTTAAATCTTTTCTTATCCATTAAATTAATCTTGAGAAGCAAATGTCAAATTGAATTTGAGGATCAGTGTGTTTATATGAGTATACATTTTGTTTTTCTCAAGAAATTTTCCCCAGCCCTTAAGTATGGACACATTATTTCCAGTTACACTGACAATAGAAGTGATAGAATTATTTTTATACCATGGAGGATGTTCATTGTATATCCATTCTCTTTAGAGCACATTGTCTTTAGGCCTCATTTCTGTGTCTTATACGTATAACTATACTTGGACTTATCTTAGGTGATATTTGAGTTCGTATCAGCAATGTGTCCAAAAACATGTTTTCACAACCAGATTTAGATGAGTAGACATGAGCAGAATTAATGTTCCTTGTTCAACATTGTTTTAATTCTTTCCTGCCCTTGCTTCTTAACTTTCCAGTTTTTTTCTCATATTTCTCTTTAAATGTGTCTTGAGGCTTTAAAAGTTTCTTTTTATAAACTGACATTGTAATTTAATCAGTGTTATATTTTTATAACTTGCTCTTGAATAATAAAAGGTAATTCTAGGGTCTGGAGCTGGTGAGGTTCATTTGGTAGAACACACCCAATGAACAAAATGCAACAGTTGTAGTTCCACCATAAACCTTAAAAAAAGACAGTAAGAAAAAAAGGTAATTCTAACTTTTATGAGTTTGGTGAGGCTTTTATGAGTTTGGTAGTTAAAGTATTAGCTCCTTAACTAAGAAGATGTTGTTTTCAATTCAGGTGGCAGCAGATATAGTCCCAATTTCAACATGAGCTCTCCCAGGAGACCCTTTCCGATTAAAAGAAACCCATTTGCTAGAATTGGTAGTCCTCCTCCTAAAAGATCTAATCGTTCTGCCTTGGTGGGAAGCAGTTTTAAAGCGGGAGAACAAGGTTTCTACTGCCTTGTAAAAGAGAGCTTCTTGTGAGTGAGTATAGTATTGTATGAATGAGATGAAGCTGTTGTCAGGTAAGTCCTTTGAGTGTAAGAAATAAAACAGGTGGTGAGAATAGTGTGGGCATTTTGATGGAGAGATCAGTTGAGCTTTCCTCATCAGGTGACCTTTGAGATTCATGAGACATAACTATTTGATGGTTATAGGTTTTAAAGTAGTATAAAATCAGTGCTTCGGGTTATTGGTATAATATTCAAGAGATGCATTGCTTTCAGATCTCTTGGAGAATTTGTGGGTCAACTTCAATCAAGATTCTCTGCTACTCAAGTTTCTTTTTAAGAGGTTATATGACTCTTCATGGAATAGTTTTCTTCTTTTGTATGTCTGCCATACTTAAAAGAAATATTTCCTAATATATGCAAGCAATAGTCTATAATTATACAGTGAGACTTTCAATGGTACTTTGAGAAGAAAGATTACAATTGAAGTAACAACATAGTAACAGTGATTAAATTAAATGTTTACGTTAGAAAGGTGAAAGAAATTTCATTTAAGAATTAACGTTTTAGAGAGAGGTTTAAGTTGGTATATTTTAGAATACTTTAAAAATATTTCTCACAGGACTGAACAGTGTTTAAATTTTCATTTTATTTCATATATTGTCAGCATGAAATACCTAACATAAACATTTTGTAATTAAAGGTTCATTGTTATGTGGGATAGAAACTTATGAAATGATGTTCCAGAGAAATCCAGTCTCTTTTAAGAGAGATGAAGTTGCATCACCGAGGGCTCATATTTATTCTAATAAATACAGGTAAAGTAGATAACAAAATGACACACCTGTAACAGGCATAAATTCTTCTGGTGAATGCATTTTTTCTTGTTGTCTATTGTGTTCTGAATTGTTTCACATGTGTTTTGGGCATTGGTTTATGTGATTTGGAGAAACATCTATTTACTTTCTCTGCCCATTTTTACCTTGGGGGCCTTTCCTCTTGTCCAAGAGTTGTTTGAGCTCTGTAAGTTAAACGTCGACATGTTCATTTTCTAGTTTCAATTACCCTAGAGGAGACCAACTGAGCTCTCCAGACATCAAGGATTATGCTGGAGCACCTAGAGAATATGCATACAGTGATTATGGAGGTTACTACTCTAAAGAAAAATGTATTTCTAAAAGCTACACATATTACCCATTCTGTTAAATATGCTAACTGAAGTTGGTAATGGTTGCATTGATTGCTGCCTTTTTTTTAAAATTTAGTGATCGTGGTGGCTATGATTGGAGTCATGGTAGAAATGATCATTCCAGAGGAGGTTCATATTGAGAAGCCGATGACTGTTGTGGTAAGAAAGAGTCCAGTGCTGACACGTAAATGACAGAATTACATTGCTACCCAAGCAGGGAAAACTAGTGTCAACTTTTGGTTACTTTGAGTATGTTTGTGATGTCTTAATCGCTTTTCCTTAGAGCTTAATGAGGTATCACATCTTTTTACCTTATGGAAAATTGTCACAGCATAGAGTAAATTTCTGTCAAGTTTCAGCATGTCAAAACCAAGTATTTCAAGGCATGTGCTACTTAAAACTCATGTATGATACAAAAACAGTGTTGTAATATAGTAGTATGTCACCTCATTTTTGATCTTGCAGCAGAGAATCACCATACTAAACCAACTACACAAGAATTCTCCAGGACTTATGGTGGAAAGAGTCATTATGATGATAACCGCAGTTCACAATATGAATGGAGAGGAAGAGATGAAAATACTGCAAGAAGAGATACCCATTCGCGTGATCATTTAAGAGGGCTTCTTCCTTCAATGGAGAGGGGTTTTGAGACTCCTCATGAGTCATAAAAGTAGCTCAGTGAGTGTAGATTCACAGGAGATTGGGAGATTGTGGTGGAAGGCTTGTAAGAGGAGTGAGCAAATATTAGCAGCATGTTTCACTTGCATTCCAAACCTCATTTTCCAACATACAAATAGAATGTTTCTTTTCAATGATAAGTGAGTATTTCTAAAATGTTTTAGTTTAGAGGAACAATCATAAATTTTTGTTCATTTCAAAAATGATATTTTCATCTGAACAAACAGTAACATTTGAAGAGATCCACTCGTGTTTATGTTTTTGAGAAAAGGAAGTTAGGTTGGGGGATTAAATGTCAGAATCATTACTTAAAAGAGGTTGTGATTCTGTAAGTCTGGTTATGAGAATGGTGAGTGTGAGCGTGTGGATGTGGAGGCTCATACAAATGTCCCTGTGTGTGCTTTGTTCTGGGCCTAAAGTCAGTGTCTTGGCCTGAGTTCAAGGCCTGAGTGGTGTTGGAAATAAGCCTTGTGGACTCTACTGCCCAGGCTGCCAGGCTGGCTTCCCACTGGGATCCTGATATCTCAAGCTCCTGACAAGTACATTGCATCTTGGTCAATGTTGCCCCTTCCCTTCTTCTCACTCATTTTCCCCATCATATCTCTACTCCCAAGTTGAATAGGTAAGTTTTACATAGTATGCTTTGAATATGACTGCCTTTTCCCACCTGTCTCTCCTGCATTCATATTCCTACCCCACCTTAACAAGTTTCTGCTCATCATATTCATTTTGCTAAACAGTGCACTATGTTTTCAGAGGAGTAACATGCTTGGACTACATCTCCAACTGTACTTTCTAATACTCAGTTTGTTTGTGTTATTTATATTGTATTTTTACATAATAAAAGTACATAGATACAGTGCCGTCTACTCACATATATATGAGAAAAGTACCAAAATTTAAGTTTGAACCTAGGGAAAAGTAACCATGAAAAGAAGACAATTGAGGATGGAGAGGGAAAGAAATGGAAAAGCACTGAGCAAGTGTGATCAAATCATAAAACCATTACTAGAATGCTTTGAGGTATGGAAAAAGCAGAACAGATATATTTTACACTGAATGCTCATATCAATGGACAAAGTAGAAGAAAAAAGTCAGAATGGTCTGTAATTGCCAACAGGAAGTTAAAAATGCATGATTGCAACCTGGAGACTAGAGGAGCAATTAATGGTGGAGACCAGTAATGCTGGAATGTGTGTATTCAATTAGAAGGATAATTGTGTAAGTGTGTGGAGAGAAAGCACAAATCAGTTTTGTGTGTTCTGTGTGTAGGTCGTGTAACACCTCTTTGCTCTTCTTCCTTTTTCCTCACTGGCTCTTCTACTAAAGGTCAGCCTAAGAGGAGCTAGAGGGGAGGGAAGTACCTAGTGATCAGAGATTAGAACTCCAGGGTTCTGTCCCTCTTCCAGCAGTAGTGTCCTGAAACTTGCCATTGACATGTGCATGCTAGAACTGCTAACTCCAAAGTCAGGAGTAAAACAAGTATGAGGTAGGCCACTGTGTATGTTTTTTCTTTGCATACTGCTAGATTTAGTCTTTACCTATGAGGATCCATCCCCTATACAAACACACACATAGATCTACACACCTATATGTGTAGGTATACCTATAAATGCATATACACATACCCATTTATAGGTATACACGTATAACTCTGTATGCCTATATGTGCACACATGTGGGTAGATACATACTGTATAAATGTATTTATATATATGTATAGTCCTTTGTCACACAGAGATACGGAAGGAGAAATTGACAAACCAAACACATAAAGACATGTGCATAAACCAAATGAATAAACTGCATTTCAAGTGCATATTTCAAGTAGCATAGAGTTTTGGTTAGTTAAATTTTTTGACATTTCTTTTTTCTGTGTAAGATAAATGTTAACCTTTAGTATTTGTTGTAGCATTTTGTCACATCTTGAAGCACCCTCCAATTAGATTACTTCACTAATCTCTAGCAATTACTACTGGGTTCAATGGCTTTTCAGTGCTCTTAGGTCTTTACTCATAATGGTCTTTGAATATACAAGTGAAACTATTTGTATCTTAATGTGTAGATGTTTTAATTTGTCACAAATCCCTGGGTGAATTTCATCTCCAACTGGCTGTTAAGCCTTGAGTTAGGGTAAAAAAAATCAAGTGAGAAGTAAAGGAATAACACGCCAGGTTTTCTCCTTCTTTGGGCCATGTATCACTGAAGGTCCCAAAAGAATTTCTATTTTTAAGCTGAAATGATTTATCGAGAGGGCCTCTATACCCATTATCTCAGTTTATTGGCAATGGTCACAGGAAGTGAAGATGGTGGCTTCCAGTAATTCCCTGCAGGATAACCTGGAATGCTGTCTCTCTTTTTGTCCTGTACACTATTTGCTTAATGTTCTAGGACAAGGAATAGAGCCCTAGGTTCTGGATAGTGATCGTCTCCTTATGTCATGTACCTCTAGTCATCAGATCCCAGATTTTACAAATTCCCTAAGTTGTCATAGGAAACGTTAAGAATTGCAGCATATCTTACCTCTACGTGTACTCTAGTAATTTCTGTTTTCCTTGCTGACAAAATTACATGTATCAAAAAGGAGTAACCCATCTTAAAAATATCATTTGGGGAGTGTGGATGTAGATTAGTCAATGTGGTTTTCCAACAATATATAAATGAGGATGGTACGCATGGACATGAAAAAGTTCATATGGGGTATTTTGTTCTCTGCTGATCTTTGAACCTGAATCCCATAACTGCAAGTTCTCCATCATAGATTAAGACGATGACATCATGTACCTACATGGATTCTTCAGATTCTAAGACTGAGTCCTTAGGTATTTACATAGGTAGAGACTCTGTAGTTCTTTGAGGGCCTCTGAAAATAAACCTCTACCACAGGCTACAAGATTTAGTGGCTCTGTTTGTGAGAATCTGTAACTGAATATCAATATGTCATAGTTTTTTCCTGATCCACCTGACACCTCCTCCCAGGGTTCTTCCCACATAGGTTCCCTGGTGTAATGAAGGAACCCTAACATACTTCCAATGCATTTAACAATAAATAAGAATACATTGTATGATAATGAAATATACTCAATCTTCTCTGGCATTAGGCAGTAGGAAACTCTTCCTATTTCTTGCCTGTCTGAGGAACAACATGGCAGTTTCTGCCATGGGAGCAGAAACATATGGCAACTTCTGGGAAAGCAATCATTGAAAGTGTATTTTTGCAATCTTAAGATTAGTGTTTCTTCCAAGGAAGACCCATTTCTACAAACACACACACACATCTATGCATGTATATGTACCTATACATTCTTATATTGGCATACACATATACTATGCATAATGTATGCATATGTATATATAAATAATGTATCTATATATCCATAAGTGTATATGTACACATTATTTAAGTATATATGTATACATTCTACATATATGTATATACTTATGTATATATAGATAATGTATGTGTATATAATGTGTACATATGTATAAATTTATGTACCTTTGTATGTATACCCACCTGTATGCATATTTTCACACAAAGAAAGAGAAAAATACATAGACAAACAACACAATCAAGTGAGAATTTGATTTCAAATACCACAGAGATTTGGTTAGTTAAATTTTTTTAAATGGAATAGATAGATAAATCTAATTTTTAATGAAATAGAGTTTACACAACTGTTTCATCTCATTTCTTTGGAGGGATGGACCTTGCAGTGGGAATTGGCCATGTGAAGTCAAACATCCTTCAGCCTCATTTCCTCAGGGTACAGGAGATGTCAAACAACTCTTAGATGAACTGTGGGAAGCATGGGTGATGATGAGAGTATTTCTTTCTTCCTCTGTCATCCTTTTATTCACTGTTTTTCCCTTCTTTCTTTCTTTGTGTCCCCCTACATCTACATTTTTTCTGGTTCAAGTTTCTTCTTTCTGTTACATATTTTTTCTTTCTTTCTGTTATTGTGATTAATAGAAGGGTTACATTATATTCATCAGATAAAAGGTGCATAACTTCACAAACATTGATGCCGTTTCTCATCACATGGTCCCCATTTCCCTCCCACCCTCCCCCGCTTCTCTTGATTTCGCCCCTTCCCTATCCAATTTCAAATAACCAATTAAACACATAAAATATATCAGATAAGAAGGTGAAATATTGTAACAATATAAGATAAACAAGGGATGGCAAAAGAGATGAGAAATAGCATAGTGCATTAAGAGCAAGAGTCTTTCATTATATGGCTTTTGTTTCTCTATCCTGGTGGTACTTACATTTAGTATCATACTATTTGGACATTTATTGTATTCTATGAGAGATTAATGTTGTCCTGTGATATTTCTGTGGATGGCCTTTGTAGTGGCATTTTGTCACATCTTGAGTCACCCTCCAATTAGATCTTTAATGACTCCACTAATCTCTAGAGATTACTACTGGGTTTTCAGTTCTCTTAGGTCTTTTCCCATAATGAACTTGGGATACATTAATGAAACTATTTGTACGATACACACACACACACACACACACACACACACACTGCATTCAGAACATCTAAAATATCAAGTATTCTGTTAGGTCATATTCATGTTGGAGTAGTCAGTGTTGTGAGACTAACTGTGCTGCACTAGCTGAGTCTCTGTGAGGGGCCATCAGGGCAGACACCAACCTCAGATCTCTATGAAAATATTCAGTTTCTCCACCTTCATGAGCTTCTCTTTCTGTCTCTATCTCTGTCTCTGAATTTTTCTCTCTCCCTCCTAAGCATAAGTTCCCCACCAGTTGCTGTCCTGGTATGAACCTCTGTCTCCCTACCCTACATATGTCCCCATCCTACCCCACCCCAGGTCCCACTCCCTACCCCCAGTGAGTGGCTGGCCCAGTGGTCAACCTGGTTAGGATTAGAACAACATGTCCAATCTGTGTTGCTCTGGCGTCCTGGAAGCTGCAGAAAGTATGGGACTTCTGAGCACTAGGAGCTTATTCAAGGGTCTGGCAGAAACCTCACTGGGAGGCTCTGTAGTCCTCCTGAATGTACATACTTACAGCCTTCTCAGCAAGTTTCCTGTGCTTACTACTGTATCTATACATAGAAACCCACACCCCCCCACACACAATTGTGTGCACAAGCTATGACACAAATGACAGCATTTGCTCCACTTGTCTGTATGGCTGCATCATTTGTCACTATCTCATGTACTTTTGGTAATTTGTGAATCTAAATTAGTGATTATGATGAATACCTTAGCCTTTGAATGTAGGTAAAGGTTGATGTTCCATCATATTTCAGACCAAGTCCACAGATGTCCTAAAACACACCATACTCATTATCCTTGGATAGGTAAAACTTGCTTTTGTGTTACAGGACACTGGCTAAGATATGCTAACTTCTTCTGGACTTACAGTGTCTTATATTTCCAGTTGTGTGAGGTGACAACAGTTTTCTACAACTCCATCCCCATTACTATATTGACCACAAGCCACAAATCCACAGAGTTGAAAATAGGGTATAGGTACCTGACAAGATGTTCTACACAGTTCATCTCCACAGGTCCTCAACTCTTTGCTCTCTCTTAATGCTTGATCACCTTTTTAAAAAAAAGTACACTGACTTTTTCACATTTTACAGTCTCACATTCATATGTGATAAAAATCTCTCAAAAAAACAAAATTATTTTATGAAAGCAGGTTATAAGAAGACACATATAAATAAAAGTTTGGCAGAATTTAATCAACTCCAATAGTTCATATCCTAAAAAAATCAATTCCTAAATTCAAATTTTGTTCAGGACTGTGGTCTAGTCATAGCATGCTTGCCAAAGTCCTGGGCTTTATATTTCAGTACCATTCACACAGAAAAAGCCAGTGGCTTCAGTGGTAGAGAAAGCCCAAGACAGTGCCAAGGCCCTGCATTCAAGACAAAGACTGGCAAAAATAGTAACAGGTTTATTTATTATGTTATAACTTAACATTTAAAATATCACAGTCTAGTTAAATAGAAAAGAAATAAAAGGAAATGGAAACACTTGGAAAAAAAACATATTAACTGAAGTAAGCCAGACCCAAGGGGACATACGCACCATACTTTTCCTCATTTGTAATAATTAATACATAACTAGGATTCTCCTAGCAGAGGATTAAAATAGCTCAAAAGCTTTCTCAGAATAAGACTAAAAAATGAATTCTAGAATATGGATTGTTCTCAATGTACTATGTGCAGTCCTTTTGCCATTTTCCCCCTTAGTGTAAATCTCAAGTCAATCTGACTTCGTGACTTGGTGTATTGTATTGCATGTATTTATTTATTTGAAACAGGGAAGGGAAAGGGGGAAAACAAGATGATTGGAAAGAGTTTGTGAAAGGGAAAGGGTGAGAAAATCATGAGAAGGGGAATCAATGTTTAAGAAATAATGCACCCACTACTGGGGCATATAACAATAAAACTCTAAATATTAACCTGACAATAAACAAATACCAGAATTGTGCCAAGACCCTAGCCTAGTAGAGTGCTTGCCTAGAGTGCACAAAAATCTGGGTTCAATTCCTCAGTACACAGAAAATGCTAGAAAATGTGCTCTGGTTCAAGTGGAAGAGCACTAAAGCCCAAGGACAATGTAAAGGAATTGAGTTAAAATCAAGGAATGGCAAATAGTAAGAGTAATAATAATAATAATAGCTCTATTTAGCATTATATGAATTAATATTTAAAATATATCGATAGTTTACTATTTCATTAACAACGGTGTACAAATAAATTATTACATAATATTCACTTAAGAAAAAGATTTAGTCTTTGATCTGAACAATTAATAAAAACACAGGCACTTTTATAGTGAGATAACAAAGCAATCACTATGCAATTGTTTTATATATAAACAACAAAGTTGAAAATATGGCAAAAATAGAACCTTGGAGTTTTCAAATGATAAAACATTAAGCTCTGGAACTATCATTTTTTATTAAAGAATTTATTGACACTTATTTTTACATCACATTTCAAATCACATATTTAACAAACAAGTGTTCAAGAAAGGAATCTCTATATATAATCACTGGCACTTAGTTTTTAGAACATAATCAAAATTAGACTAAGGGTTTGTATATCATAGGTACATATTAATTTGTGAAAAAATATTATGTCTATAGAGTCATAGGTTTTTATGTCTATGTAGTTATGTTTATATTTCCAATACCGTGTCCATAGCATTGGGTATGCAAATATTGAGTCCTCACTCTTGTAATCTTTGGCTCTAATAGCCACATATTAAGGATACCATGTGCCTTTTTTTCGTTCGCTCTTGACTTGTCTCACTCAACATGATTCTCTCTAGATTCATCCACTTCCCTGCGAATGCCATTATTTTATCTTATCTGTTAACTATGTAGAATTCCATTGTAGATATATACCACATTTTCTGTATCCATTCATCTATAGTAGGGCATCTGGATTGTTTCCATCACCTGGCTATTGTGAATAGTGTAGACATGAACATAGCTGAGCAGGTGTCCTTATAATATTTTGGGTCAGGATGTTCAGGATAGATTCCCAAAAGTGGTATGTCGGGATCGTAGGGAAGGTCTATTTTCAGTTCTTCAAGAAAATTCCACACTGCTTTCCAGAGTGCCTGAACTAGTCTACATTCCCACCAGCAATGTACCTGTGTTCAAGACCCAGGACTGGCAAAAAAATAGTAAAAATATATTGCCAAATGAATATTTGGTATAATCTGACATTCCAGTGACTCATGTTTTAATCATATTCACAATAAATATTGGTTGACTAAATTGTTCAGAATTAGTCTTACTCAACTCTGGTCAGATAGAGTTCATGGGATTATATCAGTCTTCTTGTATCTGCTTAAATTTTCTGTATGAACTATTATATATATCTATTTTTGAGTGTGTTCTAGGTGCTACTGAGAAAAATGTAAAAAGTTTTGCCTTTGGGTGAAAGACTCTATGTATATCTGTTAAGCCCAGCTGGGCTATGGTGTCATATAAGTTGGTGGTGTCTTTGCTTTGCTTAACTTTTGTTCAGTTGACCTGTCATTTGTTGAGAGTGGTGTAATGGGGTCTCCATCTATGATTGTGTTTGAGTCTATCTTGTTCTGTAATTCTAAGAGAGTTTGTTTTCTGAATTTGTGTGCTCCTGTGTTGGGCAAGTAAATGTTTATAACTATAATATTGTGGGTCTGGATTGTACCCTTTACTAATGTGTAGTGGCCATTTTTATCTTTATGTTCTGATTTTTCTGAGAAGCTAATTTTGTCAGAGGTAAAGATTGCTACTCCTGCTTTTTTGCATGGTGCATTGGAGTAGAAAATTCATTTGTATCCTTTCCCTGGGAATTTGTTTCTGTCATTGGCCGTGAGGTAGGTCTCTTGGAGGCAACATATATACAGGTGATGTTTCTTAATCCAGTCTGCTGCTCTGTGTCTTTTGATTGGATTGTTCAGCCCGTTCACACTTAGGGAAATTAAGGAGAAGTGGTCAGTGTCCATTGTCATTATTTATTTATACTTCTAAGTTTCTTTCTTTCTCTTTTTTCCCCTTTTGTGTTTAGTGAATTATAGATATTTGCTTCTTTATGGGGGTTCTTGATGTTCTACAATTTGTTCTCAATTAATTAATAATTTTCATAATGCTGGTTTAGTGTGCACGTATTCATATAGCTTCTCTTTGGAGTGGAATATTCTTGTTTTTCCCTCAAATGTAAATGCTAATTTAGCTGGATATATCAGTCTGGGTTGGCAGTTGTTAGTCTTCAGGACATGAGTGATGTTTTTCCAAGCTTTTCTTGCATTTAGGGTTTGCGTGAGAGGTCTGCTGTGATTCTATGTTTTTTCCCATTGTAGTATGGCTCTTTCTTTGTTTCTGCAGAATTTAAGATCAATTCCTTGCCTCTTTGGAGTCCTGAAACATTCAATAATGTAAGTATTTTCCCTGTTGAAGTTGGGGAAGTTCTCTTCTATGATTTTGGTGAATAAGGGTTGCATTCCTTTGTCCTAGACTTGGCCCCCTCATCAATCCCTATTATACGAAGATTAGATTTCTTGGCTGCATATTCCAGGTCATGGAGTTCTCTCTTATGGATTCTGACTGATCTTTTCAGGCTCATGATTCTCTGTTCCAGCTCTAGTATTTTATCTTCCATTACTGATGTCCTATTCTCCATCTCAGTCATTTTGCTGCTTAATGCCACCATTTTTGCTTGAATTATGGACACTGAGCTGATCATGTCTGCTGAGGGTATTAAACTTTTCTTCCAATTCTCTTTTGAATTTGAACAGTTCTTTGGCAATTTCCTCCTTTTATTTTTGGAATGCTGCCTTAATTTAATTACTCATATCCAAAATCTTCTCCTTGAATAGAGTCATATTTAGTGTCTCTTCAGGTGTCATTGTTTAGCATGATGACATCTCTCTTATCCCTTCATTCTTGCTTCCTTTTGGAATTAGTGTGGGACTTTGATTATTTATATATGTCCTAATTTGTCTTTGGGCTTTTCGAGGCCCCAAGAACTGTTTTTGTATGTTCACTCTGTAGTCAGTAGGTGGTAGTCTTTACTTGACTTGGGACTGGTTGTTCTGAGAATCTGTGTATACCTGTGGTTCTCAGCCAAATTGGTTCTGCTTCTGACTAGGTCAGAGTCTGTGACTCTATGTGGGGACCCCTTGGTTCTATCTTGCTGGAGACTCCCAGCAGGAGTGCGCCTGGCTCAGAGTTTAGGTTTGGGTGAGACAGATGCTGGCTCCCAGACTCCTGCACACCCCACTTGCTGATGGAAGGCAGGGTGTCAGTGTCCCACAGTCTCCAGTTTCAGAGGCCTGGCAGAGGAGGCTGTTGGGCAGGTGGGAGCAGGGACACCCCTACCCCCTTTGGTGGGGTGCTGGGTGTTAGCACCCACTCGCCTGTCAGTCTCCACTCAATGGCCTGGAGGAAGGGGTTGTTGGAGAAAGGAACAGGATTCTAAACTCCTTGCCCCCCCTCTTTCTGTGGTTGCCAGTCTTTCTTGAACAGGGTGGAGGGGTCTGGGTTAAGTTATGTAGCTCACCACCTACTCTGCTTACCCTGATGGGTTTGTGGGAACCTGTTGGACTACTTACTCCTCAATGTTAGCTGCGCTTGCTCTGCGTTATTGGAGCATCATTCACTCCTCTCTGGTTTCTGCCGCTGCCTGTGCTGTCCACACCCTGTGTGCTGGTTTCTGCATCTGGATGCTGCCGCTTGCTGGCCTAGCTGGAGTTCAGGGCTTCCTGGCCCAGCTTCCCCTGCTGCAGCTTTCATGGCTTAGTGCGGGCAGCGAGTGGTAGGGGAGGGTTCCTCAGGTTTTTGTTTCTTTGAGAACAAGTTGGATATAAGCTTTATCTGGATTTCATTTCCAGTTTGAGTATATCTCCATTGCTTCTGGAATTTGTTGTTGTGGATTTCTTAAGGTAGTTGGCTCGTGGGATTTCCTGATTCTTTTGGTGGGAGAGAGCTAGGCTGGGTCCCTATTGTTTGTGCGCCATCTTCCGAATCCTCCTACATCTTTTTTTAAATGTTATGATTCTTCCTTTTTTTTTCTTTTCCTGCATTCTTTTTGTCACTGTGGTTGTTCCTGGAAAGATAGTGACAGCACTGGATACAGACTGGAAACAAATGGTATTTATATTGACACACTCACCTGCTTTTAATCTGTTGGTTCTTAACCCTAGTTTTGTTGTCTAAGAACTCACAATAGTGTGGGATCTCCCCCCACTTTTTTCCCTTTTACTTTATTCGGTGTTGTGTTGTTTTGTTTATTTTCACTTTAAAAAATTTTGTCACTGAACTCTCCTATACATACCTTCCTATTTTCTCGATATATTCTTATCAGTCTTCTTATTTTCATAAGTTTTATTTTATTTTTTCTAAACTTTGTACTCAACCATTTTACCTTTCTATCACCTTAGTTCAGTTCTCCCTACACTGTCCATTTTCTTCATTACACTCATACATTATTCTTTTCTTACATCCCCTCTTGTCTTTCATACTATTTTTGTATCTCTGACAGTCTGTTCATTCTTCAACTCTTATAATGCATGAATCTACATTTGATGGTTGTTGAACAATACTGTATATCTAAGTGTTCAATTATGCTCTAGGTCCACAGGGACTTAAATACAATAGTGATTGGATGTTCTACATATTGACATTCCACAATAACATGTTGTTAACATGTTATTAAGAGAAAAGTGGCACCTAAAAAGCATACCAGCTAGAGGCGGGGAGTTTGACCTAGTGGTAGAGTGCTTGCCTAGCATGGACGAATATCTCGTTTCGATTCCTTGGCAGGTACCACATACATAGAAAAAGGCTGGAAGTGGTGCTTTGTTTAAAGTGGTAGAGCTCTAGCCTTGAGAAAGTCCAAAGACAGCGCTCAGGCCCTGAGCTCAAGCCCAGGATTGGCAAAAAAAAGCCTGGCAGCTAATAACAGGAAGAATTGACAAGTCACAGGCCATGACAAAATGAAAAAATGGCGGCAGTTAT
Organism: Megascapheus bottae; assembly: GCF_031878675.1. Taxonomy (NCBI): domain Eukaryota; kingdom Metazoa; phylum Chordata; class Mammalia; order Rodentia; family Geomyidae; genus Megascapheus; species Megascapheus bottae. Next base: position 7,116,141 of record NC_143548.1, read on the forward strand.
CAAATATTTTTCGATCCTAATCCGCCATATCAATGGACTTAACTAGACTGTCTAGGTGGTTCACAAAGTAAGATCCATCTTTCTGCTGTCTACAAGAGACAAAAACAATCATTTTTTGAAAGTGAGAGGTTGGAATAAACTCTATCAAGCTAACAGCCCCCATAAACAGGCTGGAGTTGCCATCCTCATATCAGATAAAATAGACTTCAAATCAAAATTAGTAAGAAAAGACAAAGAAGGTTACTACATACTACTAAAGGGATCTTTCCTCCAGGAAGACATAACGATCCTAAATATTTACACACCCAATCCCGGAGCTCCAAACTTCATCAAGTAAACTTTACTTACACTGAAACCATACATAGATCAAAACACAGTGATTGTCGGTGACTTTAACACACCACTCTCACCTATCGACAGATCAACAAGGCAAAAACTCTACAGAGAAACCTTGGAACTGAACAACTATATAGACCAACTAGATCTAACAGACATCTGCAGAATATTCCACCCAGCAACAACACAATATACATTTTTCTCAGCAGCACATGGAACATTTTCCAAAATAGATCACATCTTAGGGCATAAAACAAACCTGGACAGATTCAGAAACACTGAAATTATTCCATGCACACTCTCAGACCACAAAGGCATCAAACTGGAACTGAACACACATCTTCACCAATGAAAACCCCGTAAGTCATGGAGACTGAACAACACATTGTTGAATCACCAATGGGTCATCGAGGAGATCAGAACAGAAATCCAACAGTTTATGAAATTTAACAGTAAGGAGCACACAAAATACCAACTCCTTTGGGACATAGCAAAGGCAGTACTCAGAGGAAAATTTATAGTGCTGAGTGCCTACAACAACAAGTTGGAAAAATTGCAAACCCACAAGTTAATGTCTCACCTTAAGCTCCTGGAAATAGAGCAACAAACCAACCCTAATCCCAGTAGAAGAAAGCAAATTAGTAAAATCAAAGCAGAATTAAATGATTTGGAATCCAAAAAAAACTATACAAAGAATCAGCAAAACAAGGAGTTGGTTCTTTGAAAGAATTAACAAAATTGACAAGCCCTTAGCAAATCTTACCAAAAAAAGAAGAGAGCATATTGAAATAAACAAAATCACAGATGAAAATGGTAATATCACGACAGAAATTACCAAGATCCAGAATATCATGAGGGAATACTTCTCAAACCTTTATGCCAACAAATTTGAGAATCTAGATGAAATGGATGAATTCCTAGCCAATATTAACATACCCACACTGAACCAAGAAGGACTAAGCCAACTCAACAGGCCTATTTCCACCTAAGAAAAGCCCAGGGCCAGATGGATTCACAGCTGAATTCTATAAGGCCTTCAAAGCAGAGCTCACACCAATACTCCTCAAGCTCTTCAACGAAATTGAAAATGAAGGTTCTTTACCAAACTCATTCTATGAAGCCAGTATAACCCTCATCCCCAAACCAAACAGAGATTCATCAAAGAAAGAGAACTATAGACTTATATCTTTGATGAACATCGATGCAAATCTTCTCAACAAAATACTGGCCAATCGTCTACAACAACTCATCAAAAAATGATGCCTATAAATTTTGAGCTATATTGTCATGATTGTGAACTTCCTCTCTTTTTTGATTTATCATCTGCTGAGACTTGATTACCATTTGGTACAAATGTGTTATTGCTTTATCACATTCTGCCTAATTGATCTGAGACCTGATTACCATTTGGTGCTAACAGTTCCCTGGTTTCAAGAAAGTATGTAAGCCTTCTTGGGCTGGTGACTTGGGCTGTAGGCCACATCTGTTTATCTTTTGTCTACTTCTTTTTAAAGGCTTTACCCCCTAATTCAGGAATCCTGGTTCACTGCTGGCTGGCCTCGGCCAGCGGCACCGGAAGAGGGACCTGACAACCTGGGACGACAGTAGAGGACTCCACTGTGGTGAGGACTTAAGAGAGTGAGAGAGTGGGAGAAAGTACAGTCAGGAGTAAAAACAATGGGACAAGATAATAGCCGCAGGTTTTATGTGCAGGCCCTTAGAGAGACACTCCAAGCAGGTGGATTGCGGGAAGGGTAGGGGCAGCTTGAAGGCATCCTACACTTTTTTTTGTTGTTGTTGCTGTTTTTTGTTTTATTTATTGTAATTACTAAAAGGGTTACATGATATTTTCCAGATAGAAGGTGCATTAATTTACATACATTGATACCCTTTCACATGTCTTGGTACCCATTTCCCCCCCCCACACTCCCCACCCATCTTGGTTTTCCCCCCTTTCCTATCAAATTTCAAATATCCAAATACAAATAAATTCAATATATCAGATAACAAAGTGAGATACTATAACAATATGAGATAACCAAGGGACACCAAAGGAGATGAGAGACAACATAGTACATTTAGGACAACAATCATTCGTTATATGGCTTTTGTTTCAATATCCTGAAGGTCTTTTCAATTAGCTTCACATTATATGGCCTTATGTATCAAGATTTTGCTCTATTGCAGATCTCTGCTAGTAAAGCCGAAGGATTTTACTGATTATGACGAATGAGGGAAACCATTGAGCCTAAGTTCCCTTGAGTTTGGCTTACTTCACTTCATATGATTTTTTCTAAGTCTTTCCATTTCCTAACAAATGGGCGATGTCATTCTTTCTGACAGCAGCATAGAATTCCATTGTGTACAAAAACCACAACTTGTTGATCCACACATCAACTGAGGGACATCTAGGTTGGTTCCATATCTTTGCTGTGGTGAATAGTGCTGCAATGAACATTGTTGTGCTAGTGGATTTGGTATGTCCTTGTTTCTGGATAGTTGGGTAAATGCCAAGCAGTGGACTTGCTGGGTCATAGGGGAGTTCTATGCTTAGCCTTTTGAGGCACTGCCACACTGATTTCCATAGTGGTTGAACGAGTTTGCACTCCCACCAACAGTGTAGTAGTGATCCCTCCTGGCCACATCCCCTCCAGCCTCTGTTGTTATTCGTTTTCCTGATCCTGGCCATTCTAACTGGAGTGAAGTGAAATCTTAGAGTTGTTTTGATTTGCATTTCTTTTATGACCAGAGATGTTGAGCATTTCTTCATGTGTCTATAGGCCATTTTTGTTTCTTCTTCAGAGAAGACTCTCTTTAAGTCTTTGGCCCATTTTTTAATGGGATGGTTGTTACTTTGGAGATTAGTTTGGGAGTGATTCAATTTTTTGAGTTGTTGATATATTTTAGATATGAGGCCTTTGTCCGTTGTTTGGTTGGTGAAGATCTTCTCCCAATCTGTAGGCTTCCTCATTAATTTACTAGCTATGTCCTTTGCCATACAAAAGCTCTGCAGTTAAATGCAGTACCACTTATCCAGCCTTTCTATGATTTGTTGTGATTCTTGGTCCTTATTAAGAAAGTTTCGTCCTGTGCCAAGGAAGCCTAGTGTATCTCCTATTCCTTCCTGTAAAGTTTTCAGTGTGTCAGCTTTTACCTCCAGGTCTTTGATCCATTTGGAGTTAATTCTAGTGCAAGGTGACAAAGAAGGATCCAACTTTAGTTTTCTGCGGGTGTTCACCAGTTCTGCCAACACAACTTGTTGAAGAGGCTGTCTTTCTTCCATTTTATTTTTTTGACTCCCTTGTCAAAGATTAGGTGGCCATAGGTCTGTGGTTTAATATCTGGGTCCTCAGTTCTATTCCATTGGTCTTCAGGCCTGTTCCTGTGCCAGTACCAAGCTGTTTTGATAATTATAGCTCTGTAATAGAGTCTAAAGTTTGGAATTGAAATTCCTCCAGCTCTGTTCTTTCTGCTAAGAAGTGTTTTTGCTCTACGGGGTCTTTTATTATTCCATATGAAATTTTGGATTGCCTCTTCTATTTCTTTAAAGAATGCCATTGGGATATTGATGGGTATTGCGTTGAATTTGTAGATAGCTCTTGGGAAGATCGTCATTTTCACAATGTTGATTCTTCCAATCCAGGAGCATGGGAGGTTTTTCCATTTCCTTAGTTCTGCTTTAATTTCCTTTTTTAGGGTTTTAAACTTTTCATCAGAAAGGTCCTTTACATTCTTGTTAAGCTAATTCCTAGGTACTTTTTCTTTGAGGCTATTGTGAAAGGAGTTTCTTTCCTGATTATTGCCTCATTCCTCTCACTGTTGGCATAAAGAAAGGCAGTTGAATTTTGAGGGTTGATTTTATAGCCTGCTACTCTTCCAAAGTTTTGAATCAGCTCAAGGAGCTTGGGAGTAGAGTCTATAGGATTCTTTATATACAGAATCATGTCATCTGCAAAGAGGGATAGTTTTATTTCCTCTTTCCCTACTTGGATCCCCTTATGCTTCCTTCTTGCCTTATTGCACTGGCTAGGAATTCTAGTATTATGTTAAAGAGTAGTGGAGAGTGGGCTTCCTTGTCTCATTCCTGATTTTAGAGGGAATGGCTTTAAATTTTCACCATTAAGTGTAATACTAGCAGTGGATTTCTCATACGCGCCTTTATGATATTGAGGAATGTTCCATGGATTCCTAGTTTCTCCAAAGGTTTTAACATAAAGGGGTGCTGGATCTTGTCAAATGCCTTTTCTGCGTCTATTGAGAGAATCGTGTGATTTTTGTCCTTGCTCCTGTTGATGTGTTGAATTATATTAATGGATTTGTGTATGTTGAACCAGCTTTGCCTCCCCGTCATGAATCCAGTTTGATCATAGTGTATAATTTTTGATGAGTTGTTGGCCAGTATTTTGTTGAGAAGTTTTGCATCGATGTTCATCAAAGATATAGGTCTATAGATCTCTTTCTTTGGTGAATGTCTGTCTGGTTTCGGGATATGGGTTATACTGGCTTCATAGAATGAGTTTGGTAAGGAACCTTCATTTTCAATTTCGTTGAAGCGCTTGAGGAGTATTGGTGTGAGCTCTGCTTTGAAGACCTTATAGAATTCAGCTGTGAATCCATATGGCCCTGGGCTGTTCTTAGGTGGAAGTTCTCTACTTGCCATTTCTATTTCAGACCTTGAAATAGCCCTGTTGAGTTGGCTTAGTTCTTCTTGGTTCAGTGTGGGTATGTTAATATTGGCTAGGAATTCATCCATTTCATCTAGATTCCCAAATTTGTTGGCGTAAAGATTTGAGAAGTATTCCCTCATGATATTCTGGATTTTGGTTATTTCTGTCGTGATATTACCATTTTCATTCCGATTTTGTTTATTTCGATATGCTTTCTTCTTTTTTTGGTAAGATTTGCTAAAGGCTTGTCAATTTTGTTAATTCTTTCAAAGAACCAACTCCTTGTTTTGTTGATTCTTTCTGTAGTTTTTTTGGATTCCAAATCATTTAATTCTGCTTTGATTTTACTAATTTGCTTTCTTCTACTGGGATTAGGATTGGCTTGTTGCTCTTTTTCCAGGATCTTAAGGTGAGACATTAACTTGTGGGTTTACAATTTTTCCAACTTGTTGTTGTAGGCACTCAGCACTATAAATTTTCCTCTGAGTACAGCCTTTGCTGTGTCCCAAAGGAGTTGGTATTTTGTGTGCTCCTTACTGTTAAATTTCATAAACTGTTGGATTTCTGTTCTGATCTCCTCGATGACCCATTGGTGATTCAACAATGTGTTGTTCAGTCTCCATGAGTTACAGGGTTTTCGTTGGTGGAGATGTGTGTTCAGTTCCAATTTGATGCCGTTGTGGTCTGAGAGTGTGCATGGAATAATTTCAGTGTTTCTGAATCTGTCCAGGTTTGTTTTATGCCCTAAGATGTGATCTATTTTGGAAAATGTTCCATGTGCTGCTGAGAAAAATGTATATTGTGTTGTTGCTGGGTGGAATATTCTGCAGATGTCTGTTAGATCTAGTTGGTCTATATAGTTGTTCAGTTCCAAGGTTTCTCTGTAGAGTTTTTGCCTTGTTGATCTGTCGATAGGTGAGAGTGGTGTGTTAAAGTCACCGACAATCACTGTGTTTTGATCTATGTATGGTTTCAGTGTAAGTAAAGTTGCTTGATGAAGTTTGGAGCTCCGGGATTGGGTGTGTAAATATTTAGGATCGTTATGTCTTCCTGGAGGAAAGATCCCTTTAGTAGTATGTAGTAACCTTCTTTGTCTTTTCTTACTAATTTTGATTTGAAGTCTATTTTATCTGATATGAGGATGGCAACTCCAGCCTGTTTATGGGGGCTGTTAGCTTGATAGAGTTTATTCCAACCTCTCACTTTCAAAAGATGATTGTTTTTTTGGGTAAGATGTGTCTCTTGAAGACAGCAGAACGATGGCTCTTGCTTTTTGATCCAACTAGACAGCCTATGCTGTTTAATTGGAGAGTTAAGTCCATTGATATTGAGAGTTCGGATTGAGAAATATTTATTAGTTCCCACCATTTTTAAAAGCTTTTATTTGGGCCTGTGTCTTGACAGTTATTGTGGTCCTTAGATGGTATGCTGTTTGGGGGCCATTTCTTTCCCTATATTGCTTTTATTTTGGTTTTCTACGTACAGAAAATCTTTGAGAATTCTCCATAGTGGCGGTTTTGTTGCAACATATTGTTGCAGCTTTTCCCTGGAATGGAATGTTTTTATTGTTCCCTCTGTTATGAATGAGAGCTTAGCTGGGTACAATATTCTTGGTTGGTAGTTATTTGACTTAAGGGCATGACATATATGCTTCCAGTCACTTCTTTCTTGCATGGTCTCTCCTGAGAAATCTGGGTTTATTCTGATTGGTTTGCCTTTATAGGTTATTGAACCCTTTTCACCGGCTTCCTTTAGGATCCTTTCTTTGGTTTCTATTCATCCAGTTTGGATTACGATGTGGCGGTGAGATATTCTTTTCTGGTCAGGTCTGTTTGAGGTTCTAAAAGCTTCTTCTATCTGGCTGGGCCTGCCCTTCTGGATATTTGGGAAATTCTCTTAGATGATTCCCTGAAGTATATTTCCAATACCATTGTCCTTTTTCTCCAGGCCCTCCTCAATACCAATTAGTCTTAAATTAGGCTTCCTAATTGTATCTTGGACATCCTGAAGCTCTCTCTCATTTTTCCTAGATTTGGATTGACTCATTTTCTGTTCTTTTTTTTATAATAACTAAATTAGCTTCAGCCCCGGAAATTCTCTCCTCTGCATTGTCTAACCTGCTATCAAAGCTATCTACTTTATTTTTCATCTCCCTTGTTTCTAATTGCTCATTTTTGATGCCTTGCATCTCTTCTTTTAGATCATGTATGGATTTCTTTAGCTCCTTGATTTCCATTTGAGTGGTTAGCTCAGTAGCTTTATTTTCTTTGGACATTTTCTGGAGTTTGGTCACCTTTTTATTTGTGGATTCTATGAATTCATCCATCTTTCTTTGAAAAACCTTTATTATGGCCTTCTTTATGGCTTCTTCTTTTTCACTTATCACCTTGTTTATGGTTTCTTCTTGTTCAGCTATAGCTTTCTCCCTTATCTCTTTCTTTATATTTTCATATTTTTCATTCATGATGTTTATAAATTGCATTTGTATACCACTTGGAAGACTCTCCTCTAGGTTTGCCAGTGAGTGTTCCACTGTCTGTTTACATTGGGTGGGGGATGTTGTTTCTTGATTTGACATTTTTCTTGAGTTTCTTGTTGTGCACATTTGAAAATGGGAGCAAGGTTAATACTAAACACGATTATAGTTTTTCAGATACAACCGACCTAGACCTCTGTACCTGGCAGAAACTAGATGTTCACAATTCTTGATTGGTGTTATCACTCTTTCTTTTTGTGCAGTTACAGAGCGATCTAGTACATCCACTGATAAGCGATTTATACCCAAAACAATAAGCCTCTCAATCCAATGTCTATTGTCTTTAAGTCCCTCTGACCTTAGAGAATAATTAAACACGTAGATATACAGTATTGCTCAACAGCCATCAAGTGTAGATCCATGCAGTATAAGGGTTGAAAGATGAACAGAGGTCCAGACATAGAAAAATAGAATGAGAGAGGTCAGGGGAGGTACAAGAGGATTAACGAAGGAGTGTAAGAATATTGTAGTAATGCAAAATAGGTATAGTGTAAGGATAATTGACCTAAGTTGGTAAGTAGGTAGCGTATTTGAGTACAAAGTTTGCAGAGTATTAGAATAAAAATTATGTGTTGCTGCATGACTAGCTTGTAGCCCAACCAGTGGCCTCACAGTGGACCACGGGATGGATCTGCGAGCTTCCATCTGAGCGTGGTTGGCAGACGTTTTCCTGTGCTGCTTCCAGGGGCGGCCCCAAGCCAAGGGTGTGGGGATTGAGAGTTTCAGTGGCTCTCATCAGGACCAGCAGGAAACCCCTCTGTTCCCAGGGACAGGGCCCAGCTGGGGATGTGCGCTCCAAGGGCGGAGTCCTGCCTTTTTGGTTCTCAGAAGGGGAGCTTGGATGCTGGTCGGCCCTTCAGATCCCTGTTGTGTTTCCACTGCTTTGTCAGAGTCTGTGACTGTGGGGGGCCCCTCGGTGCTGTCTTGCTCAGGATTCCCAGCTGGAGATGCCCCGCTCAAGAATTGAGGGGGGTCAGATACTGGCTCCCATTTTCCCGCACCCCCTACCCACTGTTGTAAGGCAGGGTCCCAGTGCCCTCCTCTCTCCAGATCCAGTTGCCTGGGAGAGGAGCCTGGTGGGCAGGTGGGAGCTGGGACAGCTCCGCCTCACCTGGTGGGTTGCTGAGTCTTAGGGTCCGCCCACTTGTCAGTCTCCAATCAGAAGGCTGGGGGTTGAGCCCATTGGGCTCGTGGGAGTTGGGGCAGCCCCGCCTCCCTTGGTGGGGTGCTGGGTCTTAAGTAGCCTGCCTGTCAATCTCCAGTCAATGGCCTGAGGGAGGGGCTGTTGAGGGAAAGGACAGGATTCTAAATTCCTTGCCCCCCTGTTCCCGCCAGTCTTTCTCGGGCAGGGTGGAGGGGTCTGAGTTAAGTCCTATTGTTTGGCACAGCTCTGCTTTCCTGATGTGTTTGTGGACGCGCTGTATTACTCACACCTCTGCGTCCCTCTGCAGGTGTTCCACGGTGGTGGGAAGTCTTTCACTCCCCTCGGGTCTCCGCCGCCGCCTGTGTTCTGCTTCTGGGTTCCACTGCTCTCTGTTCTGGTTCCGCGTCTGGGTTCTGCTGCTTCCACGGTTCTCTGGCCTGGTTCTGTGTTGGTTTCTGCAGCAGTTGGGCTCCCGGCTTGGTGCCCTCCACTGCCACCGCTTTTTGTGGCTTGGAGCCGGTGCCCGCCACCGCTTTTCGAGGCTTTTTGCAGCTTTCAGTGGCTTTCGCGGCTTGGAGCCGGGCAGAGAGAGGTGGGGGAGGGGTCCTCGCATTCCAAATTCTTTGAGAAAGTTGGATGTAAGCTTTATCTGGATTTCTTTTCCGGTTTGAGTCCTTCTCCAATGCTTTTTGAGTTTGTTGTTGTGGATTTCTTTAGGTACTTGGCTCATGGGACTCCCTGGTTCTCTCTTTTTGTGAGAGAGAGCTAGGCAGCATCCCTATTGTCTCAGTGCCATCTTCCTTCTCAAGCAATTTTGTGAATATTTTCATAGTGGGACTGCAATAATCTTCCAGAATTCACAGACTCACCTGAAAAAGAAAAGGTTCGAACAAAATTGTAAATATACTTGGGCAAATACAAACTGGTAACTATTATTTAATGTTAAAGTTCTGCATTACATTTGCATCCCTATAATGACATGAATCAAACCAGGCCAAAGACAACAGTTGAGAAATTAAAAAGCATAATGAACAGTACTAGAGAAATTGACTAGTGAGTTACCCACATTTGCTAGTAAGTAATTCATAGTTCTACATTTTTGGAAATTTCTTCCCGATTTAACTTATTACAACATAAAGGCTCACAATTTACTTGCTTTTTTCACTTTCCAAATTCACATATGAAATTCAAATTCATTACCAGAAAACTTTGATGCCATGGAACATAATGTCCTTTATGAGTTCTTGACAATATACATTACATGATCCAGCAAAAGGGAAAAAAAACTTTATTGAATGAACAAAACTAAAGTGCTCTCTATAAATGAAATTGGAAACATATGCACCTTGTAACTTTCTGATAGGCAGAGTAGTTTTCAAAAGTACTGTGGAGGAGGGGGGAAGGAAGATGGTGCCGAGACAATAGGGACGCTGCCTAGCTTTCTCTGACAAAAAGAGAGAACCAGGGAGTCCCACAAGCCAAATATGTAAAGAAATCCACAACAACAAACTCAAAAAGCAACGGAGAAGGACTCAAACCAGAAAAGAAATCCAGATAAAGCTCACATCCAACTTTCTGGAAGAATTCGGAACGCGAGGACCCCTCCCCCACCTCTCGCCCAAAGCCGCGGAAAGCCGCGCCAGACCAAGCCGCGAAAAGCAGCTTGAGCGGGCACCGGCTCCACGCGGGGAAAGCGGGGGCGGGCACCGGCTCTAACCCACGAAAAGCGGCGGTAGTGGAGAGCACCAGGCTGGGAGCCCAACGGCTGCAGAAACCAGCACAGAACCGGGCCAGCGAACTGTGGAAGCAGCAGAACCCAGACGCGGAACCAGAACAGCAAGCAGCGGAACCCAGACGCAGAACACAGGCGGTGGAGGAGACCCGAGGGCAGTGAAAGACTCCCCACCACCGTGGAACACCTGCAGACGGATGCAGAGGCGTGAGTACTACAGCACATCCCCAAACACATGGGGAAAGCGGAGCGGGTGCCAAGCAATAGAACTTGACTCAGACCCCAACACCCCGCCCGAGAAAGACTGGCGGGAGCAGGGGGGCAAGGAATTTAGAATGCTGTCCCTCCCCTCACCAGCCCCCTCCCTCAGGCCATTGACTAGAGATTGACAGGCGGGCTACCCATAAGACCCAGCACCCCACCAAGGGAGGCGGGGCTGCCCCAACTCCCACCAGCCCAATGGGCTCAACCCCCAGCCCTCTGACTGGAGACTGACAAGCGGGTGGACCCTAAGACTCAGCACCCCACCAGGGGAGGCAGAGCTGTCCCAGTTCCCACCCGCCCACCAGGCTCCTCTCCCAGGCCACTGGATCTGGAGAGTGGAGGGCTTTGAGACTCTGCCTTACAACAGTGGGTAGGGGGTGCGGGTAAATAGGAGCCAGCATCTACCCCCCCTCAATTCTCGAGCGGGGCATCCTCCAGCTGGGAATCCTGAGCAAGACACCACCGAGGGCCCCCCCACAGTCACAGACTCTGACAAAGCAGTGGAAACACAGCAGGGATCTGAAGGGCCCACCAGCAGCCAAGCTCCCCTTCTGAGAACCAAAAAGGTGCGGCTCCACCCTTGGAGCCCAGGTCACCAGCTGGGCCCCGCCTCTGGGAACAGAGGGGCCTCCTGCTGGTCATGCTGAGAGCTCCTGAAACTCTCAATTCCCAGACCCTTGGCTTGGGGCCGCCCCTGGAAGCAGCACAGGAAAACGTCAGCCAACCGCGCTCAGACGAAAGCTCGCAGATGCATCCCATGGTCCACTGTGAGGCCACTGGTTGGGCTAAGAGCTAGTCGTGCAGCAACTCATAAGTTTTATTCTAATACTTTCCAAACTTTGTACTCAAATACTCTACCTACTTACCTCCTGACCTCTCTCATTCTATTTTTCTATCTCTGGACCTCTGCTCATCTTTCAACCCTTATACTGCATGGATCTACACTTGATGGCTGTTGAGCAACATTGTATATCTAGGTGTTTAATTATTCTCTAGGCTCAGAAGGACTTAAAGACAATAGAGATTGGATTGAGAGGTTTATTCTTTTGGATATAAATCGCTTATCAGTGAATAATTAGACTAGTCGGTAACTGCACAAAAAGAAAGAGTGATAACACCAATCAAAACTTGTGAACATCTAGATTCTGCCAGCTACAGAGGTCGAGGTTGGTTATATCTGAAAAACTATAATCGTGTTTAGTATTAACCTTGCTCCCATTTTCAAATGGGCAGAACAAGAAACTCAAGAAAAATGTCAAATCAAGAAACAACATATTCCACCTCCCCCACCCAATGTAAACAGCCAATGGAACAGTCACTGGCAAACCTAGAGGAGAGTCTTCCAAGTGCTGTAGAAATGCAATTGATAAACATCATTAATGAAAAATGTGAAAATATAAAGAAATAGATAAGGGAGGAAGCCATAGCTGAACAAGAGGAAACCATAAACAGGGTGATAAGTAAAAAAGAAGAAGCCATAAAGGAGGCCATAATAAAGGCTGTTCAAAGAAAGATGGATGAATTCATAGAATCCACAAATAAAAAGGTGACCGAACTCCAGCAAATGTTCAAAGAAAATAAAGCTACTGAGCTAACCACTCAAATGGAAATCAAGGAGCTAAAGAAATGCACACATGATCTAAAAGAAGAGATGCAAGGCATCAAAAATGAGCAATTAGTAGCAAGGGAGATGAAAAAATAAAGTAGATAGCTTTGATAGCAGTTTAGACAATGTGAGGAGAGAATTTCCGGGGCTGAAGATAATTTAGGTATTATAGAGAAAGAATAGAAAATGAGTCAATCCAAATCTAGGAAAAATGAGAGAGCGCTTCAGGAGGTCCAAGATACAATTAGGAAGCCTAATTTAAGGCTAATTGGTATTGAGGAGTGTCTGGAGAAAGAGGTCAATGGTATTGGAAATATACTTCAGGGAATAATCTCAGAGAATTTCCCAAATATCCAGAAGGGCAGACCCATCCAGGTACAAGAAGCTTTTAGAACTTCAAACAGACCTGACCAGAAAAGAACATCTCACCGCCACATCGTAATCTGAACTGGATCAGTAGAAACCAAAGAAAGGATCCTAAAGAAAGCCAGGGAAAAGGGTTCAGTAACCTATAAAGAAAATCCAATCAGAATAACACCAGATTACTCAGCAGAGACCATGCAAGCAAGAAGTGACTGGAAGCATATATGTCATGCCCTTAAGTCAAATAACTACCAACCAAGAATATTGTACCCAGCTAAGCTCTCATTCAAACTGAGGGAACAATAAAAACATTCCATTCCAGGGAAAAGCTGCAACAATATGTCACAACAAAACCAACACTACAGAGAATTCTGAAAGATGTTCTATACATAGAATACCAAAATAAAGGCAATTAGGGAAAGAAATGGCACCTAAACAGCATAACACCTAAGGACCACAAGAACTGTCAAGACACAGGCCCAAATAAAAGCTTTTAAAAATGGTAGGACCTAATAAATATCTCTCAATCCGAACTCTCAATATCAATGGACTTAACTCTCCAATTAAACAGCATAGGCTGTCTAGTTGGATCAAAAAGCAAGAGCCATCGTTCTGCTGTCTTCAAGAGACACATCTTACCCCAAAAAACAATCATTTTTTGAAAGTGAGAGGTTGGAATAAACTCTATCAAGCTAACAGCCCCCATAAACAGGCTGGAGTTGCCATCCTCATATCAGATAAAATAGACTTCAAGTCAAAATTAGTAAGAAAAGACAAAGAAGGTTACTACATACTACTAAAGGGATCTTTCCTCCAGGAAGACATAACGATCCTAAATATTTACACACCCAATCCCGGAGCTCCAAACTTCATCAAGCAAATTTTACTTACACTGAAACCATACATAGATCAAAACACAGTGATTGTCGGTGACTTTAACACACCACTCTCACCTATGGACAGATCAACAAGGCAAAAACTCAACAGAGGAACCTTAGAACTGACAACTATATAGACCAACTAGATCTAACAGACATCTGCAGAATATTCCACCCAGCAACAACACAATATACGTTTTTCTCAGCAGCACATGGAACATTTTCCAAAATAGATCACATCTTAGGCCATAAAACAAACCTGGACAGATTCAGAAACACTGAAATTATTCCAGACCACAAAGGCATCAAACTGTAACTGAACACACATCTCCACCAACGAAAACCCTGTAACTCATGGAGACTGAACAACACATTGTTGAATCACCAATGGGTCATCGAAGAGATCAGAACAGAAATCCAACAGTTTATGAAATTTAACAGTAAGGAGCACACAAAATACCAACTCCTTTCGGACACAGCAAAGGCAGTACTCAGAGGAAAATTTATAGCGCTGAGTGCCTACAACAACAAGTTGGAAAAATTGCAAACCAAAAAGTTGATGTCTCACCTTAAGCTCCTGGAAAAAGAGCAACAAACCAACCCTAATCCCAGTAGAAGAAAGCAAATAATGAAAATCAAAGCAGAATTAAATGATTTGGAATCCAAAAAAACTATACAAAGAATCAGAAAACAAGGAGTTGGTTCTTTGAAAGAATTAACAAAATTGGCAAGCCTTTAGCAAATCTTACCAAAAAAAGGAGAGAGCATATTGAAATAAACAAAATCGCAGATGAAAATGGTAATATCACGACAGAAATTACCAAGATCCAGAATATCATGAGGGAATACTTCTCAAACCTTTATGCCAACAAATTTGAGAATCTAGATGAAATGGATGAATTCCTAGCCAATATTAACATACCCACACTGAACCAAGAAGAACTAAGCCAACTCAACAGGGCTATTTCAAGCTCTGAAATAGAAATGGCAATTAGAGAACTTCCACCTAAGAACAGCCAAGGGCCAGATGTATTCACAGCTGAATTCTATACGATCTTCAAAGCAGAGCTCACACCAATATTCCCCATGCTCTTCAACGAAATTGAAAATGAAGGTTCCCTACCACACCATTTTATGAATCCAGTATAACCCTCATCCCCAAACCAGACAGAGATTCATCAAAGAAAGAGAACTATAGACCTATATCTTTAATGACCATTGATGCAAAACTTCTCAACAAAATACTGGACAACCGTCTACAAAAACTCATCAAAAAAATTATAAACTATGATCAAACTGGATTCATCACAGGGAGGCAAAGCTGGTTCAACATACGCAAATCCATTAATATAATTCAACACATCAACAGGAGCAAGGACAAAAATCACATGATTGTCTCAACAGACGCGGAAAAGGGATTTGACAAGATCCAGCACCCCTTTATGTTAAAAGCCCTGGAGAAACTAGGAATGCATGGAACATTCCTCAATGTAATAAAGGCTGTGTATGAGAAACCTACTGCTAGTATTACACTTAATGATGAAAATCTAAAACCATTCCCTCTAAAATCAGGAAGGAGACAAGGAAGCCCACTCTCTCCACTCCTCTTTAACATAGGAATTCTAATTCCTAGCCAGTGCAATAAGGCAAGAAGCAAGCATAAATGGGATCCAAGTAGGGAAAGAGGAAATAAAACTATCCCTCTTTGCAGAGGACATGATTCTGTATTTAAAGAATCCTATAGACTCTACTCCCAAGCTCCTTGAGCTGATCCAAAGCTTTGGAAGAGTAGCAGGCTATATAATCAACCCTCAAAAATCAACTGCCTTCCTTTATGCCAACAGTGAGAGGAACAAGGCAATAATCAGGAAAGCAACTCCTTTCACAATAGCCTCAAAGAAAAGAAAGTACCTAGGAATTAGCTTAACTAAGAATGTAAAGGATCTTTTTGATGAAAACTTTAAAACCCTAAAAAAGGAAATTAAAGCAGAACTAAGGAAATGGAAAAACCTCTCATGCTCCTGGATTGGAAGAATCAACATTGTGAAAATGACAATCTTGCCAAGAGCTATCTACAAATTCAATGCAATACCCATCAACATCCCAATGGCATTCTTTAAAGAAATAGAAGAGGCAATCCAAAATTTCATATGGAATAATAAAAGACCCCGTAGAGCAAAAACACTTCTTAGCAGAAAGAACAGAGCTGGAGGAATTTCAATTCCAAACTTTAGACTCTATTACAGTGCTATAATTATCAAAACAGCTTGGTACTGGCACAGGAACAGGCCTGAAGACCAATGGAATAGAACTGAGGACCCAGATATTAAACCATAGACCTATGGCCACCTAATCTTTGACAAGGGAGCCAAAAAAATAGAATGGAAGAAAGACAGCCTCTTCAACAAGCTGTGCTGGCAGAACTGGTTAAGCACCTGCAGAAAACTAAAGCTGCATCCTGCTTTGTCACCTTGCACTAGAATTAACTCCAAATGGATCAAAGACCTGGAGGTAAAAGCTGACACACTGAAAACTCTACAGGAAGGAATAGGAGAGACACTAGGCCTCCTTGGCACAGGTTGAAACTTTCTTAATAAGGACCAAGAATCACAACAAATCAGAGAAAGGCTGGATAAGTGGTACTGCATTTAACTGCAGAGCTTTTGTATGGCAAAGGACATAGCTAGTAAACTAATCAGGAAGCCTACAGAGTGGGAGAAGATCTTCACCAACCAAACAACGGACAAAGGCCTCATATCTAAAATATATCAACAACTCAAAAAATTGAATCTCTCCAAAACTAACCTCCAAAGGAACAACCATCCCATTAAAAATGGGCCAAAGACTTAAAGAGAGTCTTCTCTGAAGAAGAAACAAAAATGGCCTATAGACACATGAAGAAATGCTCAACATCTCTGGTCATAAAAGAAATGCAAATCAAAACAACTCCAGTTAGAATGGCCAGGATCAGGAAAACGAATGACAACAGATGCTGGAGGGGATGTGGCCAGGAGGGATCATTACTACACTGTTGGTGGGAGTGCAAACTTGTTCAACCACTATGGAAAGCAGTGTGGCAGTGCCTCAAAAGGCTAAACATAGATCTCCCCTATGACCCAGCAATTCCACTACTTGGCATTTACCCAACCACCCAGAAACAAGGACATACTAAACCCACTAGCACAACAATGTTCATTGCAGCACTATTCACCATAGCAAAGATATGGAACCAACCTAGATGTCCTTCAGTTGATGAGTGGATCAACAAGTTGTGGTATTTGTACACAATGGAATTCTATCCAGCTGTCAGAAAGAATGACATCGCCCCATTTGTTAGGAAATGGAAAGACTTAGAAAAAATCATATGAAGTGAAGTAAGCCAGACTCAAAGGAACTTAGGCTCAATGGTTTCCCTCATTTGTCATAATCAGTAGAAACCTTGGGCTCTACTAGCAGAGATCTTCAATAGAGCAAAATCTTGATACATAAGGCCATATAGTATGAAGCTAATTGAAAGGAACACCAGGATAGTGAAACAAAAGCCATATAATGAATGATTGTTGTCCTTAATGTACTATGTTGTCTCTCATCTCCTTTGGTGATCTTGGTTATCTCATATTGTTATAGTATCTTACTTTGTTATCTGATATATTGAATTTATTTGTATTTGGATATTTGAAATTTGATAGGGAAGGGGGGAAAACCAAGATGGGTAGGGGGTGTGGGGGGGGGAGGGAAACGGGTACCAAGTCATGTGAAAGGTTATCAATGTATGTGAATTAAGGCACCTTCTATCTGGCAAATATCATGTAACCCTTTTACTAATTACAATAAGATAAATAAAAAAAAGTACTGTGGAGAGAAAAATTCTCTTAATAAAATCATGACGAAACTAGACGGAGACACACTTTGATTTTAGTAATCCGAAAAACAATGAAGATAGGAATGACCTTCTGAAGTTTCATTTTTCATTCTTACTCACATTTTTGGCCACCCTAGGGATTTATTTCAGCTCTTGGACTTCAGCTATGAGCCTTTTCAAGGATCAGAGTTCTGATATTTCAATCACTTTTGGCTTTCTCTGGGTACGTGTTTCCAAACAATAGAGTCTAGGCTGTGTGCATATATTGCTATCATTCTATAACAAGTCTATAGTCCTGGCCCAATGAACACATCCTTAAAATACTTTAATTTCTCTAATTAATATATACTAGCATCCTTTCCAAGAATTAATACTAGAAATATCACAAATCTGGTTTCTCCACAGTCTTCACAGCTTAAATGGAATAACATTCCCTGTGTTACTCTGTGATTGCCTTGGAATATTTAAAATAAACTATATTTAGAAGCAAAATGAAACAAAACCCATATAACTTCTACATTTATCTCAAAACTAGACCTCATTTGAGGATTTCCTTGAATAGAAGTCATGAAAATTGGGTTAAGGAATACTTTATATTCTTATCGAATTTAATAGGTTTTCTAACTCAATTGGTGGAACATTTCAGCATCATGTGTCTTTTGATGAAGAAGCAGAACCAGAACATAGTGCATATGTGTTTGCTGTGATACACAAAATGATGTCAGAGAGAATTATACATGTCATGTCAGGGGGGGTGGAAATTGGTACTTTCTGAAGTTTGAAGAAGTAATGGATACTAGCTCTTTGTCCATTGTACACAACTGACTACTTTCAGAAAACTCTGGATATGACCTGGTGGACTTTAGAGATAGAAAGGGAAAATCCAGAATCAGTTGAGAAATATCAAAGAACATCCATATGTCAAGCAGTTATCATACACAGCATGGAAAAGGAAGATGCAAAGAAGGGAAGGGGCTGTTAGAGGTTACTGAGAGCCCACTGAACTCGCCAAGGTAGTCGAGGCCCCTTGGTCACTGCCAAGGCAGAAGGCCCAGAAGGAGACTTTCCCCTAGCAACCTTTCTTTCTCTGTCCTGCTGCCTCTTCGTGGGGTCACCATGATTGTGATGCACCTCATCATCCTCAATTCCGGTGGCCCAGCCAGGAAGTTCGGCCCACGCCTGTATAACACCGTGGACAGGAGACAAGGTCCTTCTTTATTTCTCTCGCTGTTCCTGGGAACAATTTAGTAGACATGTGCCAGAATTCAGTCTAGGAATTCTGTGAAGGGTTTTTCACACAGTGCACAGCCCCACTGCATCCCCAAAGCACTCATTTTTTTTTATTCCACCCACACCTGGCTATGCTTTCTTTGGCATATACATGGTCAGTGAGTAAAGCTTAGTCATTATTTGTTCACTTCAATTTCAAACCAAGATAGCAAAAATATTGAAAGTTCGATAAATCTGATATATTCTCATATTTTAAATATTTGTCATAATTTTCCTAAAATATATCTGTGATTCAAACTCATCTACACAAGTTGGAAATCAACTTAGGACTTTCCAATGAAATCTTTTCAGACTCTATCAGAAGGTTGTGAAATACAGAAGCACACAATGATTAAATACTGTCAGATTCACATGCCTATTTATATCAATACATACAGATTTCCTAGGATTTAGCCATAACTTACCATTGTTATAGTGTCACAAAAATCTATTCAGAGGTTTATAGAGTACCTTTGTATTCTAATCTGATAACTTCAAATATTCTTGAAACACAAAACAATAACTTAGAAATATTTACCCAGAATTGAATTTCCCTATAAAAATTGTTTTTCTACTATAATAACTGTGTAACAGAACAGTTAAACACATGAAATAAATGTAAGTTGATATGATATAGAAATTGTGGAGGAAATATGAAAATCAATCAGCACAATTCATTGATACTGAAACAGGTGGAATTTATAGTGACAACACTCAAAGCAAATAGGCATACAAGAATAATGTTTGGAAAATGAGGTTATGAACAATTTCTATCAATATAAGTGGTTATAAATTTCAGGTCAAGTACCATAGATAAAGGAAAGTTAAACAAAAAATTTTTCACAAAAAATCAATAAAGTATTTGAGGATAAATAAAAGTATGATCTATTTGAGAGATGTGAGTGTGACAAAACACCAATAATTATACTGGCTTTAAATTCTTTTTTTGTGTGGTTGTTTCTTTTTTTTGCCAGTTGTGGTACTTGAACTCAGGGCCTGAGCACTAACCTTGGACTTTTCTCAAGGCTAGAACTCTACCACTTGAGCCACAGCACCACTTCCAGCTATTTTCTATGTATGTGTGGTGAGGAATCGAACCTGGGTCTTTGTGCATGCTAGGCAAGCACTCTATCACTAGGCCAAATTCCCAGCCTGCTTTAAATTCTTTTTGTAAGAATATTGTTCATTATTTCATATTTCCTTTCTTTAAAATTTATTTTTATGATAACTTCATAGAGTGCTTAAACATGTTTTCATAGCATATTAAGATTCTTCTTGAAGATTGCTATGCATTCTTATGATTTTCCTCCCATTTTTCCTCCTTCCACTTCTTGCTCAGTTGTAAAGTTCATTTCCTACATCAGATCCTATGATATAATGGTTTATTTTGTTCCTTTATGCATCAGCTTCATTTTCCTTTTCCCTTCACTGAATCAAGGAAAGAAGTCCATGTGTACATAGTACACCACGTATCAATTCAAATTCAAAAATAACAGGGAAAAGCACTAAGAAGATTAAAGGAAAAGGAAGAATAGTATGAATGAAGAAGGAAGCCATTTCACATACTACATTGAAAACAACACATATATAAATTTCTATGTTCCTTTCCCTGGAGTTCATTTCACTTAGGCAAATCTTACATGGCCATAAACACACAGTTGTTGAGCTACCAGGTCTGGCTAACATCTTTTAATATAATTTGCTTCTAATTTATTGTCAGGATAATGTACTGAGGGGTTCATGTTACATTCCTCATGTTGTGTGTGCATTGTTTCTCAGATATTAATAACTCTTCTCATGTTTTTTGTCCCTCTTTCCCTCCCAAATTCCCTTTCCAATCATCTTGTCCTCACTCTTCCTTTCCCTATTTCAAATTAGCAAATAAGCATATACAAAATACAAGATAAAAAAGTAACATACAGCAAACACATAAAATAATTCATGAGAAGAAAAACATAATAGATGAAGAAAAACACTCACAAAGATAATCCTCTTGTTTCCATATCCTAGATTTCATGTTTTTTACTCTCATCCCATATGGCCCTATGTACATAGCTATATTTGCTATTGTGATTCTCTGCTAGGAAAGTCTTAGATATGTACTAATCATTACAAATGAGGGAATGAACGGAGTCTGTCTTCCTTTTGGTCTGGCTTACTTCACTTAACATGATATTTTTGAAGTCTTCCATTTTTTATGAATTGGGCAATATATTCCTTTCTGATTGCAGCATAGAATTCATTTGTGCATAAGTACTCTATCTTCTTGTTCTGTTCATCCACTGTGTTGTTTCTATATCTTAGTTATGATAAACAATGCTGAAATAAACATCATTGTGTGTTGGGGACCGACTGTGGGGTCAATGACCTTGGACCTGACCTTGGACCTACACAACTGTATACACAAGGAAGTAACTCTTATCAGGATAACTTTAAGCAATGTCAATCAGTTCTTATCAGGATAACTTTAAGCAATGTCAATCAGTTCTTATCAGGATGACTTTAAGCAATGTTAATCCTTTCTCATTTATCCTATATGTGACTTGTTTACTATTTTGTATGAATGTAGCCTCTGGCAGTTCCCTAGTTTTAAGAAGAGTATTTAAGGTCCAAACTTAAAATAAACAGGAGAGTCTTAGGCGGCAGTTTGGAGCTAACAGCCTTCTTGGACTGCTGACTTGGGCAGTTGTCCTCCCGAACTCCATCTGCTTGTTTCTCTTTTAATTTTTCCTAGTCCTTGCCCCTATTTCAGGAATCCCAATCTGCGAACCCTGGTTTGCTGCCTGCTGGCCCCGGCAACTGTGCTAGTAAGATTAGTATATCCTTTTTTCTGGACATTTGAGTAAATGCCCAGCAGTGAGATTTCTGGGTCATCTTGAAGGTCTAGGTTTAGTCTTGTGAGAAATCTCCATAGTACTTACCAGAGACATTGAACAAGTTTCCTTCTGTTTGGGCCGCCGCTGGGATGGGTCCCAGTTTTGTGACACAGGTCAGCCTTCTCACTTCTGGGGCGCCAATCCAGGAAGTCCTGCCCCACTTCCGCCTATGTCCATAGACACACCCCATCCCATCCAAAAGAGGACAACTGGCTCTTCTTACATCTCTCGTCCATGTCTTGTCTGACATTGGTAGACATAGGCAAGAATTCAGCTGAGAAGGGATTGCTGTGACTCATTTTCACACAAGGTTCTACTAGGGTGCATACCTCAACTACCTATTATTTCTAATTACTTCTGCCAATATCTCACTGTTATCTCTACAGCATAGGTTGTCGGGTCATTCACTGCTTCTTCATTAATTACTCACTTCAGCCTTCAAAGAAACATAGGTAGGAAAATTGGAAAATTCAAAATGTAAAGACGTTGGTGTGTGAATTAATTATGAATTAGGATATTTCTCTGGACCTTGAAATGTGCCTACTGAACCTTAATCTTAATACAACTCCAAACATGAAAGCTTACCATGAAAGCTTCCATTGAGATAACGATGTACTGGGTTTCAAGATGAAATATGAAATCTTCAGCAACATGTTCTTTGGCCTTCCCTGCATATTTCCCGGTCATTTGTTCATATCTTCCTATAACCTACCTTGAATTCTCTCCATGTAACACTAGATGAGGATATCCAAATGAGTCTGACCATGAGGTTTTTATTACAAGAGAAGTTGACAGCATCGTGAAACCCGACCCACATGTTTATGTCAAAACTCTGTCTGTCTGTCTCTTCCTCTCTCTGTTTCTCTTTTTCTTTCTCTCTTTATCCTTTTTGTTATGTTGTATTTATGTGTTTTCTAGGGTTTTACTTGGATCTCTGGGCTTTCCCTGATCTGTGGCTCCAGAGTTCTGTCTTATACTGCCTCTGGCCTGTGTGTTGTTTATGATCTCTGCAGCTCAGGACTACCACCTTGCCTCTAGTGTCACAACCTCATTTTCGATTTATCTGATGATGAAGGAAGATAAGTATCTCTCAGCCTGCAATGACAGGGCTGCCTTTGAACTGCATTACTCAGATCTTAGTCCCTTCAGTCGCTTGGATTACAGGCCTTGCTTGATTGTGAATTCTCATATTTTTTGTGGCCCACTATTTTATCGATGAATTAGGATTGTGGTGTGGCCTAGAATAAAAGCTATTTAGAAGCTTACAGAGCATTTGTTGAACTGGGTAAGAAAGAAGTGAACAGTACCAAATAGTTGTTCAAAATAATTTCCTACCATGAAACAAATGCTTAGAAATTTGTAAGATAGTTGCCATGTATTACTTATTTTTCTAGTCCTAATTACATTTTGTAACTCAAAAATTGATCAAATCAAATCAATTGCTGAATATCTTCACAATCATTCCTCCACACAAGAATATTTGGGGACTATTTATATATACATACATATTGTCCTTGGTTCTTGGGTCCTCCTGCTTTCAGATTTCTACACGGGAACAGTTCCTGTATGCACACCAACCTGAAAAAAATGACAAGAACATACACAAGTAAGCTTTCTTTGTTTCTAAGAGTCCAAAAATAGGTTTTGCATCAGGAAGGATATGAGAGGAAATCCCAATTCAATGACTGAAAAGGTACACGAACATATAGGTCCAAAACACTGGCATTCCCATACCTTTGTTTTGAATCTAAATAGGAGATATAGAAAGAGCACAAAGCACATGCGGATTTATTTCATATAATGGTACAGAAATGGAAAGAGAGTGCCAGGGTTTGGCCCATTTGTAGAGTGCTTGCTCAGCATGCAGGAAGCCCAGGTTTGTTTCCTCTGTACCACATCTGTAGAGAAAAGCCAGGAGTGTTGTAGAGGCTCAGGTGGTAGAGCTCTAGTGTGGAGAATGTCCAAGGACAATGCTCAAGCCCTGAACTCATGAGCAGGCCTGTAATAAAGAAAGTAATGGAAAAAGAGATAAATAGATCGGTCTCCAGACAGATAGATATGAATAGATCAAGTAATAGATAGACAGATTAATAGAGTTGCTCATCAGAACCAAAGTGAATTTATCACTAAATCACCTTGGCAGTTAATTCTTGTTTCAAGGAAGAAAATACAGTGTAAGGAAAACCTCTCCAACCTGGGTTTGATCAGAGTATACGTTCCTAGTCCCATATGAGGTAAAATGTTATAGAAGTGACACCCGAGATCTCAGAAACTTGCAGAAACCCATGGATACATACTCAACACTGCCAAGGAGGCAAATCACGGAGCTAATGTTCCTTTTGGACTGGCTTGACTGACCTCAATAGGATTCTTTCCACATCTTTACAATGCCTTAGAAATGGTACAATGTCTTTTTTTGACTTGACAGTACAGAATTCCATTGTGTATTTATTCCACATTTTCTGCATCCAAACATGGACCGTGCACCCTTGTTGGGTCTGTAGCTCAGCTATGATAAATAAGTCTGCAGAGATCATGGTTGTGCCGGTATATTGAGTGTGGCTCTTTGGGCAAGAAATGGGGTATATGTCCAGCTGTTGTTTTGCTGGGTTTAGTATTGGGAGGAAACTCTGTTGTACTTTCCATTGTTAGAATGTGTGTTCCTTCCTACCACATCCCCACCAGCATCTGTGAGTATTAGATTTGTTGGCAATGGCTGTTCAGATTGTAGGGTGCTGGAATTTCATAGTTGTTTTCATATGCATTTCTTTAATGGCCAGTGAAACGGAGCATTCCTTCAGGTGTCTGTTGACTGTAGATTGTTCCACTTCAGAGAATTTCCTCTAAGTTCCCAGTGCAACTGTACATGGGATGGTTGTGTCTTGGGGATTTGTTTCTGAAAGATTAAATTGTTAAGCTGTAGGTATTTATGAGATATGAGGCCCTCTCTTTCTGGTACAACTACAGATCTGTGCTCACCCTCTGGGGATTTTCTGTTTCTCTAGTGAACAAGAATATATTCTGGGTAAAATTCAATGTGTACATAATAGGCTCATGACTGTAATCAGCCTCTTTCATGTGGTACAGTAAATAAAAAGCTCCTACACTTAAGGTAGAATCACAAATTTTTCAATTTCCACTGTTTAGAACCTTTTACATGCGAAGAAATCTGGTATGTGTATGATATCCATCCATCTATTATAAGAATTATTATGTACTTTTCCTGTTACATGTGTAATTTGAGCATACAAGAGAAGAATGAGATGAACACAGTCAAAGAACAAATAAGGGAAATATAGAGATCCCCAATCACACACTTACACGTCAATATATTTTAAAGATTGGATCCTATTGAGAGGAAATCATGTGTCTGACACCATGGGGTTTGTTTGTAGTTTGAGGGCTTACATGTGGGAAATCGTCACTAATAGAAAATCAAGCTATGGATTATTTGTTCAAGCAGTGAATTTTTTATTTAACACCCCTCACATAACTTTATGGAAGTTTCATAGGAACCTGATGCATTTGAATGGAAATTTGGTTTTCAGTAATGGTTTCACAGTATTGTTCTTTTTTCCATATATTTTTATTGTAATTAATAGAAAGGTTATATTATTTTTGCCAGATAGAAGGTGCATTAATTCACATCCTTTGATACCCTTTCTCATGTCTTGGTCCCCATTTTCCTCCCCCTTACCCCCATCCATCATCTTGTTTACCCCCTTCCCTATCCTATTTCAAATAAGCAAATACAAATTTGTCTGATATATCAGATAACAAAGTGAGATACTGTAACAATATGAGATAACCAAGGGACAGCAAAAGAGATGAGAGATAACTTGAACTGATATGCAGGAACCCTGATATTTAAAATCCAATACCCTACATATCCAAAATCCTTGTCCTGGTAAGGAATTAGGGAGTGATCTTAGGCCATTAAACACATCGAATTTCCTAATGACTGTGAATTTTTCATTATGCCCAATGCATACTTCTTTGGCCTGTAAGGGGATTTAATCTACCCTGAAGAAATATAATTAATAGCAGATTCTAACTAAGCCTTCAGTATAGCAACTAGGCAACAACAGAGTGCCTTCATTGATATGTTGACAATGGGTTAGATATCTGAAACATAACCTGTGTCAAGACATTTAATGGAACTCATATCTGTTGAAAATTGGACTTCCTCAAAAGTCAAGATGGAACTTCTCTTCAGACTCTTTCTCTAAATGTCTTGTAATGTATGCTGATTGTATTCTGGTACAGATACACAAATTACTCAAAGTTATTGTTTCCATCTTTATAATGAATGTAGCATCTTTGCAGATGAAGTTTGTGGTACCACTAATGAAGATATGGTTTCACATTGTATATTCTTTTCATTGTCTTGCTTATGGTGGAACCTATGAGTGTCTTAGCAATCACACAGGATCATGTTTATAATACCCACCTTGAACAATGAAGAGGTAAACAAATTGAACAATCCAATTTTATACAATGAAAATGAGGAAGCAATCAAGGAAACGCCAAACAAAAAGAGCCCAGGTCCAGATGGTTTCACTGCAGAATTCTACAAGACATTTAAAGATGAATTAACACATACACTCTTGAAAATATTCCAAGAAATAGAAGCAGAAGGAGCAATACCAAACTCCTTTTATGAAGCTAATACTACTCTCATGCCAAATCAGCAAAGACCCAACAAAAAAAGAAAACTACAGACCTACCTCTCTAATGAACACAGATGTAAACTCCTCAATAAAATACTAGACAACAGTATCAGAAACAAATTTAAAAATTGTACACTATGATCAAGTAGGCTTCATTCCACAGATGCAAGGCTAGTTTAACATTCGCAATTAATCAATGTAATACATTACATCAACAGAGCTAAGGGTAAGAATCATATGACAATTTCTCTGGACAAGGAGAAGGCAGTTGAAAAAATACAACATCCACTCCTATTGAAAGCACTACAAAAAGTAGGAATAAGAGATATGTTCCGTAAAATAGTTAAAGCCATATATGACAAACCTACAGCCAGTATTATACTAAGTGGTGAAAGACTGGAACCATTTACCTTAAAATAAGGAAATAGACAATTCTCTTTAATATAGTTTTCGAACCCTAAGCCAGAGCAATAAGGCAAGAAAAGGATATTAAAGGGATCCAATTAGGAAAAGAGAAAATTAAACTATTTCTATTCACAGATGACATGATCCTGTACTTGAGTGACCCATTAAGCTCCACTCCCAAACTCCTTGAATTAATAAACCACTTTAGCAAAGTGGCAGGATACAAAATTAACCTTAAGAGGTCAGTAGCCTGCTTGTACACCAACAATACACAAACAGAAGCCAAATCAAGAAAATGATTCAATTCGCAATAGCCCCCAAAGGAATAAAATACTTAGGAATTAACTTAACCAAAGATGTAAAGGAATTATTTAATGAAAACTATAAAAGCCTAACAAAACAAATGAAAGAGGATACGAGAAAATGGAAAGACATCCCATGCTCATGGTTACGGAAAACCAACATATTGAAAATGGCTATACTACCAAAATTGATAGGCAAATTCAATGCAATCCCCATCAAAATCCCAAAAAACATTCTTTAACGAAATGGAAGATACAATCCAAAGGTTCATATGGAGCAAGAAAAAACCTAGAATAGCTAAAACAATTATAGCCCAAAAAGGCAATGCAAGTGGTATTACAATACTGACTTCACACACTACGATAGAGCCATAATAACGAAACAGACCAAAGACAGACCAAAAACAGACCAGAAGATCAATGGAACAGAATAGAAATTCCAGACAAAGAACCACATACCTATAGTCACCTCGTATTAGGAACGGAGCCAAATATATGAACTGGAACAAACATGGTCTATTCAATTATTGGTGCTGGCAAAACTGGGCAGCCCTATGCAGAAAAGTTAAAATTGACCCTAGCCTTTTGCCATGAACAAGCATTAACTCAAAATGGATGAAAGACTTCAATGTCAGACCACAAACCATGAAACTGCTACATGATAGAGTAGGAGAGACACTGGAACTTATAGGCACAGGCAAAAAATTCCTGAAAAGAATCTCAGGGTCACAACAGATTGGAGAGAGTCTTGATAAAAGGGACAATCTAAAAATAAATGTTTTTGCACAGATAAAAACATAGCCACAAAAGTAGAGAGACAGCCAACCAACTGGGAAATCTGACAAATGCTTACTATCCATTATCTACAGGGAGGTCAAGAAACAAATCCCCGCCCCCACAAAAACCCAACAAACCAAGTACTAAATGAGCAAGGGAACCAAAGAGACACTTATCAAAAGAAGAGAATAAAATGGCAGAAAAGCATATGAGAAAATGTTCATCATCCATGATCATAAAAATGCAAATAAGAGTAACTCTAAGAGACCACCTTACCCCAACAAGAATGGCCAAGATTTTGAACTCAGACAATGACAGATGCTGGCAGGTTTATGAAGAAAACGGAACCCTACACTGCTTATGGGATTGTAAACTAGTTCAACCACTCTGGAAAGCATTGGGGAGATTTTTTTAAAGAACTTGAAATTGACCTTCCCATAATCCTGCCATACCACTTCTGGGCATCTACCCTGAACATCATAACCCAACATATGATAGGATAACTGCTCAGCTGTGTTTACCTCTGAACAATAGCCAGACAATGGAAACAATCCAGATGCCCTACTGCAGATGAATGGATACAGAAAATGTGATACGTATGTATGTATGTATGTATGTATGTATGTATGTATGTATGTATGTATTTATCTATCTATCTATCTGTCTGTCTGTCTATCTATATGTATACAATGGAATTCTACATATCCAACAGACAAGATAAAATAATGGCATTTGCAGGGTAGTGTCTGAATCTAGAGTGAATCATATTGAGTGAGACAAGTTAAGACCATTAATAAGTGCAAGAGTGAGAACTCAATATTTGCATACCCAATTACATGGACATACTACGGGCAATATAAACACAACAACATAGACAAAAATATTTATGACTCCATAGGCATAATGTTTTATCACATTGATTAATACATATATGTGATATACAATCCCTTAGCCTAATTTTGATTATGTTCTAAAAATTAAGTCTGTGATTGTACATAGACATTCCATTCTTGAATACTTCTTTGTTAAACATGTTAATTGAAATATGTTGTAAAAATCAATGTTAATAAATCTTTAATAAATAAATGTCCTTCCAAATTTAAGAGCATTTTCTATGTTAATGCTTATTATAATAGAAGATCTTTAGGTTTGGAATATTCATTGAATGAAGACCATCATCATAGGTATTCATTGTATAATATAGTAAGTATATAATATATTTAAAAGTACATTTTTGGTTAAGCAGAAAAAATGTATTACTAAAGAATTGAATTCTTAATGTTTCACAATGAGTAATATCACCACACATTATGCATGAGCACCACTTTTATTTGAACATAAAAATAAGTATTCATGTTCTCCTTTGAAACCCAATTTCATGCAATGTGAAAGCAGAAGCAATCAGAAACATTCAAACTAAGAGAGCCAAGGCCCCGATGGTTTCTTTGCATTATTCTATAAAACTTATAAAGATGAGTTAATACTTATACTGTTGAAAGTCTTATTATGAGTCCAATACTCATCCCCAAGCCAGGGAATGAACCATCTTTCTGATGAACACAGATGCCAAGTTTCTCAGTAAATACTAGCCAAATCAATAAATACTAGCCAGAGTCAAATGAAGAATACTACTCAGTATCAAATGCTACCCAGAGTCAAATGAAGAAGATGAAATACTATGATCAATTAGGCTTCATCCCACAGATACAAGGCTGATTTAACATTCACAAATCAATTAATGTAATAATCATATTATTAGCTCTAGGGTTAAGAATCATAAGATAATTTCTCTGGATGTTGAGAATGCATTTGAGAAATTGAACATCCATTCATATTGAGATCACTAGAGAAAACAGGAATAGGATGTACCTTCTTTAAAATATTTAATGCCAGTAGATCAGCAGAAGATGGCAGCAGTTCAGTGTTTTTCTGAGCTCTCACCAAGATACCAGTTGTATCATCGTAGGGGTAAATTCATACCCAACTATCGATCGTAAATGAGCTTTAGCACCACAGTCAGAGAGGAAAAAGACAGAAAACTGTCACGAGAAGACAGCATGGAACGTCACCAGCTGCTCAGAGCCACCACGGACACAAAACTTCCTGCCTGACAACTCAAAAAATTGAATCACTCCAAAACTAATCTCCAAAGTAACAACCATCCCATTAAAAAATGGGCCAAAGACTTAAAGAGAGTCTTCTCTGAAGAAGAAACAAAACAGCCTATAGACACATGAAAAAATGCTCAACATCTCTCTGGTCATAAAAGAAATGCAAATCAAAACAACTCTAAGATTTCCACCTCACTCCAGTTAGAATGGCCAGGATCAGGAAAACGAATAATAACAGATGCTGGAGGGGATGTGGCCAGGAGGGATCACTACTACACTGTTTGTGGGAGTGCAAACTCGTTCAACCTCTATGGAAAGCAATGTGGCAGTGCCTCAAAAGGCTAAACATAGAACTCCCCTATGACCCAGCAATTCCACTGCTTGGCATTTACCCAACCATCCAGAAACAAGGACATACTAAATCCACTAGAACAACAATGTTCATTGCAGCACTATTCACCATAGCAAAGATATGGAACCAACCTTGATGTCCCCCAGTTGATGAGTGGATCAACAAGTTGTGGTATTTGTACACAACGGAATTCTGTGCTGCTGTCAGAAAGAATGACATCGCCCCATTTGTTAGGAAATGGAAAGACTTAGAAAAAAAGGAACTTAGGCTCAATGGTTTCCCTCATTTGTCATAATCAGTAGAAACCTTGGGCTCTACTTGCAGAGATCTGCAATAGAGCAAAACCTTGATAGGTAAGGCCATATAGTATGAAGCTAATTGAAAGGACCTCCAGGATATTGAAGCAAAAGCCATATAACGAATGATTGTTGTCCTTAATGTACTATGTTGTCTCTCATCTCCCTTGCTGTCCCTTGGTTATCTCATATTGTTATAGTATCTTAATTTGTTATCTGATATATTGAATTTATTTGTATTTGGATATTTGAAATTTGATAGGGAAGGGGGAAAACCAAGGAGGTAGGGGGTTTGGGGGGAGGGTAAGGGGTACCAAGACATGTGAAAGGGTATCAATGTATGTGAATTAATGCACCTTCTATCTGGCAAATATCATGTAACCCTTTTACTACTTAAAAAATAAAATACTTTCCCGCACCGCCTACCCGCTGTTGTAAGGCAGGGTCCCAGTGCCATCCACTCTCCAGATCCATTGGCCTGGGAGAGGAGCCTGGTGGGCAGGTGGGAGCTGGCACAGCTCCGCCTCCCCTGGTGGGGTGCTGAGTCTTAGGGTCTGCCCGCTTGTCAGTCTCCAGTCAGAGGGCTGGGGGTTGAGTCCGTTGGGCAGGTGGGAGTTGGGACAGCCCCGCCTCCCTTGGTGGGGTGCTGGGTCTTAAGTAGCCTGCCTGTCAATCTCCAGTCAATGGCCTGAGGGAGGGGGCTGTTGAGGAAAGGGACAGGATTCTAAATTCCTGCCCCCTGCTCCCACCAGTCTTTCTCGGGCGGGATGTTTGGGTCTGACTTAAGTTCTATTGCTTGGCTCCCGCTCTGCTTTCCTGATGTGTTTGTGGACGCGCTGTATTACTCACGCCTTTGAGTCCGTCTGCGGGTGCTCCACACTGGTGGGAGTCTTTCACTCCCCTCCGGTCTTCGCCGCCTCCTGTTTTCTGCGTCTGGGTTCCACTGCTTGCTGTTCTGGTTCTGCGTCTGGGTTCCGCTGCATCTGCCATTCGCTGGCCCGGTTCTGTGCTGGTTTCTGTAGCAGTTGGGCTCCCGGCCTGGCGCCCTCCACTGCTGCCGCTTTTCCTGGCTTGGAGCTGGTGCCCACCGCCGCTTTCCCGGCGTGGAGCCGACACCCGCTCAAGCAGCTTTTTGCGGCTTTCTGAGGTTTTTGTGGGTTGGATCCAGCGGCGAGAGGTGGGGGAGGGGTCCTCGTGTTCCGAATTCTTTGAGAAAGTTGGATGTAAGCTTTATCTGGATTTCTTTTCTGGTTTGAGTCCTTCTCTGTAGCTTTTTGAGTTTGTTGTTGTGGATTTCTTAAGGTAGTTGGCTCATGGGACTCCCTGGTTCTCTCTCTTTTTTTTTTTGTCAGAGAGAGCAGCATCCCTATTGTCTCAGCGCCATCTTCCTTCCCATCCTACAGTTTATTAAGGAAGTGTGCCCATGGTTTCCAGAGGAGGGAACCCTAAATTTGGAAACCTTGCTAAAGGTAGAGAAAAGCTTGAGCAATTTTTAAAAACTGTTCTGTCCATCTGCCCATGGATTCTTGCAGGATGGGATAAGTCCACTTGGGAGAGGGTAGCCTGGCAGCATCAGAAAGGGAAGCATACTAGGAGTCACCCAGGGAGAGTTCTCTGCTGCCCCTGTAGATAAAATCACAGGCCAGCAAATTTATCCATCACTGATTGATCTCAAACTCCAGAATGAAAGCTGACCTCCCCCTCATCCTGGTGGCTTCTTTAAGGAGTTTCCCTTATGCCCCTCAGGAATCTCATGGGATGGGAAGTCCATCCTTCAATAATTCCCCTCTTTTTGTAGAACAAATGTTTAGAACAATGCCTACCACCTTGAAGACCCTCCTGAATTGGAAAGCAATCCTGTGGGCAATACTTTCAGGAGACAGTTTTTTATAGTGCAATGTGGCCAGTTATAATGAAGCTGAGGCCAGGGGCAACAACAATGCCTAGCCTGGAATTTTGATCTCCTGCCAGGCCTTAAGTTTCCACCTCCTAGAAACCCTGCAGCATGTACCCTCTCCAAGGCTTAGGCAGACTAGTAGCTCATACCCGCTGCACTGGTGAGAGTTGTTCAGCCTCTGTTCTTAAAGAGGACCTGCCCAATAATCTCTCGGGAGAGACAAGATATAGATGTTGTGTCATTCTATGATGACGGCATTATTTATGAGAAAATTGGCATTAAACTGTTCCACCAAATTTAGGGACCACAGTTAACTTGGAAATCACATGACCCTGTATGGGTGGATCAGTGGCCTGTTGGCAGAAAAACACAATTGGAGCTACCAAAATTGATACAGGAACAACTTCAGAATTCCCCATTTTTGTTATCAAAATGGTCAGGCAAATACAGGTCTATGCAGCCCATGGGGGCCATCCAACCAGGGCTCAGAAGTCTTTCATCAATTCCTAATAATTTGTATGCTATTGAGATAAAGGATTGATTTTGTTTTTTCTATTCTGCTTCATCTATTGGATAAGCAGTAGTTTAACTTTACCCCCCTTCTATTAACAACCTTTGTTGGGAAATATGCCCAGGTGAACAGCAAAGGCCTCAGGAGGTAAGTAGAAGTCAGCCAACCCCCTGTATGTCTGCGTGGATTTTTTTTCTTTTTTTTCCTTTTTTATGAAATGCACTGTGGACCTAAAAGAGAGAGGAAAAAGCTAGACACAGCAAGCTCTCTAAGGCCTGGGTGGAAAAGGACAGCTTGATCCTCTTCTAGGTTTCTTGTGGGTAACACAAGATCCTGAAATCTGCATTTTAAAAATCTGGTATTGTAATGCATAGAGCTGTTTACATTATAAACATTGTATCCTGTATAGCATAGAGGAGGTAAGTTTGGAATTTGGAATTTGTTACCTTGAGTTAAAGTTT
This sequence comes from Megascapheus bottae, assembly GCF_031878675.1. Lineage (NCBI taxonomy): Eukaryota > Metazoa > Chordata > Mammalia > Rodentia > Geomyidae > Megascapheus > Megascapheus bottae. The sequence goes on from NC_143548.1 coordinate 7,149,456, forward strand.
GTAGACAAGTGTCACAAATTTAAATGTGAATTTGTGTATCAATATCAGAAACTTTTCCTGTCTGTCTTTAAAATTGTTTAGGTAATCAAATCCAAAATAAAACTTAGGATAGTCCTGTGAGCCAATCTTTGGGGGTTAGAGGTGAATTGGCAAAAGTGCAGCTCTGGGTTCCCCATGGTGGAACAGGCCCTAGGGAGGGTGCATGCATTGTGAAAAAGTAAGCTGGCACAAAGGCTGTTCATCTAAACCTTGTCAGATGGGAACAGTGGACCATCTTCATCCTGTCTCTTTTTCCTTGAAGACTGACACTAGAAATCTGATGGTAAATGTGAGTAATGTGATTAGCATTTCTTAAACTGCCCCTTAAAGTATATTAAATTGGGAAAAGGGTTTTAAAAGAAATGTATAAACATTTATCTTCTCATGATTGGGTTTCATGCTACTTTACAATTAAATGTATTTTAGAAAAAGAAGGAAACTCAAGTCTGGACTTTGGGTGCACTGATGTTTGTAATTCTTGCATTACGGAAAAATTGTTATTTGAGTTTAAACTGTTATTGGAATTCTAAGCAGTAACTAACCAATACATATAAAGAATAAATAAATGAATAATTATAAAAAATAAAAGAGACAGAAAGGAGGGAAAGTAGAACTACCAAAATGATTGCTTAATTGCTATTTCAGTTTGGTCTTTTAAGTTTATAACAATTTCCAGCAGACCCATGGAGGACAGCAGATCCTTATTCAAATGTAATTTTGGCCCGAGTTCCAAGTAAGATCATGCTTAGACACTATTTCTGTGTTGACCATCTTGTGGCTTTAATTGGAGTAACATGGCCTTATAAAGGACTCATTGGTCTAAAAACTGCAGTTCTGAGTCAGCCTGGACAGAGCAAAGTCCCTGTGAAACTGTGGCATCTAATCTAGCAGCAGAGTGCTAGTGAGACAGAGTTGCATTCGAGCTTATAGTGGACGAGTGCTAGCCTTGAGCTGGAGAACTGAAGGACAGCACCCAGGCCCTGAGTCCAAGTCCAGCAACCAACGAAATGAAAAGCGAATTCCTGTGTGACACATTCCTGGGAAAAAAGCAATGAAGCATCCACATGCAGAAAGCCTCTGCTTGGATGGCCGAGATGCTGTCAGATCCTAGAGCCAGTTCAGCTTGGCCACTCAAAATTACTCAGAACTGGGTTTTTTTCCTGCCCAATCAAGCAAACTGATCAGAAAAACTGCAGAGCCAAATTGAAAGAGAAAAAGATGTTTTGAAGGGTTTGGATCCCAAATTTAGTGGAGACACAAGTTTCCTATCCTTCCCCAATGTCCCTGTAAAAAACCTGAAGAATAGATTTCTTCTTTCTTTTTTTCCCTTTTTTCTTTTTCTACCTTTTTTATTTGCATTTTTATGTTCTTTTTAATGTTATGATTCTTTCCTTCCTCCTTCACCTTTCCTCCTGTCATTGTGATCGTTCCTAGAAACCTAGTGACAGTACTGGGTACAGAGTGGATACAAAGGCATTTATATTGATACAGTCACCTCCTTTTTAATCTGTTGGTTCCCAACCTTAGTATTTCTTGTCTAAAACCTCACAATTGTGTGGGAACTCCACTCAGCCTTTTTTTTCTTATTTTTCTTTCTTTTTATGGTTTATTTTTACTCTTTAAAATTTTTATTATTGAACTTTCCTATATATACCTTCCTCTTTTCTCTATATATCCTTCTTATGACTTCTCACATTTTCATAAGTTTTATCTTATTTTTTCTAAATTTTGTATTCAACTATTTTACCTTTCACCCTAAGTCTTGCTTAGTATTAATCTTGCTCCCATTTTCAAATGGGCAGAACAAGAAACTCAATAAAAATGGCAAACGAAAGAATAGCATCTCCCACCCAATATAAACAGGCAATGGCAAACTAGAGGAGAGTCCCCTAATGCAATACAAGTGCAATTGATAAACATGATTAATGAAAAGTGTGAAAACATACAGAAAGAGATACAGGAGGAAGCCATGCCTAAACGAGATGAAACCATAAACAAGGTGATATGTGAATGACAGGAAGCCATAAAGGAGGCCATAATAAAGTATTTACAAAGAAAAATGGACGACTTCATAGAATCCAGAAACAGAATGGTGACTGAACTCCAACAAATGTCCAAAGAGAACAAAGCTGCTGAGCTAACCCCTCAAATGGAAATCAAGGAGTTAAAGAAGTCCGTATATGATCGAAAACAAGAGATGCAAGGCATCAAAAATGAGCAATTAGAAGCAAGGGAGATGAAGAATAAAGTAGAAAGCTTTGATAGCAGATTAGATGATGTAGTAGACAGAATTTCGGGGGTTGAATATAACCTAACTCTTATAAAGAACAGAAAATGAGTCAAACCAAATCTAGGAAATATGAGAGACGCTTCAGGAGGTCCAAGATACAATTAGGAAGCCTAATTTAAGGCTAATTGGTATTGAGGAGGGCCTGGAGAATTAGGTCAAAGGTATTGGAAATATACTTCAGGGATTCATCTCAGAGAAATTCCCAAATACCCAGAAGGACAGGCCCATCCAGATACAAGAAGCATTTAGAACCCCAAACAGACCTGACCAGAAAAGGACATCCCACCGCCACATTATAATCCAAACTAGATGAATAGAGACCAAAGAAAGGATCCTAAAAGCAGCTAGGGAGAAGACAACAATCACCTACAAGGGAAAACCAATCCAAACAACCACAGATTTCTCATCAGAGACCATGCAAGCAAAAAGAGATTGGAAGGATATATGTCATGCCCTTAAGACAAATAACTACCATTCAAGAATACTGTACCCCAGCTAAGCTCCCATTCATAACTGAGGGAACAATAAAAACCTTCCATTCCAAGGAAAGGATGCAACATTACCTAGCAACCAAACCAGCATTACAGGAAATTGTCAAAGATGTTCTACACACTGAAAACCAAAACAAATGTGATACTGACAAAGGAACAGCACCTAAAAATAATACCAGCTAATAAGTACTACTAGAACTGTCAAGGTAGGGGCCGGGAGTTTGGCCTAGTGGTTAAAGTGCTTGCCTAGCATGCACAAAGACCCGGGTTCGATTCCTTGGTACCACATACATAGAAAAAAGCAGGAAGTGGTGCTGAGGCTCAAGTCCAAGGACAGTGCACAAGCCCTGAGCTCAAGCCCAGGACTGGCAAAAAAAAGAACTGTCAAGCCACCAGCTCTAATGAAGTCTTTTAAAAATGGCAGGAACTAGTTAATATTTTTCAATCCTAACCCTCAATATCAATCGACCTAACTCTCCAATTAAATGGCATAGACTGTCTAGTTGCATCAAAAAGCAAGATCCGTCATTCTGCTATCTTGAAGAGACACATCTTGTCCCCCCAAAACAAATATTTTTTGAAAGTGAGAGGTTGGAATAAGGTTTATCAAGCTAACGGCCCCCATAATCAGGCTAGCGTTGTCATCCGCATATCAGATAAAATAGACCTCAAATGAAAATTAGTGAGAAAAGACAAAGAAAGTTATTGCATAGTAAGAGAGGGTTATCTCCTCCAGGAGCACTTAACCATCTTAAATATCTACACACCTAATCCCAGAGCTCCGAACTTCATCAAGCAAACTTTACTTTGAATATATCCACACATAGATCTAAACATAGTGATTGTTGGTGATTTTAATATACCACTGTCACCTATGGACAAGATCAACCAGGCAAAAACTCAACAGAGAAAGCTCAGAATTGAACAGCTGCATAGACCAACTAGATCTAATGGACATCTACAGATTATTTCACCAAGCAACATAACAATATATATATTTTTTTTTCAGCAGCAGCACATGAAACATTTTCAAAAATAGACCACATTTTACGGCATAAAACAAACCTGGGCAGATTCAGAGAGACTGAAATTATTCCCTGCTTTCTCTCAGACCATCAACAAGGGCATCAAATTGGAACTGAATACCAATCTCCACCAAGGAAAACCCGGTAACTCAAGGAGATTGAACAGCATATTGTTCAATCACCAATGGGTCATTGAAGAGATAGAACAGAAATTCAACAGTTCATATTCAACAATCATACAATAGAACAAAACCTAGATACTTCAGGCCATATAGAATGACACTAAATGAAAGGACTTCTAGGATATAGAAACAAAATCCATATAATGCGTGATTGTTGTTTTTAATGTACTATGTTATCTCTCATCTCTCTTACTATCTCTTGGTTATCTCATATTGTTACAGTATTTCACCTGATATAGTTTATATGTGCTTAATTGGTTATTTGAAATAAGAGAGGGGAGCAAGGAAATCTAGATGTGTGGTGGGAGGGGTGAGGGAAATGGGGACCATGACATGAGAAAGGAGATTAATATTTGTGAAGTAATGTATCTTCTATCTGGTTAATAAAATGTAACCGTTCTATTAATTACAATAAAATTATATGAAAAAAATATATGAGTAAAAAAAGAAACAACCATCCCAACAAAGGATGGGTCAAAGACTTTATTTTTGTTTTTTTGGCCAGTTCTGGGCTTGAGCTCAGGGCCTGAGCACTCTCCTTGGACTTTCTCAAGGCTAGAACTCTACCACTTGAGCCTCAGCACCACTTCCGGCTTTTTTCTATGTATGTGGTACCAAGGAATCGAACCTGGGTCTTCATGCATGCTAGGCAAGCACTTTAACCACTAGGCCAAACTCCCGGCCCCTCAAAGACTTTTTAAAAAGAGTCTTCTCAAAAGAGAAATAAGATGGCCTATAGACACATAAAGAAATGCTCGACTTCTCTGGCCATAAAAGAAATGCAAATCAAAACAACTTTTTTATTGCACCTCACTCTAGTGCCCTAATCAAGAAACAAGGACATACTAAATCCACTAGCACAACGATGTTCATTGAAGCACTATTTACCATAGTGAAGAGATGGAACCAATCCAGATGCCCCTCAGTTGATGAGTGGATCAACAAGATGTGGGAATTCTATGCTGTTGTCAGAAAGAACGACATTGCTACATTTGTAAGGAAACAGAAAAGACTTAGAAAAAATCATAATAAGTGAAGTAAGCCAGACTCAAAGGAACATTTGTCATAATCAGTAGAAACCTTGGGCACTCCTAGAAGAGATATACAATAGAGCAAAACCTAGATACATAAGCCCATAGAGGATGACACTAAATGAAAGGACCTCCAGGATGTGGAAACAAAACCCATATAATGCATGATTGTTGTTTTTAATATACTATATTATCTCTCATCTCTTTTGCTCTCTTGGTTATCTCATATTGTTACAATAGTTCACCCTGTTATCTGATATGTTTTATATATGCTTAATTGGTTATTTGAAATAAGAAAGGGGAGCGAGGAAATCAAGATAAGTGGGGGAAGGGAGGTTTTCATATTTTTTATTGTAATTAATAGAAGGGTTACATGATATTTGCCAGGTAGGAGGTGCATTAATTCACATACATTGACACCCTTTCACATGTCTTGATCCCCATTTTCCGCCATCAGAAAGAACAACATTGCCATATTCGTAAGGAAATGGAAAGACAAAGAAAAAAATCATAGTAAGTGAAGTAAGCCAGACCCAAAGACACATAGGCTCCATGATTTCCCTCCTTTGGAAAAATCAGGACACATGAAGTATTCATATAGTATACAGGGGATCACAATAGCACAAAAGCTATGTACACATGGCCACATGGAATGAGGCTAAGTTTAATGTACTCCAGGATAAGGAAACAGAAGGCTTATCTTAGTGACTGTTGTTTTCAATCACTAAATTGTTACATCATGTCAAGTTATTTCTTTTCTCTTTTGTTTCCCCTTATGCCTTATCTCATGTTGTTACTGTATCCAACTTTGGTACCTGCTATCTTGTATATAAATGTATTTGTTTATTTATAAAAGGGAAGGTAAGGGATGAATGGGAGGAAGGGAAAGCAGGAGAAAAACATGGGAAGAGGTACCAATGTTCAAGAAGTAATGTACCCACTACCTGATGAATGTAACCCCTCTATATATTACAATGAAATAAAATGAAAACTAAAAATGAACTATTGTCTTAATAATAAATATTTCACTTTTATTAGTAAGTTCCACTTGACCTCAAGACAGTTAACATGTTAATTAAAATAACTCAGCATCTTCCTTCATCACAGCAATACTGAAACTGCTTTTTGAAAACAGAACAACCAACTCTCTACTGATGTAAATGAAACTGCCCTTTGCAGATGATGGTCAAGATCATAACTGTAGAACAATCCTTGAAGACTGGAATAACATTTGTTGAGTTCAGCCTAGTTCTGTAAATAAAAGAAATGACAGATCCAGTGACTAAAGATCACTACAATGTAATACTGTACAGCAGTATCTCTGTAAAGTTATCTGTATAATGCTGTACGGATAATATTCATACATCCAATTTTCCCCTTTTTCTGTCTATTGCCAATGTGTCTTTCTTTGTTTCTATGTAGGCAAATTTAGATTGCAGCATACTGATGGTGTGTAAATGGATGTCTACTTGAGTAAACTTTTCACAGACACATTTCTATTCATCTCATTACTACTTCATATTTTGACTTGTTATCAAACACATTGATGCATCAAATTAATGTAGTTATTACCTCCATTTTTGATCACTATATATGCGCATACAGAGTATATATGTAACATATAGTACACATAACAATATGGCATATGTTCATAATACATTAATTTGCATTCTGTAAATATTGTAAGATGTATAGTCTAGGATAAATGTATAGTATAGGGTATATAAAATACTATATATTCTACAGGTATATTACATGGCATGAAACATATATAACAATACATCCTATCCTACACAGACATGTACTCTATATTTACCCAGTGTATGATATACACACGTCACATACACCTTTATGTTTAATCCCATACTAGCTAACTTTATGTAGACATTCTTTCAATTGTCTGAAATATTCCTAGATGGATCTAACAAATTAGCATTTTTGAGATGATATGGATGAATGATTCCCAAAGAAGTCTCAACATCAGGATCATGGTACAGTAATCTAACTTTGTCAAGACTACCCTATACAATTTTTGAAACCTCTGGCAACTATGCTGAATGTAAGAGTTTTTCAAAACTATCATGCAATCAGTCAAACTGTCAGTATAAGGGAATTTTGTTCCAGAACTGAGATATCAAAACCTATTACTGGGTCAATTTTCTTCAAAACCATTTATGTAAGTTGATTTCCAATAGAGGTATATTTAAAAAGAGGCTGATTAAAGTAGAAGACACACTGTAATCCCAATTGCTTCTATGAATTCATATATTGATACATGTAATATATATACTATACAAAGTGTGGTGTTAAGAATAAAAAAGAATTTTGCATGTAATATTTTACAGCTATGGACACGAAGGTCTAAAGCATAGTTATGTGCCGAGTGCTGTTTGCTTACCATTATAATGGATTTATTTTCTGAATGGACCTTACATATTTGGCTGTATACTGTGTCTCTATCTATATAAATACACCCATATATGTACACAAATATACATACAAATATCTACGTATACATGCAAATCCAGGATTTATTCTGACCCATAAAATGATGGAATCTCCATGCTTGTCCCTACATATAACAACCCTGTAGAGTATACCGCTATTTCACTAATACCTTTAGTAATCCTAAGTCTAATACCCCTTAAGGTAGGTATGGTTTCAAAGCTGCTATGCTTCTCTCTCACGCTCTCTCTCTCCCTCTCTCTCTCTCTGTCTCTGTCTCTCTCTCTTCTTTCCTTTCTTCCTTTCTTTCTGCCTTTCTAAGCCATCTCTAGGTTCTCTAGGTATTCTTTTGTTTGCATGAGTCAGTTTGGGGGCTTGAACTCAGGATGTAGGCACTTTCCCTAAGATGTTTTGCCCACAGATCTACTTCTGGCATTTTTGGGGGACAAATGGAGATTAGTTTCTCCATGCCATGACCGTCAGATCTTAGCTCCTGAACAGCTAGCATTACAGATATGTGCCCACCCCTCTAGATACTCTTACTTAAACAAGTTAAGCTTATAGAAATGCCTTGTACCAAAAGCCATACATGTTGCAACAAAAAGAAAGCATCCAAAATGTGTTTCAAACATGAACAAATTGAGTAGCTAATTCTGAATAATACCAAATTTGCAATTTATGAACAAGTATCACACATGCCCTTAAATTTAAACAGAGGACATTCTTATGTTAAAAATTGTTTCATTGGTGGATGCTTGTGGCTCATGCCTGGAATCCTAGGTATTCAGGAGGCTGAGATCTGAGGATTGGTTCAAAGCCAGGCTGGACAGGAATTCAATAAGAATTTTATCTGCTATTATCCACCAGAAATTGGAACTTGAGCTGTGACTCAACATGGCAGAGAACTAGCCTTGATCAAAAGTGCTCCATGATCAAATATACACATATGTATGCATGTATGTATGTATGTATGAATGAATGTTATTTAGGAAAATGTTTTTCTTATAGATAAAATTGTATAAAAGTCTACTTACATCATCTAGGTCTTTATCATCATCACCAATATCATCAAACTACAATAAAAAATATAAAACAAATTAAAAAATTGCAATCCAACAATTTAATGGTACACCTTAAATTCTTGGGAAAGGGCAACAAACGACCCACATCCCAGTAGAAGAACGCAAATTATTAAAAGTCAAAGCAGAATTAAATGAATTGGAGTTCATAGAAACTATAGAAAAATGTTAACAAATGGATAGAACCTTTGCAAACCTTACCCAAAAAGAAGAGAACACACCCCAATAAACAAAATCACAAATAGAATGGAAATATCAAGACAGAAATTAATAAGATACATGGAAGCATAAGAGAATACTTTTTGAACATTTATTCCAACAAATTGGAGAATCTAGAAGAGATGGATGAGTTGCTAGCTAAGATTAACATTCTGACACTGAACCAGGAAGACATAATACAACTAAACAGACCTATTTCAAGCACTCTTTCAAGAAATGGCAATAAGAGATCTCTCATCCAAGAAAAGCCCAGAGCCAGATGGATTCACAGCTGAATTCTATAAGGTCTTCAGAGTTCACATCAATATTCCTCAAGATCTTCAATGAAACTGAAAGTAAAGGCTATTTGCCAAACTTGTTCTATACATCCACTCATCCCAAAACCAGACTCATTAAAGAAAAAGAGGACTATAGACCCATTTCTTTGGTGAATATTGATGCAAAACTGCTCAACAAAATACTAGCCAAACATCTTTAGCAACTCATCAAAAAAGTATGCACTATGATCAAATAGGATTCATCACATGGATGCAAAACTGGTTCAATATATGTAAGTCAATTAATATAATTTATCACATCAACAGTAGCAAGGACAAGAACCACATGATTGTCTCAACAGATGTAGAAAAGACATTTGACAATATCCAACACCCCTTTATGCTAAAAGCTCTGGAGAAACTGGGAATCCATGGAACATGCCTCAATATAATAAAGGCTGTGTATGACAAAACCCATAGCTAGCATTATACTTAATGGCCAAAAGCTAAAGCCACTTCCTATAAAATCAGGAATGAGACAAGGATGCCCACTCTCTCACCTCTCCACTCCTCTTTAACATAGTACTAGGATTCCTAGCCAGAGCAATAAAGCAAGAAGTAAGCATAAAGGGGATCCAAACCGGGAAAGAGGAAGTGAAACTTTCCCTCTGCGCAGATGACATGATTCTGTATTTAAAGAACCCTACAGACTCCAGTCCTAAATTTCTTGAGCTGATTCAAAACTTTGGCAAGGTAGCAGGGTATAAAATTATCCTGCAAAAGGAAAACACTTTCCTATATATGACAACAATGAGAAGAATGAGGCAAAAAATAGGAAAGCAACTCCTTTTGCAATAGCCTCAAATACAATAAAGTACCTAGGAATTAACTTAACTAAAACTGTAAAAGATCTTTATGATGAAAACTTTAAAATCCTAAAAAAGGAAATTAAAGCAGAGCTGAGGAAAGGGAAAACCCCCCATACTCCTAGATTGGAAGAATTAACATCATAAAAATGGCAATCGTGCCAATGGCTATCTACAAATCCAATGCAATACCCATCAATATCCCAATGTTATTCTTGAAAGAAATAAAAGAGGCAATCCAAAATTTCATATGGAATAATAAAAGACACTATGTAGCAAAAACAATTCTTAGCAGAAAGAACAGTGCAGGGGGAAATTTAATACCAAACTATAGACTCTAGAACAGAGCTATAATAACCAAAACAGTTTGGTACTGGCACAAGAACATACTTGACGACCAATGGAACAGAACTAAAGACCCAGAAAACAAT